>NC_090298.1:70890000-71201500 GCF_039906515.1 Pseudorca crassidens | reverse complement strand
TATAAAATAAAGGCCACACTTATCAAACTGACATTTAGAGCTCTCCACAATCTGATAGCAACCTATCTTTCCAACATTTAAGCTGCTATTTTCATTCACTAACCCTCAGTTCCCTGTAGAAAAATCTATTCGCTGTTACTTAAAAACATTGTATGGATTCCAGGGGCTGCAATTTCGTTTACACGTATCCCTTTTTGAGACGGCTGCCTCACTTCTCAGTTTATCTGAACAACATCCTCCCTTTACATCCATCCTAAAGGCTCACGCTGTGTTCTCTTCCCAGTTGCTCTAGACCATGATGATTCCCTCTCTCTGCTGATCATCCAGAGAACTGATCTCTCACAATACTCATTAGGCTTTTATCGTGGGCTATCTTTGGTTACTAGTTAACACTTTTTCCCGCATGCCCCATCCTCTCCACCAAATTCTTCTGTACCAGGTGCTGTGATTAAGTCCCAGAGTGTAAGTTCCTTGGAGGCAATCACTCATTTCTATGTGCAGCCTTCATAGGGCTTAGAAAAGGCACTCACAATGTCAATGGATCATTTTATTGAATTCCTGCATTTTAAATATAAGTGTATAATCGATGTTAAGTGTTTGACTCCAAATTTCTCCAACTGTAGAGACTTTTGCCACGTTGAGGCTGGCTTATAAAATCATATTCCGAGGCATTAATGTAAGCCTGAGATAACACCCTAAAATCAAAGATAGAAAAATACAGATTGAAAGCCTAAGAAGTAAAGTAGAGATAAAATAAAAAAGTTCCCTTAAAAATCTGCAGTAACGTGCTCTGGTTTTTAAGATATCTTTTCAATATAACTAATAGTCTGACCATCAACACAGTACTACAAGAGACTTTTTTTTTTTTCGAAAACAAGAGGTCTGTAGGATTGACCCCATTGGGTATTGACAGCAAAAATAAAACATATAAACTAGATTGTGTTGAAAATACTGAGACAAACTTGGTCTGTATACTCTCAGCTAAGCTCTGAAAGAAGCACTCTTCTGAATAAGCTAGGACAATGGAGCATTCTAAAAAGAACTTGGGAAAGGAAATTAGGGAAGGTGACAGTGTCTAGAAAAATAAATGTAGTGACAAAGACAAATTTTACACCAGCTGCAGTGTGATTATATCTATATAGGACTACTACACAAACTTTATGCCAAAGTAACCATTCCATTCAGCCAAACAATTGGAAATTCAGTCAGACAACGAAGTGGATTGACTTCACTCAGTTAATTGGCCAGTCAACTGAACTGATCGAATGTGCAGGCATTAAAAAACTTTGCTTGTAACTAAAGTGGCCTTAAAATTCAAAGAGTAAATAGCTGTAAAAAGCATATTCTAAGCTTAGAGTAACATACAAAATGTGGTGTCGCAGACCATCAGCTGTCCGCCAAAGACATGTGCTCCTCTCCATAGTGTAGAGTTGTTACTGGAAAGTACCTATGCTGCCAGAAACTCCATTTCCCAGCCCCCTTGCATTTAGGTGGAACCATCTGACTAGTTCTCATCAAAAAAAAAAAAAAAAAAAAAAAGCCTAAGTGGTATGGGCTATTTGGGGGATGATTTCCTAAAATCTACTTGTGCCTTCACCATGATTCCTCTTCCCCTATCGGCCCAGGCACTTCTTTGCATGCTTTCACCATTGCTACATATTGGTCCTTGTGGCTGGGAGAAATTTTGCCATAAGCTAAGAGTATTAGCTCAGGCTGCTATAACAAAAAAATACCATAGACTGGGTGGGTTAAACAAAGACATTTATTTTTCACAGTTCTGGAGGCTAGGAAGTCCAAGATCAAGGTGCCCACAGATTAAACTCTTGGCAAAGGTCTTCTTCCTGGCTTGCAGAAGTCGACCATCTTGCTGTATCTTCACATGGTGGAGACAGGAAGATCTAATGTCTCTTCCTCCTGTTATAAGGACACTAATCCCATCACAGGGGCTCCACCCTCATGACTTCATCTCAACCAAATCACCTCCCAAAAACCCCTAATAATACCTCCTACTACCATCGCATTGGGGGTTAGGACTTCAACATATGAATTTGCGGGGTTGGTGGAGGGACACAAACATTCAGTCCATAAGAGTAAGATTTCTACACCCAAATCTGATATTTATTCATTTCTATTTACCTATTCAAAGCTTGAAAAGAGGTTCAGAAAAGAGCCCAATTATTTGGGGAAAACTGGGACCACTGTCCATGCATTATAATTCAATATTTGATTATAATAAAAATAATGATGGTGATGATAATAAAAAGTGAACAGTTTTTTGTTTCTTTTTAAATAAGAGATTCTTTACAACAATTTGTTGAAATAAATATCATGTTCTAAAGGCTTTTCTTTTTAGTCTTTCAAGGGAAAAATAATTTCTTTCAATTAAAACCGAACTAGCCAAAGCTTAAGAAGTCTCTCTATAATTATGTTTAAGCCTGTTGCAATTTATTGCCCCCAAGGTATTCATTGGTAAGACCTCTAGGGCATTACTATAGCCATAGTGTTAAAGTTAACTGATTCAAACCACAGTCCATCCAAGTAAGCCCCCTGCAGAGCCCCTACTATTACTCAGTGCCAGGAACTACATTGTCTTCCTAACCATCTAATTTAGAATGAACTTAGATGAGCTCTTATCTGCACTGTAGTCTTGTGGAGCCAGAAATATTACCCAGAAGCTGGACCAGGAAAAATAGAAAGTAGTGTCCTGTGAAGTGCAAAGGCGTGAGACAAACCCTAAGTGTCCATAAGATCTTAGAAATGAAACACAGTTTACCTAACAGTCCTACAATTTCTTTCACTGTTAGCTAATTAGCATTTACAAAGTTAAATGAGAAGTAGGTTAAGCAAAAATCCCATTTAAAACAAACAAAAAAAATATTTAAGAACTACTTTTCCTTGCTTTGAACTGATTTTCCTATTTCCCCTCAAGTTAGGCTGTTATTTGGGGTTTCCAAATATAATAGTGCTTCTGACCATTCTTAATTGCACCATAATGGGTGTTAAGCACAGGAGAGTGTGCAAACAGACTTGACTTTTCTAGTCTTTGACTGTTCCTTGCCTCTGGCCTCTGTCAGAGAGGCTTGCTAACTGCATCTCAGGGGAGCAATCACACGGCTTGACTCAGACTGTGGCTCTGACTATTGGGACTTCCTGAAGTCACAACCACTTTGACGTCCAGAACTGGGGCATGGCGTGTCTACTCTTCATAAAATCCAGAGATTGCAAGGGAAGTGTGAAATGCGAGAACTGATTAGGGATGCACCTTAAATGGTATCAAGGGACCCAGTTAGCAATGCAAAATATGAGATAATATAAACATAACATTCACTGCCAGTTGATCACTTATGTGAGCACCATGAAAAGCAAAACACAACAGAAAAAAAATTGGAGATGAGTAACAAATACAAGATTTCCTCCAAGATAATTCTGCATAAAAGTTCAGTTTCATGGGAAAAAATGCATAATAAAATGAAGTGGAATGATATGCCAGAAACATTTGTTATGTCTATTTGTTTTCCTGGAACTTGCTTGGTATTAATCATTTGTAATGGGTATATCCAGTCTTCGTTATACATACACCCTTCCTTTCTTGCATTATTGATTGAGAGAATTTAAAGTTGGAAGATGCAATTATTTTGGCTGTATTTAACCTTCTGTGGCTACAAAGAATGATTCCATTTTCACTAGTAAGAAGCCAAAGTAATTTTAATTCAGGAATTTCTCTTTTAATTATTAGTTTTTAAAGAACACAGCATTATACCTAGCAGAGGGTCCCTTTCTTCCTCAGTATTCTGGTGTAGCTACTCTCCTGTCAGCCTAGACTTTCAGAGAGAAGAGGAAAAATCTTCATAAAAGCCTTGGCCTAATTAACAAGAATGAACTAGATTTTATGATGAACAATTTATAGGCAGTTAATAGAGCTCATACACGGTAGCCAGGAGCTAGATAATTTATCATAAAAGGAATCTCAGCTACACTTCTAATCCTCATTCTCTTGATACTACAACCAACTGCATTCACAATTGCTACTTTTATAAGCTTTGATTTACTGACAAATGATGCTGCATTTTATAGAGTCATAATGAGACTTATAAATGCAGTAAATTCTTGTATCTCTGCCCATATGCTTCATATTCTTTGCCAAACAATTTACTCTTCTGCATTGTTATCTCTAGATAAAAATAATTTTTCAAAGATCTCCTAAGGATTCTTCATACTAGCACAAATGAGAATAAAAAAATAGCAAATTGTTTATTAACCATCCTAAGTATTTGTTGAAAAGAAACTGATTTATCCCTAAAAGAACAATGCAGCTATTGTAATGAGTTTTGAAAGAGTAATACTTTTCAAAATTACAAATAAGATAAAAAAGCTAATATCCAAATGTAATTTCTTAAAGAACAGAATTTAAAGTAGGTGAGACCCAGGAAATCATATTGTCTCTTCCCACTTGGTGTCTTACTGCTGTTTCTGTTTTAAAGTTATAGCAAAATACAGCACACTGGGTGGACAGAACTGGGTGACTATATATAGTGCCATCAGATCAGCTACATTTCATTTATCCATTGATCTACAGAGGGGTTCCTGAAGTCCTCAAATTACATAACACTTCCTCCAGGAAGGCTCCCCTGACTACTGGTATCCCTTTTATATGCCTTCTTACCATCCTATTCTTCCTCTTACCACAAAAACAAATACTGCTGGGTTGTGACAAACACTACTGCCTAATTAGCATTCCATCCCCTCATTGACCATGAGCTCCAGGACAGTGAGGACCACCATTTTCTCACTCTGGAGTTGAACACAATGCCTGGGACATATTGCATTTGTAACTGAATGATATTCTTGGTTTCCAGAGCCTGTTAATGTAAGCGAGAATAAATCATTCAAGTTGTATGAATCAGCAATAAATTTGGTCACTGAAATTGACAGTGAATAAGTGTGTATTTTAAAAAGCTGAAGAGTCAAAAGTCATGACTTTCTCTACTTCTTTCTTATGACCAGCATTATAAGTATTTTTAAACATTATGCTCCGTTTAGATGTTCCGCATTTTAAAAGGGACATGTTACAGTAAAAAAAGGTGATAGCGAAAACAGTAAAAATAAGAAATGACTAGAATAGAAATCCAGGGGAGAAGGTCAGAGAAATATGATTGTTTGACCTGAAACAGATGTGCTAAATATTACATTAATCAAGGTCTCTGGGGACACAAAGGAACTGCTGCCTGTTTCTTGAAGGGACAGAGCCAGGGCCCATTGCAAAGGTGTTTAGGCCCCCATAAGTAACAGCTTCCTGACCTAAGAGGCTAGGAGATGTGAGATTATGTGTCTGTGGGTCCACTCAACAGACCATTTTTCAAATGATTAGGGATTTAGTTCTGCCTGCCAGACAACCAGTTTTTGTATAGCTGCTCAAGTTACAGGCACATGGTCAATCTTAGTTTATCAACTATTCCCAAATATCAAATATACCTCTCTTTCAACCAGGGTTTCTCATCTCCTATTGAGAAGTTATAAAGATAGGTTCTCTTATTTTTTACAGCAAGACATTTTTCTAGTAGAAAAAAAAGAGAAATGATCTCTTTTCCTCTCAGATTCACCCTATCACTACAGAGAAGCTGAGGCTCAAACAGATGTCTCAGAAGTCAAACCCATAGCTGCCACATCGCCCACAAAAAGATAGCATCCTCAGCTCACTCTGAATGGCTAGTAGGAGAATCCAGCTGAAAATCTGTTAGTTCCTTGACACCTTTGCCGATGTAGTCCCTGTCATAGACATGCAGGGACCCCAGTGCAGGCCATGCAGAGACCCCAATGCAGGCCATGCCCCTGGCCATGTCTGCTGAGTTTCCCAGCCCAGCAGGGCCTTGCCAGCCCACGATACCTAGGAGACATGGAACCAACAATTCTTCTGCCCTGAGTCAAAATAAAGCTTAAAATTCTATCTTTTATGATTCCTAATGTCAACTAAAAATAACAGAGGTGGTTAGTTCAGACCTAAGATTCACCTTGGAGATTTTTTCTAATCGTACATATCCCCCAAAGTGTCTTTTTTCCAAATGGAATTGGTCACTGACATGTGGATGTGCTCCTAATAGCAAAATAAAAATATTCCCTGCCTGAAGCATTATAATAAAGTTGTCTTTTTCCATTTCATTGTCTCAGAACATTTAATCAATTGACATGACATCTGGGGCAGGTCAAAAGGAGCCGCCTCTATTAATTTATAATTGCAATAGTCAACTCATTGATGGCCTTCTCATTACTTTAGCTTATTTTTATCAGTTTCAGCTTTTAAAATGTTTTTAAACTGTAAACTTTCTTGGAGTCAAGGATAAAAACCCATACCCTTTTTAATCCTGTGTTCCCATTTTTAAAAAAAATCCAGCCGCAAGGAAAATTCTGAAGTGGACACACTTGTCTGCAAAATAGCTGGCTTCCCATTTAGGAAGGTTTCCTATTGCTTACCTAATTTTAAGAGCCTAAGATCTTCCTCCTACCAAAGTCTCATCTAAGTTTTACATTAAATGAAATTTTGAAAGTGTATTTAATTCTTCTAAGATAAAACCAGGTACATAGTAGAAGCCCCAAATTTATAGCCACCTTCTTTTTCCAGCTCAGGAAAAGACCTATTAAGAGTTATTTCCAAATGCATGAGAACATTAATCAATAATTTTCTTCTACCTGCAGTATTGTCTCTTCTCTAGTTATAAAATAAAAGCCATGTCTCCTTACTACAGAAGGAGTGTGTGTGTGTGTGTGTGTGTGTGTGTGTGTGTGTGTGTGTGTGTGTGTGTTTGCCTGAGAAGTGGGAGAGGAAGAAGCGGAATGAAAGAAATACAAATACTTCCTAGGATGCTGAATGGCACAAAGTAAGCAGTTGCCTCATTCTGCCTACAAATCTGCCCTTTTGTTCTCCCCACTCCCTCCTCCATGACCCCCAGCTCCCAGCCCCTCCAACCCCCCACCAACCTGACTCCTGGGCAGGAGCCAGCTTCCCTGTCTTTATCTTCCTGAGTTTACAAGAGGATTCTGATGACCCTATCTCAATTCTGGCAGCAGAGAGCTAAGTACTTTACTGACAAGACAAGGCTTGTCCCAGGCAGACAATGGGAAGTAGATAACTGTTAAAAATGCTTAATTCCAAACATGGGAATGAATTAGCTGAATCGCTTTGGTAATGATTTTCCTCACTAACAAATACCAGGAGGAAAAGCATTCCTTAGCACAGTGGTGTGTACATGACAACTGGTTGGGTTCATTTACTTAACATGCTTTGTATAATTTGTGATAAATAGTTTACACTTTTCCTGATATTGTCTCCATCTTATTGTGAATTTCAAGTCTTAAACAATGGCTGTGTTTTAAATATTTGAGAACATATCAGACAGGTACCCTCCACCCTATTACCAAAAATATTACAAATACTAGCTAACTTGGGGAATCCGCATCCCATATTTGTTCCCCACAAAGCTTATAAAATGTCTGTGCATATTTGCATTTGCATGCAAACTTTCTTGCTGAACGTAAGTATACTCACAAAGCCGCTGTCACTCTCTTATTTGTGCAGCCAGAAAGTCTGTTAGAACAAGGGCTAAACTGCATGCACAGTTCAGGGCATCTTTGAATGGCACACCCTCTCTACAGAATGTGGGCCACTCATCTAGACATCCTAGTATTTTGACATAAGCCCTGTCAGATAGAAGATTCCATGCTACCAGATACACCTCTTTTGAAAATGTCATCCAGTGCAGAAATTGATTTTCTGCCTCAAATGCAGCTGCTGCTCTGAGAAACCTCCTATCTTATTAAAAGTGTCCTTGTTCCACCTCTATCTAGACATAGGGCACATGATGAAATTGACATATTTGTAGGAATGCAAAATTCTCACTGATTCATTCGTGAACAAGATGGCGAAGGTCCCTGCTCCCATGGAACTCCTTTTTATGATTTCAAATAGTGTATTATTATGAAAAAATAATATGAAACAGGGTAATTTGCTAGAGGAAGATTATTTTCGATTGAACAGTCAAAGAAAACCTCTCCCAAGGCTGTGATATTTGAGCAAATCATACACAATTACAGATATTAAATAACCTAGTAGAAAGGACACAGGATTTGGAGACAGAAGACTCAAGTTCTAATTTCTTAAAAGTTTTTAGGCAAGTTCCTGAAAGCCTTCTACCTTTTAGCACAGAATTGGTATCCCACTGGGGACATCTCTCATTCTCCCTAAAAGGGTTGAGCCTAGTTCAACCTGATGAGCTTTTCCATTATGATATTTATATTATGACTAAAACCCACTACATCCATCTTTTTGAATACGAAGACTCTAAATCAATGGTTCTCAACCCTGAATGAACAATAAGTTGAAATCCTAACCCCGCTGGCATTGTTTTAAATGCTGAAGTAAATAATGTAGGACAAATTAGTAGAAAGAATTCAGAGGCACAATATACAAGCAGCTAAGAAAAGGGGGCAGGGTGGGGTTTTTCAGGATTGGTGAGTCTAATGTCTCTGGATGCTCCGCTGCCTTAGAGAAAACCAGCTGATAGAAGCGAAAATTTTTGAAGCAATTCAACACTTTCATAGCAGATTTATCGCAGGTGATTAGCATTAGATATCTGTATCAGGGCAGGAAAAAAATCCATGATAATATCATCAAGCAACATTCGAATCAGAGGTGATGTATGTGTTTGTGGTGTTACCACATTTGTTACCACATTTTTTTTTCAAATTATGCAACAGAAATCACACTCTCTTGAGGTTAAATACTGCCCTACTCTCTTCAAAAGATTTTAAATTTCACACCTCCACCCACATATTAAATTAGTAGTCCAAACCAGATGGAGGTTAGTGTTTTAGGTTATAATGACTATCTGGAGAAAGTCCTTCCTTGCACTGCCCGTACCTATCACTTTTACCTTTAGGCTTATTCGTGCTTTGCTTGATTTCTGACGTTAAAGTGCATTTAAATGCTTCTAAGTCTTACTCTGACTATACAATTTTCCATACCATGGCCATGTGAAGTGGCTCAAAAATAGTTTTGTGATAGGTCATTAGGAAGAACCAAGAGAGAATTCAGAGATGAATGGGAAGCATTTTAATAAACAAACACATTCAAGAGCCAGCACCTTTTCTCATGGTCCTTTCTATCACCCCCACCAAGTATACATTTCTTCTTTCTATTCACATTTTACCCAATTTTCAGGGCTGAACTCTACCCTCATCTCCTTTCTCCCTCTACCAGCCTTCTAGAATGCATAGTTTTTGATGTATATGTACCATTGACTTGTCATCCCTCTGTTTTTGTATTTGATTGATTTAACTGAAGTATAAGTCCCTTCAAGATAAAAAAACATACCTTACATTGTTGTCTCTTAATAGCTTCTAAGTAGTTAGACTAGAATCAGGCAACAAATGGAACTACTTTTGAAGAAGACTTCTTGCCTAGCGCTAGAGCTTGACCTGAATCATGTATTCAGAAAGAAATAGCAGAATAGACCCACTAAGCATATTCCTGGTTAGAAACCAGTAGTTTTAGAGACAGGAGGAAAGATCTCAGAATCTGAAGGCAGAGCTAGATTTGGAAGTTAGTTCAATCACTCCTCTGTAAAATGGGCTCACAGAATTCCAATAGGAATAAAGGTAATATGTGTAAAGCAGCTATACAGTGACTAGCATACAGTAAGTGCTTGGTAAATAATAGCTGTTATTACGATGGCCCAGTATTGCTTGAATAAAAAGACTTCTAATATATTTTTGCCTGCGAATCCTGGATGAAATGAGACATAAAAAATTGTAGGCAAAATTAAAATTTGTGAGAAAGATTAACTGGGTCCCACTGAGCACTTGCCTCCAAGTGAAATTTGGTTCAGTGTAGGAAGAGGACTACTCTTTGACTTCTCTCTTATCCCAGAAATGCATCTTTTTTCCTTCCTTTAACATCTTACAAAGCGTTAAAGCTTCCATGTTCTAGAAATTACAACAATCTGGTACAAAGGAAAGAGCCCAGGATCTGAAACAAGCATATGTGGGTTCTGGTCTCATTGGAAGAAAGTAAGCAAATATCTTAGCCTCTGCACCTTGTTTTGATCCAATGTAAAATGGGCATACTGACTCCCCAACGCTCTTGAGAAAATCAAGATGGTTTCTAAAACATCGATAACTTGGAGTTGATCAGCCAAACAATTCAGTAATCAAATTAAAAAAAAAATCAGTGGATACTGCATTGGTACTTACCATTTACCATAAGCAAAGAACCATGAAAGACACAAAAGAAATCGGAGCCAGAGAACCCAATCAAGAAGAACTAGTCACCAATGAGACTGCAATTCACTTAAACAGGGCACAAAACTAAATGAACATAGTGCCCACTGTGAAAACACAGAACATTCTGTATAGAGTGATGATACACAGAGCTTGATCATTAACCTCCCAGGGCTATCACTCAAAGCCCACCTCAACAGAGCTCTAATCCACCTCTGAAAGCTTCATTTCTCAAGTCTTGCTTGGGAACTGCTTCAGCCAAGTGGAAACACAAGCTATCCCCAAACACGTGCTGAACTTTCCCTCTGTTTGCTCATGCTCTTTCTTTGCACATCTAATCACTCGGCTACCCAGAATTTTTCGCCCTTTTTAAATCTCTTCCATTCATTACCACACATCCTAACGGTCACTTTCTCCATGAAGCCTTCCTAAGTCTTCAAATTACATATTCATTTTCCACTTTTGAAACCCCCATTTCATTTTGTTAGTGGCAGTCTGTACAGTCTACTTATGCATTATCTTTTCCCTCTTGGATTATAAGAGAGAAAACTTAACCTCCTTCACCTTGTATCACCAACAACTTGTTCATAGTAGGTATTAACTAACTTTTTGAAAATTATATTTACTAATGGAACCTGATGGAGGTGCTTATAAATCATGCAATCTTAATCTTGATTTGAACAAAACAACTCCATGTTACCTCATTCATTTACTCCTTAAATAGGTATTGGCGCCTATGATATGTATGCTTATGGGATACATGCAGGGAAACAGCTGATTGCGGAAGCAGATGATAGGGCTTTCCTAGAAGAAGTACAGGATGGGATGCCTGGGGGTGGGGAGGAGATACAAACTCATTCCTTAACGCTTTCCAGTGGACATTTAATGACTAAAAGAAAGAGTTTTCTCAATAGGTGATCCATGCATCAGAAAGCTGGCTTTGACACCAACCCTCTCTCTCCAAAGAGGGTGGGAGCATAAAGATTCAAGTTCAGCCGGACAAGAGACACGGAGCAAAGGCAAGAAGACCCTTCCCTCTCTGCGTATTGAACTTGTAGTCCTTATCAGAGGAAAATATTGGGAAGATTGATAAATATTTCCATTACCCTAATAAAACTTCATGTTACATACAAGCTATTATTATCACAATTATATCTTTTTCTCACTTTTTAAAAATCGATTCAGAACAATTGAATCTTAGAAATGGTAGTGTTGAAATACGGCAAACATCTTCCTTGCAGCAGCAATAAACTTGACGCTGAAGCCTAATGTTTTTTGTATATTCCTTCTCTATTTCTCCTTTTGGATTATAGATTATGAAAGAGGGATTTTATGCAGCAGTTGGTGACAAAATATATTTCTTACTAATGTGTAATATTTGCTACATTAATAATTTTATGGCTTTAATTATTGATGCAAACTTAATTGTGCCCCATGTTCCTTTTTCTTGCAGCTCAATAAAAACTATATATTTCTTTAATTAGGCTTCATTTGAAGACTAGAAGACAATGCAGGGGTGGTTTCTTGCTAATTCACCCATCTATAGCCAGGGAAAAAACGGAATTAGTGTCTTCAGTGTAGTTTAGCAAGAAAAAATATCTAACTGTTCTGAAAGTGTGACTTTCCTTTGCACAGTTAACCTCACCCAGAGGCCAGGAATATATAGGCAACTGAAAGCGGACACTGCAACAGGGGATATTCTCCCCTTCCTGGCTCTGGGGAGAAATTTCATTGATTTTAGTAGAGATGGAAAGGAAAAATTGGGGTCACCTACATGGTTATCATACTGTCTTCCCTCTTTATATTCTCGACCTTACTCGAAATCTAATCTTAGTCTTTCCTGCTTGATTCCAACATTTTGTTGTGGTAGTCCACTTACAATCACCAGGAGTATTACAGTCACTTTATTCTGTGTCCAAACGTTTCAAAACAACTACCAGAAAGCCTGGATGGAAGGAAACTAACATTTGCTAAGCATCTGGTCTGGGTTATACAAGGTGCTTTCAATCAATTATTGCTTTAATCTCCAGGGGTCACAATCGCAAATGCCAACAAGTTCAAAAATGAAGAGAGCAGATAGGGCTTGAGGAACAAGGAGCCCTCGGAGCTCCATCTTTCATTTTCCACTTTGATAAAGAAGTGAGTTCAGAAAAAAAAAAATGTTTAAGAATAACATTTGTAACATTCTGTGAGAATAACAGTAGAGCAATGATTGCAGATGATACTCCATCTCAGTGTCAGGTGGACATCAGGAGAGACAGGACTGGCCAACTGGAAGGCTTACATCCCATCTCAGTGAGATTCTCAACTCTGGCCCACCACTGCCATGCTGAGAGCTCTTCTAAATTTTTAAGTGAAGCTTAAAAGCTTCATTCTTAACTATATTCGTTTTCTAGTGTTACATGAAAGATTACCACAAATTTAGTAGCCTAAAACAATACAAATTCATTACCTCACTGTTCTCCTAACTCAGGAGGTTGAACTGGAGTTGGCTGGGTCCTGTGCTCAGGTGTCACCTGGCAAAACTCGAGGTGTTGGCAGGCGCTATAATCACATCTGTGACTCTAGAGTCCTCTTCCAAACTAACTGACTGATAGTATAATTTGTTTTCTTGTGGTTGTATGACCAACAACCCTATTTTCTTGCTGGCTTTTAGGGACTATTCTCGGTTTCTAGCGGCTACCCTCGCATCCTGGCCCTGTAGCCTCCTCCACAGACCCTCTCACCACATAGAAAGCTTACTTCTTCAAGCTTAGCAGGAGAATCTAATGCTTCAAATCTCTCTTACCTCTTTTAGAAGCTCACCTGAGTAGGTCAGGTTCATCCAGGATTATCTATCTCCCTCTTGATTAGGTCAAAGTGAAATAACTAGTGACCTTAACTACATCTGCATAATCCCTTCTGCCCTATAATGTAACATACTCATCAGAGTAACATACATCTTTTTCCCAAGTCTCCTTCCTACTCAAGTTGGAGGGGATTAACACAAAACAGGGAGGGGGATCTTGGTGGCCATCTTGGAATTCTGCCTACCTTGCCCTTTTCTCAAGCTTCCCACAGAAATATAGCACTCTTAAAAAATGAGCTGCTGAATAGCCATGAATACTTTAACTTCCTTTCATTTTCTACAGCTGCTTTGACCTCTTGGCACTATCTTATCACATTATCTGATTGGTCCAATGCCCATCTATATTCAGTGCCTGTCTCTAGTTTTAAAATTTCAGTGTTGGAGTTTTTTCCTGCCGTTTGATAAGCATAATAAATAGTTGTCACAAATGAAATTTGCACAAAAGCAGACTGTGATGTCAACAGCAGGTATAGTTTTTGTAACTGTAATGTAGGTTGATTCTTGAAATCCTAAATTTATCATTAGTACACTCTATTCAGAGAGAGTTACTCTCTTGATATACATAAAAAATTCAAACTTCAAAGCATTTTAGAAAATGACAGGCATCTGAAAGTCCCATTTTTATTCTAATGAAAATATATATCTTTTACCAAGAAGTTAAGATTTCTCACAAAATGTAAAGGGACTTAAAAAAAATAAGGGTGCTAAAAAGTGTTATTATTCTCAGCAAGACAACTCATAACCATGTTGATTTAGGAAAATCTTCAAGGATTTACTGAGGCAATTGTAAGGTAAACTCAGTTCTCACAATGAAAGGAAAATGCTTTGATAAGTTTTCTGGGGTTTCCTTTCAGCTTACTTGCTTCTTTGCCTATAAAAATATTTTATATCATTTTTAAGGGCAAGCTATAAGCAATATTTATGTTCAGAGAAGAAATCCATCTATCGGAATTCAGATTTAATTTTAAAAACAGGTAAACAATTCTATGAACAAAGTCAGTGAATTCAGATTTAATTTTAAAAACAGGTAAACAATTCTATGAACAAAGTCAGTGATTTCCCCAGGTACTTTTTGAAAATAAATAAAAACAAATCAGCTCTCGTTGTCTCATTTGTTGTTTGAACACTAAACAGCAAGACACTGGGATTTCTGAGAGCAGTTGTATTATTTTAGACTTTACAAATCTATACAATAATTCATGATTTAGAAAAGAACTGTTGGGTTATCTAGCTAGTCTTTTTTAAGAGTAGCAGTTAAAACAAACAATCAGGGCTTCCCTGGTGGCGCAGTGGTTGAGAGTTCGCTTGCCGATGCAGGGGACACGGATTCGTGCCCCCGTCCGGGAAGATCCCACATGCCGCAGAGCGGCTGCGCCCGTGAGCCATGGCCGCTGAGCCTGCGCGTCCGGAGCCTGTTGCTCTGCAACGGGAGAGGCCACAACAGTGAGAGGCCCACGTACCGCAAAAAAAAAAAAAAAAAAAAAACAAAAAACAAACAAACAATCAGCTCACTTCATGCATGGAAGAGAATTCTTCAAACTCTTCCCCTTAAACAAATCTTCAATCAGTTAAATGACAACATTGTTCAAAAGAGAAGTATTTTATACTTCTCCAGTTCTTATTGATGAATCTCTCATTCTCAATTTTAAAATCTGTGTGTCAACTAAATGCCTGTAAGTGGATTGACATACTTTTTATAGTACATATATTAACTAGATCAATTCAATCAAATGCCAATATTTCACCCTATCTGATTTTCAACACAGCATGTTGGTAAATACTTATAGAAAAATGTTTCTGTATATACTGTTTCCGGCTTGAGAAGATTAATATGGTTATACAAATGTAAGCCTAATTTGGAACATTTCCAGACACTTTTTGATTGTGCCAAGGGTGATTTTTGAAAAATTTGTAAAGGGTTTCCCTAGTGGCTCAGTGGTTGAGAGTTCGCCTGCCAATGCGGGGGACACGGGTTCGTGCCCCAGTCCGGGAAGATGCCACATGCCGTGGAGCGGCTTGGCCCGTGAGCCATGGCCGCTGGGCCTGTGCGTCCGGAGCCTGTGCTCCGCAACAGGAGAGGCCACAGCAGTGAGAGGCCCGTGTACCGAATAAAAAAAAAAAAAAAGAAAAATCTGTGATAAGTTTATTGTGATCATTTGGTAAAAATAATAATTTCAAAAGACTAGAGAAAAGATAAATTTATTAATAGAAAAAAGCTCATTTTAAAAGCACATTCTTATTGATTTTTATTATATTTAAAAATAAAAGCAAAGCCAGCTTTAGCTCCTGATCTACCTCTTCATTCCTATTGAGTGAATAGAGAAATTTCTACATGGTATAATTTGAGAAGCACTGAGCACCTTCAACTGTCCTTGCTTAATCTCGGTGACTAAGACTTCAAGACTTAACTTTAAAGGCACTGGCAACCACCATTTAAAGGCAGAAGTTATCTAGCGGGGGTAATGAGTAAAGTCATTATCACATAAGATTAGTTCTGAAAGATAAATTGTGGCCTTCTAATGAGTCCCTAGCAAAATTGGAGCAGTCGGATTTAAAGAGGATAGGAAAAAGAAAAGGCATCTACTAAAACACTCCAGCCATAATGATAATCCAGTGAATATCTGTGGAGTTGAATCAACTTGAACAGAGAGCAACAGACTTTACCTCTGGGACCCTGTCAAAAGGTAACGCTTTGTAGCTGAATCTCAAGGGAAAGTTTGAGGCCCAGGGGAAAGAAAGGAAATGAACAGAGGCTGCAAAAAGAGGTAAGGAGAGTACCCATATCCACGTTGGGATACTTGAAACAAAGTAGAGGTGAGGAAACAGGAGATGTTGTATAAATACTACCCAGAGATATGCCTCTCTTTCCACAAGTATAAAATTCAATCTTGTTATATAGCTGATAATTCATTTTAGAAACCCATGAAGGTTAAACTGACACCTACAATTCTTTACAGAAATTTTTTCACGTATCTAGGTAGCTTGTAAGTATAATTTTCGTATCATTTAAATAAAACAGAATAACAAAACTTCCCTTTTGTATCATGAATCCATGGGACAATTTAGCTATTGGCTTTAGCTAAAAAATAGAGCTATTGGTTAGCAACTTGAACAATCACCACCAAGTATAAGATTAAGCCAATTTTGCACTTTTCAGTGAATTCAAATCTGCAATATGGTCCTAATGGCAGAATGTATCTTTGGTTTCACTGTCTGGTCCTTCTATCTAAGATAACATAGATTCCAAAGTTTAATTTTATACTTATAACCATTAGCATTTATTTTTCTCCAACAGGATATCAATAAGTTTCTGCCAGTGAATTGGCAAAATCATGACTCTTCTTAATTTATTTTTTGCCTCTCAATAATTTTGCAACCCAGCTCTGTTTCTAGGAGCTCTGCTTTTACTTCTTGCGGGAGAAAAGAAATTTGTTTGCACAATGCAACAAGATCTAGGGATCTGTAACATGAGAAACTGAGCAATTGTTTCAATATATCCACAAGTAGTTTTCAGAGGGTAGGATCATACAACTGTATTTAATCAGAAGAACTTATCACAGAAGCTTGGGATACAAATGTCAAGACATTGCATATGATGAAGTGTTGCCTGTTAGTATCCAGGATATCCAGAGTTCAAAGGGAAGATCCACTAGAAAAGGCTTCCCAGAAAAGTCAGGGGCTTCTGGATAACAGTTCAAATATGTCTACTCCTTACTTGAATGACTGATCATACTTCCTTGATTCAAGATACCCATTTTTCACAACTATGGTTTTCAAAATCAGGAAGCAACTTTTAATCAAGGTACACTTTTAATATTGTGATTTTTTTCCTTTTTTTTGGAAACTTATTATTTAATCAATGGTGAATCTAATGATCAGTGGTTCTTTAAACTCAAGAAAATAGGTATTCCAACAAATAGATACAAGATCAAGAATAAGAAGAGTTAAAGAAGATGTGGCGCATATATACAATGGAATATTACTCAGCCATAAAAAGAAACGAAATTGAGCTATTTGTAATGAGGTGAATAGACCTAGAGTCTGTCATACACAGTGAAGTAAGTCAGAAAGAAAAAGACAAATACAGTATGCTAACACATATATATGGAATTTAAGAAAAAAAAATGTCATGAAGAACCTCGGGGTAAGGCAGGAATAAAGACGCAGACCTCCTAGAGAACAGACTTGAGGTTATGGGGAGGGGGAAGGGTGAGCTGTGACGGGGCGAGAGAGAGTCATGGACATATACACACTAACAAACGTAGTAAGGTAGATAGCTAGTGGGAAGCAGCCGCATGGCACAGGGATATTGGCTCGGTGCTTTGTGACAGCCTGGAGGGGTGGGATAGGGAGGGTGGGAGGGAGGGAGACGCAAGAGGGAAGAGATATGGGAACATATGTATATGTATAACTGATTCACTTTGTTATAAAGCAGAAACTAACACACCATTGTAAAGCAATTATACCCCAATAAAGATGTTAAAAAAAAAAAACAACAAAAAAAACAAAAAGAGAGGCAAGTAGACATAGATGTGCCTCATGATGAAAGAAGCAACAACACCCAAGTAGCCTTGCCATCAGGATCGAACCTAAGCCTGAACAAGCCTCTCAATGCTCCTGCCAACTTGCAGGCAGAGTGGAACACATCTAACTGCATATGACTGTTCAACCAGTAAAATTTAGGCTGTGGGAAACTTTGCAAGTCAAATGACCCACGTTCTTCAACAGATGAACTATAAGAAGGAGAAACGGATAGAAGGGGAATCAGCAAATTAAAAAACAAAAAAGAGGGATGCTTAACTCTAGTGCTAAGGAACATTCAGGTGATAAAGCTATAATGAAATGCAAGCGTGGGGATTTTAAAGCATGTCTGCAAAATTTTCAACACGCCTCCCAAATATGACCCACTTCCTTGAGTCTGGGCTGGCCTTACTGACTCACCTGTGACCAAGAGAATGCAGTGGAAGTGAGGTCATAAAAAACAATATTTCTGTCTTGCTCACTGGGACATTCACTTTTGGAACCCTGAACTGATTCCTATGAGGCTGCCATACTGTGAGGAAGCCCAGGGCACACGGAAAGGCGATGCACAGGTGCTCTGGTGGATGGACTCTAGCTGAGATTTAGATCCCTGCTGACAGCCAGGATCAACTCCCAGACCTGTGAGGGAAGGTGCTTCTGGATGATTCCAGCCTCCAGACACTGAGTCTTCCCAGCTCAAACACTGTGGAGCAGAGACACTGAAGTGCTGTAGCCAGTTTGTACTGGCTCACAGCAGCAAATTGTTAGCATTTTTCCCCAAATCCACATTCAGTGACGTCACACGAGTAGCTTGGTGTTGGCCAGGGTAGGAATAGTTACACCTTGGAAATCAGCAGACACTACAAATCAGGGACATTCCTGCTATGCCTTGTCTGAATTCCTGACCCACAGGATCCATGAGCATAATAAAATAGGTGTTTCAAGCCAAAAAAAAAAAAAAAAAAAAAGAATAAGAAGAGTAAAACCTTATGAGAGGACCAATATTTGCCCTGATATGTAAAACTTCAGCAAATGAAGAAAAACAGAAAAGGAAAAATTCTGTACTGTGGTAGGGATCTTTGCTATTAGACACTAGATCTATGTTTAAAAGCATGTGGAATGCTTCTCCAGCCTAAATTTGGTATCCTTGTGGGGGAGAGAATTTACTTGTTATTTATAAGTGCACTGTGTGTGTGTGTGTGTGTGTGTGTGTGTGTGTGTGTGTGTGTTTGTGTGTGTGTGGTTTCCAAGTAATTCAAAGCACACTAGAGACCTTAACACCCTACCTACAAAACAACAATTATTGTTTTCATGAAAGATAAATGATTACATTTAAGAGTGGTGCTAGCAAAAGAAATTTTTTTCATTGAAAAGTTATAGTTTGACCTGTTTTGACACATTAAGGGGAGGCTTCCAATCTGAAATTTTTTCTTAACTCATGAGTCAATCAAGTAGTTCTGAGACTGTAATTGAGCATTTTGTCAATACAAGGAGACTTAAAGATTATCTAGAACACTTAGCTCATTTCACAAACAAGAAAAATGAAGTCCAGAGTCATTTGCTTTGCCCAAGGTTGCCTAATTAATTAGTGCCAAAACCATGGGTAGAACCCAGTACTTCTTTTTGCCAGTGTAATGCTTTTTTTCAGTGGAGAAGGGTATCTCCTTCCATAAACATGATAAAATACTGTGGTTCTGGGAGGCTTTGCCAGAACCTACAAATTGAGCCCAGGTCTCAGAGAAGTTCTGAGAAAGCACAGCTCAGTTCTACCACAATATTTCAAGTGGTTCTCTATACTTCTCTGGCCACTATGCAGAGATATAACATCTATAGGATTTTTGTAGTGGACCTGGGAATGCTTGCATTCAAACAGTATTTTAAGTGGTCAAGGAAGTCTTTAATAAGTTAGAATCACGCATCATTTTGAGAATTGGAAGAGCTCTGTGCAATACATTTCATTTTATTCCCTCAATTTATAGAGGAGGAAGATAACATCTGGGAAAGTAACATGGCCTATCACATGCTGATGGGTGCAGGGTCAGGACTGGAACACAAATTTCCTTGTTCACTGCTTTTTCATGACACCACACAGCTTTACCATGAATTATGCCCAGGAAATGGAAAGATGCAAAGGTGAAATAACCAAAGACAGCTTTCTATGAGAGATTTCTCAAGCAAATGATGAAATTGGTGATATTTGTCCTCAGGCCTGGCTAATTCCCTATCCTTGTCCGTCTCAGTGGCCAGTGTCCTCCCTCATGGGTTCTCCCCTCTCTTGCTATCAAAATATACTTTTTAGGAAAGGTTTCACAAGCTATCTTATATATTCTTAGCAACTGTGTTTGGTAGGCATTAGTATTAACATTGCCATTTTAAGATGTGAAAGTGAAAGGTGCCTGAGGATTGAGTTACTTCTCCCTGGCTCTACAGTTTTGTAAGTGGCAAGCAAGGATTCAAGTCCACAAGTGTCAGGATTTTAGCACTTTTCTTTAAACATTGCTAATTCAGCACTGTATCTAGAACACAGTATGTGCACAATAAATGTGAGCTACACGAAAATAAAGGAGGAAGGGAGGAAAGAAGGAAGGAAGGAAGGAGGGAGGGAGGGAGGGAGGGAGAAGAGACCTATTCAGACTAAGTTGTGATGAACAGCATTTGAACTTGCTATCTTTCTGTTTGCATGTGAACGGGAAACGAAATCTTAAACTGAAGAAATAAATTGGAATTTCAGGCATCTTCCAGCAGGGTGAGAAATTTGGCAGAAGAAGATAAAGGTGGCCTAAAATTCCATGTTGGCCTTTTCAGAGCTTAGCAGTCACAAACTCGTGATAAAATAGTTCTAGGATTATTTCAGAGAGGACTTTTCATGATGCAGGAAAATTATCAACCCTGTTTCTGCCCAAATACCACAGGCAGAATATTCCATGAAGTCCAGGGGTGGTTCCTTCCCTCAGTTTCCAAACAGTTAGTTCAGAGAGCATCAAATGCCAGAGGTGGATAGTCACAAAAGTTGGTTTAAAATGTCCTGGTCAGTGGTTGCCCAGTGGAGACCAGGGCGGGCAAACCTAGAGCCAGAATGCAGGTTTCAGAGATTTCATTTGCAATATCTTTGGGTTAATTCCCTAGATTTGGCTAAGGCTTTTAGGTTCTGCGAAGCGTTTGCAGGGAGGCCTAGCCATGGAGTCAAGCCCTGTTCCTGGAGACTTCATCAAGTTCCTCCCCGTTCGTGGTTCTGTCTATATGAGGTGGCACAGGAGGGGAGGGAGAGGTAGGACCAGAATACACAAGCTCACAGGGGAGGGAAAAGGAGGAGGACCGGCACATTCTTTTAAGTTAATTCAAGTGAGTCATTCAAGGATCCAAATGTCTGAAGGCCTCCTGGATGATTCTAATGTCATTTTCTGCATCTTCTTAGATTACCTATGGTCCATCATCTAAGAGTCAGAGAGCCAGGTTCAAGGCTCTGCAGAATTTAACTACTGATCAAATGGTCTTGGACAAATCACTATATTTGTACCTCAACTTCTCACTTATATTGATGACGATTAATAGTAGTGTGACCCACCTCACCTGATGGATGTAAAGAAAAAAAAGCCTTTTATATTGTAAAATATTCTGTAGCTGTGATTGTTATCATTGCTTTATAACATGAATGTGCTACTGTACTGTTTGGCCTTTGTTACTTCTTTTTTTTTCCCTAAACTGTGATACTTGGAGGGCACACCTTACTAGTGACAAGTCAGAGTGGCTTATCCCAATGACATATCCTAATGCCTCCTTATGTGTAACATTAGTTGCAAAGACCACTGCTATATAAATAGAATCATACCTTCTACCTATTTCAAGTAGATGCCATCAAACAAAGGTAGAACATACCTACACATGAATGCATAAGTTTCAAAACCTCAGGATAGGACATAACATATATTTTTTAATAAAATATTTTCTAGAAAAAAAGTTTAAAACAGTAGAATACATAATGTCAGCAATTTCTACCTTAGAGCTACTCAATATATAAGATATATCAAGGATTAAGAAAAACAGGGGCTTCCTTGGTGGCACAGTGGTTAAGAATCCGCCTGCCAATGCGGGGGACACAGGTTCGAGCCCTGGTCCAGGAAGATCCCACATGCCGCGGAGCAACTAAGCCCGTGCACCACAACTACTGAGCCTGCACTCTAGAGCCCGCGAGCCACAACTACTGAGCCTGCGTGCCACAACTACTGAAGCCTGCGTGCCTAGAGCCTGTGCCCTACAACAGGAGAGGCCACCACAGTGAGAAGCCCGTGCACCGCAACGGAGAGTAGCCCCCGCTCGCCGCAACTAGAGAAAGCCCGCGCCCAGCAACGAAAGCCCAACACAGCCAAAAATAAATAAATAAAATTTATTAAAAAAGAAAAACAGAACTTCCAGGTGCTCGGCTGCCTCTTCCTGGACCGAGCAAAGCGCCCACGTGGCCGCCACCTGCGTCCTCCTTCCCACGGCCCTCGGGAGACCGCGCTTGGTGGCAGTGGACCGCCAGCAGCTCCGAAGGTGACAGTGTGGGAGATTCCATCCGTGGGAAACCTTCCGTGGTGTACAGATTTTTTACAAGTCTCGGACAGGTCTATCGGGCCTGGCTGGACAAGTCTACTCCATACACGGTTGTGCGATGGGTGGTGACGCTGGGCCTGAGCTTCATCTACGTGATCCGAGTTTACCTGCTGCCAGGTTGGTACATCGTGACCTATGCCTTGGGAATCCACCATCTAAATCTCCTTATAGCTTTCCTTTCTCCAAAAGTGGATCCTTCCTTAATGGAAGATTCAGACGATGGCCCCTCGTTACCAACCAAACAGAATGAGGAGTTCCAGTCCTCTATTCGAAGGCTCCCAGAGTTTAAATCCTGGCACACGGTGACCAAGGACAACCTGGTGGCCATGGTTTGCACCTTCTTTGAGGCATTCCACGTCCCAGTGTTCTGTCCCATCCTGGTGATGTACTTCGTCATGCTCTTCTGTATCACGATGAAGAGGCAGATAGAGCACATGATCGAGTACCGGTACATCCTGTTCACGCACGGCAAGAAGACATACAAGGGAAACGAGGACACGGGCAAGACATTTGCCAGCTAGACGCGGCCGCCCTCCGCGGGCCCTGGACGGCCACAAGTTGCTGTGATGGCGCCTTCTTTCCTCACATAAAGTAGTTGATTACAAGGGAGTTATTTTCTTTTTAAAAAGGAGCTTCAATTATTTGTAACTGAGATATCAGGCTCTTGAAGAAACTTACATTTAAACAGAATCGTGTTGATTTGTTTTCCAGTGCCGGTCAGGCGACCAGACGCTGGCCTTGCAGGGCGCAGGCGGGGCGGACAGCCGGGTGGGCTGGGGGGCGGGGGGGGGGGGGGGGAGCGGGGGCGGGGTCGGCAGGGTCAGGCCCCGCGGTAGGAGCCAGGACGCCCAGCTGCCGCCTCCCAGGACGCTCACCTGGCCCTGCCAGCCACACGGAGGATGCTCGCCCGTCAGTCCGGTGCGTGGAAGAGATTCTGCAGTTAACTCAGGGCTGTAATGCCAGTTACCAAATTTCATCTCACTAGAGATGTGCTGAGTTGGCCTCTAGCATAATGACTCAAAACTTTGTTCTTAACTACCATGATTGCTTCTGAGGGCCTGGAATTATAAATATATATTATATTTTAATTGTTTGAGGTTATTTTGACACATTTCTTTGATACGTGAAGGGTTGTTTTAACTTAAACGAGTTCTCATGCAGCAGCCCCTTTTCAGAGACACCTGGCAGGAGCAGCCAGTTCTGTGGCTTTTAATACATGGCTTCCCACTTTCCACCGGGAAACAACTCTGACCTGCATGTCAACTTTTTTGATGTGATAAAAACCAATACTCGTAAAAAAAAAGAAAAACAGGACTTCCAGATAACAAATGAAATGTTTCACATATTCATTTCATATATTCATTCATATATACTTTATCCCATCCTTACATGTATATATTTAATCTAAAGGTAATAAATGTAACACAGGTCGCAAGTTAAATCAAGAGGTTCATTTTGAATTGTTAATTGCTGTCCAACTTTTTAGAAAACAGAATACAAAGAGACAAAATTTCTTTAACAGTTCAGAAAGCACACCATAAGCTCTAATGGACAGATTAAGAAGCAAATAGTTAAAATTTGGAGATCTTACTATAAGTATTATAATTTTAAACTTTTTCTATAAAACTCAATTACTGCATGCGTGCCAGTGAAATTAAAAAAGAGAGCGAAGGGACTTCCCTGGCTGTCCAGTGGTTAAGACTTCCACTTCCAATGCAGGGGGTGCTGGTTCGATCTCTGGTCGGGGAGCTAAGATCCCACATGGCTTGCGGCCAAAAAACCAAGACATAAAACAGAAGCAATATTGTAACAAATTCAATAGAGACTTAAAAAAATAAATAAATAAAAAATAAAAACAGAGGGAAAAGTTTAAGCATTAACTGCTGTAAACATTTAAATAAATATAACATATATCTACATACACAACTTGCTAGTAGGTATATATCATTTCTGCCTGATAATTTTCTCTCTCTTCTCTGTGTCTTCCACCTCAGCAGAATATGACATGACACTTTCTATATGAAAATAAATGACACCACTTTCTCATTAGGTTCCCCTTAGGGAATAAAACTAATGGACAAACTCTGTGGGGCACCATGGGTGAGGAATTATCCATGGTTGGGAGTAGCCTAGAGCTTGACAGGACCCAGGGTTACCTAACACAGTGAGGCCAAAGGAAATGGAGAAGAAAAGTTGAGGCAAGAGGAGTGATTTGAAAAGGCAGACCAAATGATAATGGGGTCCACATGAGGAAGACTAAACATAAGGTCAGAGGCTGGAAGAATGGGGACCGGAAGGCTCGGTGAAAATAGGTTCAAGACTACACAAAGGAGTCACCGCCCTGCCTCTATGAGGGTCCTGGTGTGACGTGCCTGATGAAATAGGAAACTAGACAGTTACCGACATGCATTTCTCAACTGATACGCCATGGAGTCTGTGATGGCACTCTGTACTATCCAGCCATGCCAATGGGTGGTGGCATGCCCTCTCAGACATCTGTGGTCGACTTCAATTATTTTCTTGCTACTGTAAATTTCTATCCAAACTGAATTTTTAGAAAATTTAACAATGCATCTGTTGGGAGAAACATTGGGATTTCTAAACTGAGAATGCATATTATACTCATTTTAAGAAAAAAATACATTTCAAAGAAAATCTTCGAAGGGTTATAATAAGTTTCCCTCTTAAAATCTCCAGTAACTAATTTTAACAATGGCTTTCATATCTTTCTCCAGTTGGGCATTTTGTTTAGCTCAAAAAAAAAGCAATAATTATAATATTTCTTTTCTAATAATGTCAAGAAGTTTCTGTTATTGCCCAAGTGAAAATATTTCACCGTAGCCTCATTTCCTTCTTCATTATATAGCATAAAGATCAGGAGGCACAAAAATCATTATTTTCCTGATAACTTCAATCCTCTATTTCATAAAGGAAAGGAAGTGAAAGAAAACTAACTACCTCTCGACATTCCCAAACCGGTTTGCTTTTGGATTTTGCATATGCAGGCAACTAACTGTTGGCTGTTTTACTGGTTTGAATAACCCATAAGGTACAAGAGAATCTAAGTTCTACATTAGAACCCACATCTGCTTATGCTAGAATGAAAACCCATCTGAGAATCAATGAAGCACATGGAAAGGGTCTAATTAAATCCCTATGCCATTTCCTTTAAAACTGTCAAATTGAAATTGTAATCGTGTATTCATTCACCCCCCCAGTGGTGTAGTGGTAATTTTAGAAGTGGGAATATTTAAGCAATAAGAGCCAACGGGGTGTGTTTTGCTAGGATATCAATGAGCCTGGACAGTTCCTGTAAGAAGACAACAGACTGAAAACAAAACCTTTCCTACATAGTGAGTGAATCAGGAGACCCTCTCCAAGTGTACAGCCACACTAATGACAAAGACTTAATTCTGTATTAGGAATGAGAACTTATAATAGATGTATTGAGAGAATTATACTATGAAATCACACTAAACTATTAAATGAAAATAATACAAAGCATTGGCACATTAAATCAAAGTGATAAAATGTTCCACACATTAAAAATCAAACATCCAAGATTTCTGGCTTTTGAAGTCACCGTAAAATTCCTAACACTTGTTCTGTCTACAGTCCTCTTTCTTCTTTGCCTAATTTTGTGGTTGCCTTAAATGACCCCCCAACAAAAATCTAACTGAATAAGTATGAGAGGAATATGTGCTCTGCGACTTGTTATTGGGGTACCTTTTGGCCTCATTTTAGAGGACAGCAATACTTTAAGAGTGAGTCTCTTTAGAGCATGGATTGGAATAGCTATATGCTCTTAACATATACTAAAATATATGTTACCCAGGATAGTTTCTGCACTATGTTTAAATAACAAATACGAAAGAAAGGCAACCACATTATATAGCTAATTCACTGGCTTCATGTAGATTCAGCCTGAGTTAAGAGACCACCGGGGGTCTTCCCTGGTGGCGCACTGGTTAGGAATCCACCTGCCAATGCAGGAGACACAGGTTCGAGACCTGGTCTGGGAAGATCCCACGGGCCGTGGAGCAACTAAGCCCGTGCGCCACAACTGCTGAGCCTGTACTCTGGAGCCCGCAAGCCACAACTGCTGAGCCCACGTGCCACAACTACTGAAGCCCGCGTGCCTAGAGCCCGTGCTCCACAACAAGAGAAGCCACTGCAACGAGAAGCCCACACACTGCAATGAAGAGTGGCCCCCCACTCGCCGCAACTAGAGAAAGCCCACCAGGGTATCTCCAGGCCTCATCAGAAATATCTCCATGTTCTTGCTTCTAGGCTACAGTGTGGCTTGATCTAGAGGCAGTGACCAAAAAAAAAAAAGTTCTGCAGATTAATTTGTTAAACTGCTTTCCTCGATATACTTGCTGACCAGAAAATTTGGTAGAGGCCAGTAAAAAAGGCTAGCATGACCGCGTTCAAGCAATCTGCACATGAAAAAGTCCTCCGTTCACTCACCTTCTCTCATTTCATACCTCCCATCCTCCTCCAAGCCCAATCCAAACATGAACACAGCTGTAGGGATGGGTGTCTGGCTGCTCTGCAGGCAGGAAAGATCATCAAGGGGGGGGGCAAGAATGGAGAAAAGGGAAAATAGGGAGTTCCATGTTGCTTTTGCCCTCCCCACTCTTTACGCCAGCCCCCTCTCCGTACAAAATCCTCTTAGAAAGCTCTCCTCAGTCAAGCTGGGCCATTCTCCAAGGTCACTGTGTACAAATATAGCAACCTCAGAAGAAAACTAAATGGGGTTTCCATTGTCCTATTTGTCTAGGGTGTCCTTCAGGAAAGAATTAAGATAAGCAATGCTGACAGTTTTTTAAAAATTTAAATAAAGTAAAATATACTTCTGTATAAAGAACTGTGGAAAACTGAGTAGAACTAGAGATCACATAAAAGAGAGAAATAACTGGTTACTGGGAAGGCACTCTTCCCACCTTCCTCGCCACTTTGCCTAAGGCCATTCAACTTCTGGTGTGGGAATGGGGGGTAAGGAGGGGATGGACACTTAGGAGAAAGGACGTCTATTGCTTTGATCAAATGAATTCACGTTTTCTGATCCGATTCTCCTAGAATACGAAAATCACTTACACCATCAGTGTGGAGAATCATAATGCCAACTCACACATGATGTTCTCTACCCTACACTGGCAACAGGACTATACAGAGAGTAACAGAGATTACAGACAAGTTAAAGGAAGATAAAATTCACAAATAATAAGTAAGAATTGAAAACCATCAGAATACCAAGAGAATCCATAAATTGCATCTCTCTGCAGTAAGTGAGATCCTCAACATCAGTCAGTGACAGGGAGAACATACACAAGGTTACGACGAAATTCCAACACTGAACTCTTATAAAAAGAAGCATAGGGCTTCCCTGGTGGCGCAGTGGTTGAGAGTCCGCCCGCCGATGCAGGGGATGCGGGTTTGTGCCCCAGTCCGGGAAGATCCCACATGCTGCGGAGCGGCTGGGCCCGTGAGCCATGGCCGCTGAGCCTGCGCGTCCGGAGCCTGTGCTCCGCAACGGGAGAGGCCACAACAGTGAGAGGCCCGCGTACCGCAAAAAAAAAAAAAAAAGAAGCATAAACTTATGTCTTGGGACTTTTCAAGCACAGGTCAAGCTTTGAATTCTAGGGTATTGCTCTTTGGGCTCTTATGTTACCTGAGCCACTTTTGTCCACACTTAAAAAGAAGACATTGCTTTCGAAGAGCATATATTCCCACTCTCCAGCATTAGTGATAAATTTCTAAAACCTCTGCAGGAAAAAAAGAGTATTAAATTACTTGTTCTCAATGTTCATCAGACAGCAAGTTTGAGGACCCAAGTTAATTGAATACTGTCCAGTAGACTATTTCAGAGGTGTCAAATACATGACCCTAAATTAGAAGAATTATCTTACAGCTTTATTTCCACAAAATAAGTGATCCATTTTACTGAAATAAAAGTATTATCCCTCAAACTTGTATTTCCCTTTTTTTTTTTTCTGGTAAAGAACCATATAAATGGGTTTCAAAAAGTATCTTTCACTTATAATACCATAGGATATGCTTTTTTGTTTTTGCTGGATTTTCATCTTTACATATAAAATATCATAAATGTCTACAGTGAAAGGGATGTGTCTCCGTTTAAATAAATGTGCCGATTACTAGCATCGTATAATAAAAGGAAATAATTTTACAGCATCAGATGATTCATTCTTTCATATATATATGCAAAACAAAAATGAACCAGTTATAAGTATTAAGTATTATTAGCACCTTAAAATGTAAGTCAGTCTGGTACAATGTAAGCAGGTTAATAATGAAAAATAATTAGTTATCTAGTTGGTATTTGGCCAGACAAGAGACATGTAGAAGACATGCAGGTCTAGGCATTTTAGACTAGATAACACCTGACTTACCTTGAGAGAGAAAAAGAGCAAAACCTTGTTAAAATCTCTGCTGTTTTAATTAGGCACGTTGCATCATGAAATACTTACTATTTGCTTTTTTTCCTGCTACTAGAAAAACAACTGCTTCTTGCCTATTATCTGATCTTTTCAGTGCCCAAAGAGTGGAGAGCAAATGTTCATTACTAAAAGCCTTTCTGAGTAGTATGTCTCAACTAAACTTTATACACCAAACAAAGGCTTGATAGAGGAATATTGATCGCAATAACCCTAGTAATAACTTTGCTTTGGAAGCCAAATATTTGTAAGCTTTCCTATTTAATGTGGGTTTTGTCACACCTGTGTAGCCTTGCCACAAGGCATGCTGGGAGCTCAATGATGGGTTCACATGAAAAGTTATGTAAACGGGAACTGTGTTGAGCCAAGCTTACGAAGATTCATTTAGCTTTAAGCCCTTGAGGAACCAAAATGTTATGCCTAGGAGAGCATCACGATCTCAGATGTATTCGGGACTGGTGTTTATATACAGGAGGGCATGCATGGGAAGCATGCCGTAGCTTCTGTTCAACAGGAGAGACAGGAAGAGGAATGGTAAGAGCTATCCAAGAGGTAAGCCTACAGCCAACTGGCCTGGGGTTTGTGGCAGGACCCTATTCCAGCAAACAGAACTGAGTGACACCTGGGAAAGTAAGCACAGTCATGGAAACAGCACAACCAGATCAGGAGATGTGATTGCAGCTTGGTAGGTAGTGCATGGGACTGACTCAGGACAGTAAGGCTAGTGCCAAGTTCCCCCGATGGCAGAGAGCTAGCTCATATTTCTCTTTCAGTCTTAGTTCTCTCTGCTCAAACCTGGAGGCTAGAGGCTAGAGAAGTTATGAATCTACCTCCGCGTGGTCATTTATACTTTTCTTCTATCCAACACATGCTAAATTCTACACACACACAGAAGGACTGACACATACGCACACGTGCTAACATACTTTTGTAAATATACTATGAATGATTTTCTTACAGTTGGACCTTTCAAAGGTCCAGATTTATTGCTGGCTGCCAAGTCTTCTTAATTTATGATAACAACTAATAAATTTTACTTAAGATTAGAAAAGCTGCATTAAGTTTATGATCTTTCACATTTGAGCATACTGTTTAAAATGGTCACAAAATGATGGACTTGACTTACAAATGAGCTTCGGGCTTATACTTCATCACAGATTATGAAAATCAGTGGGGAAATGTAGAGTTGTGGAATAACCAGTGGGAATATACACATTTACAATTCTGGGTTTCCTAATTTTAAGCTCTTGGTATCTTGATTTATCAAATGCAAACTTTGAACTTCTCCAGTTGAAATATTTCTTAAATTCTAATATAGAAGGATTTATGTATACTCCCCATTGTTTCCTTTACTTAGAAAACAGACTGAAGAACAATTATGCTGGATTTCAGATGTCTTGAGGAAATAACTGCATGCATGACATCTGTTTTCCCTGGGGTTTGACACACATTTGCTTTAATGTACTGGTGTGTTCTTCATTACCTTAGAAGCTATGTGCTAAAAACAAGAGTGTGTTTCAGTTTTGAAGGAAAAGAAAAAAATCGTAAATCCCAAAGCCCTTCTCTGTGAAGAACAATAATTTAGGGGTTAAGCGTTCAAGAAAGAAAAAATGCAAATGATCATGTTTCTAAATGGCCCAACTTTTTAAAGATTATGTGTAAGTCTTCTATAGACTTCCATATATGTAAGTCTTCCTTGTTATTGAAAAATTATCCAGAGCCAGAAAGAACATGCCTTTGAAAATCAACAGCTAAAAGAAATAATATCTTCATCTCTAAAAAGTCCCAGTCATCAATTCAAGATGTTTGAGGTATTAATCCTCCGGAAAATTATTTGGCCTCCAGAAGCAGTGAATTGCTAAACATTTCTGGTGGATATCCTGGAGTTTTGCACAAACTGACACATGAAGTTCCAGGCCGAATACAGAAATCCACCATTCTACACTATACCAGCTGGCTTGTAACATCTACATCTACGAAGAATTCCCCTTAATTAAAAACATAAAATATCCAAAACACTTCCATGATTCTCATTCACTATCTGTTCAACCAATTTGCAAATTAAGGCATATCCCCCCCTCAGGTCACCTGCATTTAAAAGCCTTTGTCAAGTTCCTTCATACTGAAGGAACACAATTCAGTATGATAGCAAGTTGAAGTTCACACATCATATGGGTAGATGAAATAAAATCTCTTTTTTTCACTTTATCTGCCCTTTGCCTGAAAGGACCACATCAAATGATCAGATGTTACTCTGCAGCATGAGAACTTTATGGAGCTTTGAAATCAACTGTCTCAAATCATTTCCTAAGCCCAGACAATGATAATAAACATCTCTTGAAGGGTCTAAACCAGACGCATTAGTGAACATGAGCTGCTTCACATCAGCTGACAGGAAAACTGTCTGCTGAAATTAAAGAGCAATTGATATCAACATTTGCTTTCTCCTAGTACCATCTTTAGAATCTTGGATTCAGACTTTTGACTCATGTATCCTGGTGCACTTCAATAAAACTTAAAGGACTTTAAAATCCCCCACTCAGTGAACTGAAGTATATAAGTGAATTGATATAGTAAATTGCATCCATACACTTAATTAAATGCAATTCACAACTTAAGTTGGAGAATTAATTTTACACTTCTTGCAATGTCTTTTCCTATTAAAAATGGAGACACCAAGAGAGTCAGAGTGATTTAGGGATAGAGGTTAGAAGGTCCTATTAAAAAGACAAATAAAAAGTGATTTAAATGTCACTATCTCTCTGCCAAAGTGTGTTAGCGATATTTTCAGTTTGACATGAGAACTCTATCCTTGTTTGTTGGTGTTGAATTCTAAACATAAATTCTACAGTTTTCAGAAAGAGAGGATATGTGTGTACTTAACAGGTGAAACACTGACAGCCTTGGAAACCAAAATCCTCTGTTTATCCAAAGGTTAGGGACAGTGCACTCAGCCACCATACAAATGTAGAGTACCTACATGAGCTTGCCAACAGGAATCTTTAGGGAAGAATAGTAACCCACCTTAGCTAGGCATTCAGCAGGGACAGCTGGCCAAGTCTAGCTGACTGAGGCAAGTTACTATTAGCAAATATGTCTGTTGAAGATGAGATTTAATAGTTTTTATGGTCTATGTCTCTTTTGGTTTGAATGTTTTCAAAGCCTAGGAGACTACAAAAATATTAAAGTGAGAGTTCTTTATTGATTTAATGAACAAAACAATAAATTGATTAATAGATTGGTGGAGACTGAATGTATAGATGGATGAATAGATGAACTTTCAAAGACTGTAATTTATAATATAGCTTTTATTTAAATAAAAGACCAAAATGTTTTACTCCTTATTATAGTATATGGTCTTAAACTGTACCCAGTATATGGAAGACGGCTGAGGGAGCAACTGGGGAAACTTTTCCTAAAGAGGCTATAATGACATGGGACTTCCCTGGTGGCGCAGTGGTTAAGAATCTGCCTGCCAGTGCAGGGGACATGGGTTCGAGCCCTGGTCCGGGAAGATCCCACATGCCGTGGAGCAACTAAGCCCATGAGCCACAACTACTGAGCCTGCGCTCTAGAGCCCACGACCCACAACTACTGAGCCCGTGTGCCACAACAACTGAAGCCCGCACGTCTACAGCCCGTGCTCCACAACAAGAGAAGCCACTGCAATGAGAAACCTGAGCCCCGCAACAAAGAGTAGCCCCCGCTGGCCGCAACCAGAGAAAGCCCCCACGCAGCAATGAAGACCCAATGCGGCCAAAAATAAATAAATAAATAAATGCATTTTTTTAAAAAAAGAGGCTATAATGACACAACAATTCATTTTCTGTATATCATAGACATTATCATGGAAGGTAAACTGAAGAAATTCCAAGAAAGAAAAGATGTCATGATTCTAGGTATTAATTCTTCAGTCAAGACTTTACCCTCACAAAACTCTGTTTATATTTTTTACAAAACTAGATTTCAAATCTCTTGGTTGGACATATGCTGTGCATCAGAACAAGTAACTAGTTCATGATAAGCTAGATTCTCCATACACTAGGATCATCTCCACTTGTAAATTAAGTACCAGTGGAAGTCAAATCAGCAGAGTATAATTTATTAAGCTACTGCTGTGTTAATGCAACTTCTGAAGGTAGCTCATTTACTATCCAGAATCTGATTAGCCCCTAGAAGAACCTGGTTCATTTTATTCAAATAAGCCTATTTCAAATCATAAATTCCACAAACTGACCCTCAGAGAAGGAAATATCTTTGAATTAAGTACATTGGAAATCTGTAAAATTCTAACTCATTCATTTGCCATCCGTATTGACGTCTTGTTAGTTGCACAGGGAGTTATAAAACATATAATCCTGCTGTTTTTCAAAGATAAGTAAGGTAATATCACGGGGAGGCATAGTTTGCTCAGGGATCCTTACACCATTATGATACTACCCAATATTTTATGGCAATTGTAATACTTTGTAGACCAGTGGAAAATATATCTAAAAATAACTGTGCCATTTCTGAGCAAAAGCAGAAGTAATTGATGTTTCCCAGAAAAATGATCCCACCTGGCTTTGTAGAAGAGCAGCATGAGCGTTTCAATGACAGGTAGATCCAGAACAGAGCTTTGTCCTCAATATCATTCCAATCCTCTGAAACCCCAAAGCAAGGTTCATAGAGATTCTTTAGAATGCTCCACTTGAAAGCCAGATTACACTATTTAAGTGGCCTATGGAGTTCTGTATTAAAGGCTCCCTGCTGCTCAGGCATTTTTTCCCATTATAATATATTGCTGTAGATTTAACACTGTAGATGTTCTATCATTTAACTAATATGGCTCAAAAGGTTGTCATCGGGGACACTTCTAAATTATATCACTGCAAATAAACCTTGCTACGGAAGGAATTGCTTATTTAGCAAAGACATTTCATGGCACATTTGCATAAAAATACCACTGCTGTCTTTCAAATTCATCTGTAACATTGCTGCTGAGCAGAAGAGCATTAGGTGTGTTACAAATATAAGCAACTTTGGCGGCAAGCTTATTTGTAAATGTATATTTGCAAACTTTAAGTGCACTGCTATGCCCTAACTTATACCCAGCATAAACCCATACATGTTTGTATAATCAGAAAAGAAAAAATACTTATTACTCAGTTTTCCCGTTTAACTTACAGGAAATTAGTAATCAACCACTGGATGTTAGTCCCCCGTTACATGTGGCCTGCAAAGCAGGCGAATGAAGCAATTCAAAGCAAGGCAAGGCCGCTTCCAGAGGAGAAGGAAATATTGGCCGCCTGGTTAAATTGTTTGAAGAGATTTTTTTGTTACCCCTCTTCTGAAACCAACCAACAGTGAATGCTAAAGCAGACATGAGAATAAAGCTATTTACCAAACATTTTCAAAGCCTCTTGATCTCAGTTGACTGTGCTTGCTGGATACCGCAGAACATGTTAATAGCTTAGGTTTTAGAATCAGAGAAGGCTGGGTTCAATATTTGTCTTAACATATGAGCTATGTGATCTTAGACAAGTTGTTTGACCTAAGACTCAATTTCCTCATATATTTTTAAATGTGCTTCTTTGTGGTTAAAAGAAGTTAACGGCCTTTTGAGTTAAACAAGGCAGACACCTTTACTTATGTTGTTTAGATAGAGAAAGTAAGGCTCAATGAATTGAAGGGATTTGTGCAATGTTACATAGATAGATAATAACAGAACTGGATACAAATTCCAGGATTTATGGCTCCTGACATAAAGATATTTCTGTTCCAATATGCAGTATTCTCAATTTGCCTAATTTTCACTGGGTGTTCTGACCTCACTAATGTACACAAGAGTTATTTTCATTTTTAATCCAAACAAATCTGTATTAGATTCGGGCATATTAAAAAGTAAAATAAAAAACAAAACATCAAACAGCTAGTCAGGTCAAAAACCTCATACCTGCTATTTTGAAAGTCTGTCCTCAGTTCTCCTAAACCATTCCTACTCGTCACAGATTCTTCCTTTATTTCACTTCTGAACTAAAAAAATATAAACTTCAGATTCTCTTGGAGACTCCAATAGTGTCCTGTGATACAAGGAAATACAGGAAGAAGGAGGCCATTTGTAGGTATGTTATCCATGGATTGAATATTGACTGGGCACTGCCTTGGTTGCCACAAGCTTACTATAATTTTTTCCCTATTTAATTAACATGATTATCTCAAAAACAGATTACAATAATGGTCATAACCAAACATATGCTTACAAATTAATTTATTTACACATTCAATCAAAAAGTTTTTTAAGTTAGAATTCATCCATGTCATTTGTACAATATACCATACTATGTAATTTATGTATTTATTTCCTTTATTATGCCCCCACTCAAGAGAAATAGAATGCAGAATTTGTAATGATTATTATGATACTACATCCCCAACACCTGGAAAAAGTGCCTAAGACATAAACATCTATTAAATATTTGTTAGATAAATAAATGAATAAATGAATGAATGAGTAAATGAATGCATCCCTCAATATAATACATCCCCCTATCTTTTTGTACTCTTGTACTCTGACTTCCACCCATACCCTAAATGGGGGTGTAAATCCCATCTAATGCCAACCCAACCATTTTTGCATTGTATCATGTTTTCTCATCTATTTAATGTGAGGTTCTCACCTGTTTAAGGTACAAATTTCCCTTCTTTCCCCTACATCATCAATTTACACTAAATCCTTCCCATCCACATACAATTATGCATTAATATCTATCAACTTGAAAGTAATACCTCAACCCCATAGCTCCTTCCAGCTCTATTCTCATTTGTCTGCTTCCTTTAACATGAATCTTCTTGAAAAAGTAGTCTCCACTTCCTCCCTTTCCATTATTTCTTGACATACACCTCTAAAACTGTAATTGCTTTTGTTACTATTACTAATGATCTCCATGTTTTCAAAGTCAGTGGTCAACATGGTTTTGAAACATTTTCTTTGTACGACTCTTGGGATACCATTTATCTGTTGTTCTCTTCCTTTCTCACTGATACCTACTTAGATTTCGAAACTTGAATCATTGGAAGGTTCTAGGGTGTTCTTCAAGGCTCTTTGCATCTATTCTCTATTAACACTCACCATCTAGGTAATCTCATCCAATGCCATCGCTTTAAATACCATCTATGTACAATTACTCAAATTTTAATCACTATCACTAATCTCCCCCCTGAACTCCAGAGTCATACATACAATACCTATTTAACATGTTCACCCTGATATCTGAAAGGCATCTCAAATTTAACCTGCCCAAATGCAAACTTTTGATTCCTCTTCAACCCTCAAAACCTATGACTTCTTCCAGCCTTCTTCATTTCAATAAATGGCATGTTCATGATTTCAGTTGTTTATGCTACAAAATTTATTGTCATAGTAAGTTCTCTTCCTTGCATATCTCACATTTAATCCATCAATAAATCCCATATGCTCTACCTTCAATACTTATTCCTAACCAACTACTTCTTAATACTTCTAACACTCTAGTTGAAATCATTGTCATCTGTTACCTATTCTATTGGCAAGGCCTCCTAAATGTGTCTGTTTCTAACCATGCCACTCTTACAGTCTATTCTCCATATAGTATCCAATAATCTTTATAAAATATAAATTGAATCATGTCAAAACTTTGTTGACAACCATCCATTGGCTTCCCATATCACTCAGAATGAGACCAAAGGCTCTAAATGAGGGACCAGGGAAGCCCTGAGTTTTCTGGTAGGGCTAAGGTCAGTGGGGGAGCACGTGTTTGGGGGTGTCTGCATGTGTGAGAGAGGTCACCCTCAAACCGCACTGCCAGCCGGGCCTCCTTGCCGCTGAGGACTGCGTCCAGCCCCTCTGATGGCTACAACCCCAGAGCGTTAAGGACTCGGGAAAGAAAGCACAATCGCAGGAGAAAATGGACCCAGCAGCCGCAGCAGCAGCCTTGGCACATGTCCTGGCCCTGGGCAATTTACATCACAGCCAGGCTGCCCGCGAGGGGGTGGGGGGGGGGCGGTGATTTCTCTCTTTTTTTAATGATTGCATAGCTCTGCCCCACGGGGGGCCTATTTTACACTAAAAAAGACTCCAAATACAAGACTCTAAATCATCTCTTCTGACCCACCCTGCAGATTCTCTGACTTCATCCCCTATTATTCTTTTTTTTTTTTTTTTTTTTTTTTTTTTGCGGTACGCAGGCCTCTCACTGCTGTGGCCTCTCCCGTTGCGGAGCACAGGCTCCGGATGCGCAGGCTCAGCGGCTCACGGGCCCAGCCGCTCCGCGGCACGTGGGATCTTCCCGGACCGGGGCACGAACCCATGTCCCCTGCATCGGCAGGCGGACTCTCAACCACTGCGCCACCAGGGAAGCCCCTCATCATTCTTTTACTAATTCTTACCAATAACACTAGACTTCTAGCTATTTCTCAAATATTCCAAGCACCCTCCCCTCACTGCATTTATATTTTCCTCTGCCTAGAAGCTCCCTCAAAATGTTTCCACGGCTACTCCATCACTTCCTCAAGTTCTATGCGACTCTGGCTGAGAAGCCCAATTTGGCCAATCTATATAAAATAATGTCCTACCGCCATCACTCTGTATTCCCTTATCCTTCCTTCATAGGATTCATCACTAACTAATGTACATTATTTATTTGTTGTCTATTTTTTCTACTTCAGAATATAAGCTCCAAGAGAACAGAAACATTCTCTTTTGTGTGAATTGCCATATTCCAGTCTTGGGACAGTTCCTGGTATGTGGTTGACACTTAATAGATCTCTATAGAATCAGCTGAATGACTCCACTTAATTATGAAAATATAGGGTAAGAAGAAACTGTTGTCCCAGGTAAAGTTACACTATGACCTTGGTCAGACTTAATGAGTCTGCTTCTCACTGACATTCTTTGTCATTCAGAGCCCTAGGGATGGGTTCAACCAATTTGAATAGGGAGATCACAGGCCTTCAGGGAAGAAAGCTACAAAGACTCTACCACCTATTCCCCAAATTTGAGGTTAGAAACACTGTTTAAATAGACTAAGCTGATTCTGCCCATGGTCTCGTTGTCCAAAAGAACACCAAGTGCCCAAGCAGGAACTCACTAAGAGGGCAAGGGGAGTCTGAACTGGAGATTCAGACTCGACATAGAGCCTATGTGCTTAGGAAGCATCTGGAGGCAGACGCACTGAATTGTGTTGTGCTTGGGGGATCAGTGACTGAGAAATTATTATAAAATGGCATTCTAACATTAGCGCTCCAGTCGGGGCACCAGTGATCAGTGCAGGTGCTAGCAAAGCTAGACCAGCTTCTGTTGGTCTGTGCAAAACCAGCCTTCAGCAGAGGAAAACCAGGATTACAGTTCACTCTCTGCTCTATATTTGGAAAAAGAAAAACCTCCTTTAGGACTAAGTAAATATCAGAGTTCTTAGACAATTCAAGAGACTGTGGATAGGATGGGGAGTGATGGGGATGTTGTCCCAACACAAGAGAGTTCCTGCTAATAATGGCAAATCAAGGCTGCAAAAATTTTTTTGAAAATAAAAAGAAGTATGACTATATTTGCAGATAGGGTTGGTGGAACAAATCGGATCAATCACTTGAACATGTCACAAAATGTATTCCATGGACTATAAATGGAAGCGACCTAAAAAGAATTTCCATGGCCAAATAAAGTAGAAAAACACAGGCTTAAAAACATTTAAACAACTTCCTTGAGTGGAGGACTTCTCAAAGAGGAAACAGGATAGAGTGCAGCATTTCCCAAATGTATAGGATTAAGAAAACTGTCTTTGTAAGGGAGATTTCATTAGACTAAAATTCTGAGAATACACTGGAGGAATGCTGCCAAGTTTAACTGTGTAGAATGAAATGGATTCTGCAAGAAAGTTTTATTAATGACTTGAGTGAACACTAGTGTCTTGGGCCAGTTAGATATGGCACCGGAATTGGTACAAAATAATGTATTCAATGAAAAATAGTTCATTTTAATTCTATAGATGTGGAAAAAGTATTTTTAAACTCCCAAAGATGGGAAATTTGGAAGGGCATGGGCTACTATGTGTGGCAGGTGTAAATTATTCAATTTATAAAGTCCCTCACTTCATTTTCATAGGACCTCTACATGTATTGTTATCTGAAGAAAAGTGCCTAAGACATAAACATCTATTAAATATTTGTTAGATAAATAAATGAATAAATGAATGAATGAGTAAATGAATGCATCCCATTTTCTTCAGATAATGAATGTTATCTGAAGAAAACAATCTGAAGAAAACATATTTTTATATGAAGAAAACAAAACTTGGGGTGTTTAATTGACTTACTAAAAAAAAAAATTAATGGTAGGAGAGTCTGAACCAGGTCATTCCATTGCCAAAAATCCCAGGACTAATCAACTGATTCCTTCCTCCCTTCCTCCCTCCCTTCCTTCCTTCCTTCCTTCTTCCCTTCCATCCTTCTGTCCCTTGTTTCTCTTCATGATGCCTCTCTAAAATTCAGAATCAATAAAAGAAATCAACAGGCTCGCCACCAAGGTTATGGGAGAAATACTCTGTCTTGGAAATCTGCAACTATTGTGCTGGTTACATGAAAAACGGGTCCCATTTCGTATTATAGTGATCCATTACTTTATATGGACCACCCTGCACTTCCTATATTCTCTCCAGCCTCTTTTTATTTCACGGGAACAAAAACTTTTTTTCTCTTAAAACAAAAGCTTCATTTAAAAGAAAAATTAACCATTATTTAAGGCGCAGCTTAAATGCCATTTCAAATCATACCCTATTTCTTTATAACCAAGGGACTCTACATAGAATATAGACCATTTGTAAAATGGTCACTTTTTTCCAGTCCACATTTCCGTCAGTTGTGTGGTAAGCAGGAAAGCAAAGGCTTCGTGCAGATGTGCTCAGTTACCACCTGAGAGTGGTATTTTGCATTCTTGTTTTAATTCTGCTTTATAACCACACCAAAAGTTACTCCAATTTGGAAGGTATGATGGATCAAAAACTTATATAAATTCAAACAAATTGCTGGAAAGAAGTTAATCTCCTTATATGCCTTTACCTTCTCTCCATTGCCTTTAAATTTGATTATAATTTTGCTGTTTCATAACCAAATAATCCTCTGCCTTAAATACAGGTTCTCTGCCCCAAGCTGAGCTCTGAAATACTACTGCTGTGATAAACCCTGGCTGTAAGAGTTTGACTTAATAAAACTTACCATCCATCAAATTGAGAAACTTAAATGTTATGAGGATAAATGGTGGTATACTAACTTTGTGGATTCATTCTATGGTAAATTTTAACTTTCTCTTCCTCTTATAGCATCAATTCAGGTCAAGATTGAGATTTTAAACCCATATATATATATATATATATATATATATATATCCATAAACACAGATAAATAAATAAATAAATGAATAAATATTCATTGGCAATGAGGAAAATGCAATTTAAACAATAATGACATACCTTTTTTTTTTTTTTTTTTTTTGTGGTACGTGGGCCTCTCACTGTTGTGGCCTATCCCGTTGTGGAGCACAGGCTCCGGACGCGCAGGCTCAGTGGCCATGGCTCACGGGCCCAGCCACTCCACGGCATGTGGGATCCTCCCAGACCGGGGCACGAACTCGCGTCCCCTGCATCGGCAGGCGGACCCTCAACCACTGCGCCACCAGGGAAGCCCCGACATACCATTTTTATGTGAGGTTATGGAGTTATTAACTAATGCCACTTTGGTAATCATTTTGCTATATATGTGTATCAAATCAACACTTTACACACCTTAAACGTACACAATGCTACAAGTGAATTATACCTCAATAAAGCTGAGGAAAAAATGAGATACCACGATTCTGTTTTTGGTGAGCACCCTGTTCTGGCTTATAAACTGCCACCATCTTGCTGTTGCTCACATGACCTCTTCTTTGTTCTCTAGGAGACAGCAAGAGCTCCTGTGTCTCTCCTTCTTCTTATAAGGACACTAATCCCATCATGAAAGCCCCACCCTCATGACTTAATCTAAACCTAATTACCTCCAAAGGCACCACCTCCTAATACCATCACATTGGCTGTTACGGTTTCAACATATAATTTGGGGGGGGCGGTACAAACATTCAGGCCATAACACTGATGAAGGACCACTTTTGAATATTTGTCAGTGGAGACACAAACATGCTTAATCCCTGCAGTGCTGCCAAAATAGATTTAATTATATTGAGTAATTGTCAAAAAAATAATACTGAGAGAAAAAGGAAGGTAAAAAATTATAAATGCAGTGATGCAACGAATATTAAACATTTTTAAACAAAGAAGTTATAAATTATTTATGATACATATATGTATATAAGATAAAAATGAACTAGAAAGATGCACACCAAATTCATGATAGAGATTCCCTGTGGGGACCAGAAGAGTAGAACAAGACTGACACTGGTGGTTAATGGTAGATAAATATGAACAATTTTAACAATTGTTAATTATGAAAATGTGTGTTCTATTATTCTATGTATTTTTCTGAAATATTTACATTTTTTTGTTTGTTTTGTTTTGTTTTTCTTTTTTGCAGTACGCGGGCCTCTCACTGTTGTGGCCTCTCCCGTTGCGGAGCACAGGCTCCGGACGCGCAGGCTCAGTGGCCATGGCTCACGGGCCCAGCCGCTCCGCGGCATGTGGGATCCTCCTGGACCGGGGCACGAGCCCGTGTCCCTTGCATCGGCAGGCAGACTCTCAACCACTGCGCCACCAGGGAAGCCCCTGAAATATTTACATTTTTAAAGTATTTTTTAAAACAATTAAATTATTAGAATCTAGTACTTTGTATTTTGTAATAAATTACTAACTACACCAGGGTTTGGAAAGTTGGAGGAGGTCTTGTTACCTTTAGCATGGTTATGATAAATGGGATTTATATTTGCAGGATAACCAGAATTGTTTAACAGAACTGGTAATTATATATGGGATGTTCCAATGAAATATTTACCCAGTTTGGATGTTGAAAAGACATTTTCAAATATAAAAAAACTGTGAAAATTTATACTATAATATGCTAAGGCCACTCTGGTTGGCATTAGTAATGTGTTACATGATTGCATTGATTGCAATATGGGTAAAAAGTAGTGTAATCACACCCAATACTGAGCAACCTAAGGGAAGATTATAGTGTGATTGGAAGATGGAAAATGTTTTTATTCAAAGACAATGTAGGCATGAATTCTAAACTAAACCACCAATGGATTTAGCCATTTGCATTCCAAAACAAGTTTGAGATCAAGGATATTTTGCAGAAAAATGTGCAGAATAGAGGAGAAAGTAGAGAAACATGCATTTATGTGAGTGAATAACACACCTTTCTAAAAACTCCAGCTAAGCTAGTGGTAAATATTTTGAACCTATGCTTCTCTAAGCAGCACACTCAGAGGATCTACTGTCAAAATTTTAGAACTAGATAACAGTGGCCATTGGCATTTTATTGAGATATGTTATATGGTAATTCATCTTTTACTTGAGGCTTGTATGTGCTCAGAATATGTCCCTGCCAAAACTGACTGCATTCGCTCAGGCCCCATCATTTGTTACCTGCTTATCTATCAATTTACCCGCCTCGACCAGTTCTTATCCTCCTTCTAGCTCATTGTTCACTCCAACATGACATCTCTGATAAAAAATTCTGGTCACATTGGGACTTCCCTGGTGGTTCAGTGGTTAAGAATCCACCTTCCAATGCAGGGGACGTGTGTTTGATCCCTGGCCGGGGAACTAAGATCCCACATGCCGCAGGGCAACTAAGCACGCATGCCACAACTAGAGAGCCCGGGTGCTGCAACTACTGAGCCTGCACACTCTGGAGCCTGCATGCCACAACTAGAGAACCCACGCACCACAACGAAGAGCCCATGCACCACAACTAGAGAGAAGCCTGCGCGCCACAAGTAAGAGCCCACGCATTGCAACAAAGATCCCACATGCCGCAACTAAGACCCTATGTGGCCTAATTAATTAAAAAAAATTCTGGTCACATCAGTCCCTGCAGTGAGCTCACTCTGTGGACTTGGAGGCATTTCCTTTAAGAATAGTTGAGTAAGAAATACAAGATGCAGGAAAATATGCAAAGTATTCTTTCGTAAAGAAAACAATGGCCAAAAAAAGCTGTGTGTATGGGTACTGAATGTATATATATACATATTCACACATACTTGAATATGATTATATAACCAAGGAGAAAACAAATAAAGGATATAAAAGAAGTGTTAATATGAGTCGTGGAGGGAAAGAGGTGAATAAGGAAGGGGGAGAAGATGGAGAAGAGACAGAAGAGTGCGAGGGAAGATCCAAGTAAAAGAGGAAAAGGAAAAAAAACAGTATGTATATGATCACCTCTCTATATACTGATATACAATATGTGTGTAATATGTTTAAATAAATGCTTGAAAAGCAAAACAATAATTATAACTTTCCATTATCTGTAGGGAGAAATTGAAACTCTTTGGCGTAAAACAGAGCCTTTCCAATCCCCAAGTTCATATCTCACAATCACACCAGCCTACGTGCCAGCTGCACTTCATTGTTCCCACACCACACCATCCAAACTCTTCCCTTCTTACCTTCATACAGCCAGTATGTATCTGGAATGCCCTTTCCTCCTTTCTCCCCAGGAAATCCCTATCTCCCTTCAAGATCCAGTTTAAAAGTCCCTTGTGAGGCCTTTCTTAAATTCAGGTACTCTGTCTTCCGTACTCCCTTAAGTCTCTGTAGATCCCTCTACTATGATGCTAAATTATATATAAATATAATTTATATAAATTTATATAAATATAAATTATATTGTGATTACTTTTGGACATATTTCAGCATATGATTCTCTCACTAGATTATTAGTTCCATGGGGAAAAGTACCATTTGCGTAATTTTTTTCACATCAAGCACCTAGGATAATCCCAGCATTTAGGAGATGGTAAGCAATTTTTGTTGAATTAATTGATTGGTTTCTGTGTGATTCTTCATTTTTAAAATGATGCCCAATATTGTTTGCTTATTGCGTGCCAAGTTTAAGCATTTAAGTCCCCCAAAATCAATTAGTTTTATTTTGGTTAATAGCCATGTTTTACACACATCTCACACTTGCCTGTGTAACGAGATGTTAGGGAGGGATCCTTTCTATTTAAGTTTTGGGGGAGGCCCCCCAGTTAAGAACAAAACAAAAGGTAGCATGTTCTCCCGTACTCTAAAATGAGGCACTATTCCTCCTATACAAGACTTGAAGGGTGGTGGACTCCAACCACTTGGTGACTCAACATCTATGTTAAAGGTCTCAAAGAGTTGAAACTGAGAGGACTGAAACAACAGAATTTCTCTGGAGAAAGCTTCTGGAGGCTTTCACAATTTTCCATCTCCCTCATCCACGAGAGAGGCTTTGAGAGCACCTCTCAGAGAGGCTGATGTTTGATCCTTAAAGTTTGGAGGACGGAGAGGACAAGGGTCAGTCCACTCTTGAGAAATGTCAAGCAAACGACTAGCGGTAGAACTGTCTCCTTTGTGGCAGAGCGAAGAGATACAGCTATACTTGGAGCCAGCAGCACTCCTGACAACAGGGCAGGGTTTCATGGTTCTGTGGACCCAATGAGGGTCCTTTAGATGGAAGCTGGCTAAGGGGTTCCTCTGAAAGGAGTTTTCTAGAGATGAGGTAACCTTAGCATAGAGAAGCTATGGGGTCCTTATTGATGCTGAATTTGAGGAGCAGTTAAAGCATCCAAGCAGAAGAGAGGGGTTATGGTGAGAGAACCTCTGAGGTGCTCACGAGAGTATCCCACAGGTCAGCTGTATACACACCACAAGCCAACACAGATGGCGAGCATACCTGTTCCATCCGTCTCCTCCCTCCCGCCCCAACAAGGAAGGGTGAAACTCCAGAGCCGGTGGTTAGGGGGATGGCAGGACGTTTCCTCTTCGGCAACAGGACCAAAACGAGGATGAGAGAAGCTTTGAACTTCACATGAAATTGGGAGTTCATTTTAATGACTGTAATGGGATTGTTAGTGTGACTATATATGACTAGAGTACTTCTTTTATTGTACAAAAATGAATGAAAATGCTACAGAACTCACCTGAGATTTCAACCCAACGTGGGGAAAGAGCTAATCCATAGGAAGGTTTGAATTTAACATGTTCTAATTGTTCAAACAAACTGCTTGTGTATGTTAATTTACACAACAGAATGGAATGAGAAATATGTATTAATTAGTACACATTTATTGCCACTATTTGGGGGGGGAAACCTCAAATGCATGCTTGGCTCAGAGAGAAATATTGGATCATTGTTATTTTAAAGGTCAACAACAGAGTAAATTGCATAGTTCATATGATACATATGTGTATATATATATAATTTCATGATTGAAACTCACAATTAAATCACTGCAGCAATTCTGACACACACAAAAATCTTATCTTCATAAAGAATTTTAAACGGTCATACAATATGAGATATTCTCATAGTCCAAAGGAGTGATTAAGAGAACACTACTTTTAGAAATTTTTTTCTGCTATATTAATTCACTGCATGTCAGGGATGGTAGTAGGCACTGGGGAAACAAAGATGAACAAGACCGCATCCTTGTTACTGAGAAGTTCACAGCCAAGAAGGAAGACAAACACACAGACAAAAAATGCCAGCCACTGGGCTAGTGAAGACTTTTGTCAGATCACATCTGGACTATTATGGTGCCACCTAACTGTGCTTCCTGCCTCTAGACTCACGCCCCTTGTGCCCATCTACATTGACTTCTAAAATAACTGTAATGTGCCCACAGCATACACTTGCACTGAATGCTCTACTAGCTTTTAGTAAACTTCAGTGTTAAGTTCAAGTACCTAAATCTGGGATGGTGTTTATGATCTGCCCCCTAACTACTTCTCCAGTCTCCCTTTTATACACTTCCCTTTTGTTAACGTTATACTCCAGTGCCTCAAACTATATCACATTGTTTAACACCTCTGAGCCTTGGTCCATGCTGTTTTCCCCCTGGAATTCCTTCCCTATCTCATCTGCCCCCAAAATCGCCGTTCATTCTCTGAAACCCTGCTAAGATATTCACCTCTTCTGTGAGGCCCTTCATGCCCACCCCTCTTTTCTAAACGAATCACATCCTCATTCATGTTAATTCTATTTCTTAGCCGTACTTCTAAAATGGCACACATGTTTTTGGTCGAAAAATATTTACTCAGACACTTATCTTTATCTCTAGACCACTAAGCGCCTGGCGTGCTGGCTGGAAATGGTAGACAATGAACAAATGAAGTAACTGAACCAAGCTGAATTTGGCTCAGTTGGATGATCATAATGATATTTATTGACCACATTAGGAGCCATTTCTCAGGACTCAAATGGAAAGTTGCTAAAAAGCTCTTTTAATCAACTCTTTTTAAAAAGATTTATTTATTTCATTTATTTAGTTTAATTCTTTTTTTGGCCACGCTGTGCTGGCATGCAGAATCTTAGTTCCCCAACCAGGGATTGAACCTGTGCCCCCTGCAGTGGAAGCCTGGAGTCTTAACCACTGGACCACCAGGGAAGTCCCAACTGATTCTTAAGAATAACTCTAAAAAATGAGGCAGATTGGAGGAAAGTTGGCAGCTTACTCTGTGAATCAGGTTCAGGATACACAGGATGGACACTGAAGAGTCCTGAGAGGTTCAGGAGGTCCGGGTCCTATAAGGACTTGGGGATTGGAAGAAACAATTAGCTACCACTAATGAGAAGTCAAACAAAAAATCCCGGCAACCTGGTATGTTGTTCATCTGACTCTGCTCATATTTTAGATGCCATTTGTTTTTTCATATGGCTTCCATGCTCCTCTAGCTTTCCCTAAGGCCTACTTATATTCAGAGAACTTATAATAAAAAGATTAGATAAACAATAACAATGGCTGCTTTTCACTTATTGGAAATTCACACAATTTATATAAATGTATAAACGTCAGGAAGAATTATTAACCAAACACCCCCCCCACACACAATTCCTTAGTATCTTTCATTTCTTCCTTGATCGCAACTTTAAAAAACAAAAACTAAAGACTTGGACTTTTCCTCCTAATATTTATAATTCCTGAATATAACTGAATGGGAAATATTTAAATTAATTTTTCCATAGCACCACGATCATATCTTTACTTTAACATCTGTGATTGTGATTAGTGGTTTCCCATCTCCACCACTACCACTATCATGAGTAGTAGAACATTTTTAGGGTCTACTTATCCCAGAGACCAACTTAAGTTAGTTTACATACATGCACCTTAGGTTTTACAGCTCACATACACAGACGAAAAATCTAGTCCATCTGGGTATAGATCATGACCCTGGCTCTACATATCCCAAGAGGCAAATTACTAGCAACCTATTCCAAGCTAACTGAGACCCTGAAGCCTAACTATAGTTTCTGATCATTCACTCATTCAACAAATACTTAGTGAGCTTCTACTGAGGGTCAAGCACTAAACTACACTTTATAAATACTAACATACATAGAACACGCATTACCTTCAGGGAGCTCCACAGTGAATCCATAGATAATGACAAATACCTGAGGAAAGAGCTATGTTAGAAGATACTTAAGGAACCCAGAGGGGGCTCCAGGGAAAACACCTAGGAGGTATCCTAGAAGATCTCATGTTTAAGTAAGTTTTGAAGGATGAGTAAGAGTTTAGGCCAGATAATGGGGAAGGGAATTCTAAGCAGCAGCAACCACAGATACAAAAGCATGAAAGCATAAGCCTGGTGTTTATTAAGAAGTTTCAGGGTTGAGAGACCTTCAAGATGGTGGAGGAGTAAGACGTGGAGATCACCTTCCTCCCCACAAATACATCAGAAATACATCTACATGTGGAACAACTCCTACAGACCATCTACTGAACACTGGCAGAAGACCTAAGACCTCCCAAAAGGCAAGAAAATACCCACATACCTGAGTAGGGCAAAAGAAAAAAGAAGAAACAGAGACAAAAGAATAGGGACGGGACCTGCACCAGTGGGAGGGAGCTGTGAAGGAGGAAAGGTTTCCACACACTAGGAAGCCCCTTTGTGGGCGGAGACTGTGGGTGGCGGAGGGGGGAAGCTTCAGAGCCGCGGAGGAGAGCACAGCAACAAGGGTGCAGAGGGCAAAGCGGAGAGATTCCCACACAGAGGATCGGTGCTGACCAGCACTCACCAGCCCGAGAGGCTTGTCTGCTCACCCGCCAGGATGGCCTCAGGCTGGGAGCTGAGGCTCGGGCTTCGGAGGTCAGAGCGCAGGGAGAGGACTGGGATTGGCTGTGTGAACACAGCCTGAGGGGACTAGTGTGCCTCAGCTAGCCGGAAGGGAGTCCGGGAAAAAGTCTGGACCTGCCTAAGAGGCAAGAGACAATTGTTTCGGGGTGCACAAAGAGAGGGGATTCAGAGCACGGCCTAAATGAGCTCCAGAGATGGGCGTGAGCCGCAGCTATCAGCACGGACACCAGAGACAGGCATGAAATACTAAGGCTGCTACTACAGCCACCAAGAAGCCTGTGTGCAAGCACAGGTCACTCTCCACACCTCCCCTCCTGGGAGCCTGTGCAGCCCATCATTGCCAGGGTCCCGTGATCCAGGGACAACTTCCCCGGGAGAACACACGGCACACCTCAGGCTGGTGCAACGTCACGCCGGCCTCTGCCACCGCTGGCTCGCCCCACATCCGTACCCCTCCCTCCCGCCCCACCTGAGTGAGCCAGAGCCCCCTAATCAGCTGCTCCTTTAACCCCGTACTGTCTGAGCGAAGAACAGACGCCCTCAGGCGACCTACACGCGGAGGTGGGGCCAAATCCAAAGCTGAACCCCAGGAGCTGTGCGTACAAAGAAGAGAAAGGGAAATTTCTCCCAGCAGCCTCAGGAGCAGCGGATTAAGTCTCCACAATCAACTTGATGTACCCTGCATCTGTGGAATACCTGAATAGACAATGAATCATTCCAAAATTGAGATGGTGGATTTTGGGAGCAACTGTAGACTTGGGGTTTGCTTTCTGCATCTAATTTGTTTCTGGTTTTATGTTTACCTTACTTTAGTATTTAGAGTTTATTATCATTAGATTTATTCATTGATTTGGTTGCTCTCTTCCTTTTTTATATATATATATATTTTTTTTTTTCCTTTTTCTCTTTTTGTGAGTGTGTATATGTATGCTTCTTTGTGTGATGTTGTCTGTATAGCTTTGCTTTTACCATTTGTCCTAGGGTTCTGTCTGTCCGGTTTTTTTTTACTTTTTTATTTTTAATAATTAAAAAAAATTTATTTTAATAACTTTATTTTATTTTATGTTTTTCTCCCTTTTCTTCTGAGCCATGTGTCTGACAGGGTCTTGGTTCTCTGGCTGGGTGTCAGACCTGTGCCTCTGAGGTGGGAGAGCCAAGTTCAGGACATTGGTCGACTAGAGACCTCCCAGGTCCATGTAATATCAAACAGCGAAAGCCCTCCCAGAGATCTCCATCTCAATGCTAAGACCCAGCTCCACTCAACGACCACCAACTACAATGCTGGACACCCTATGCCAAACAACTAGCAAGATAGGAACACAACCCCACCCATTAGCAGAGAGGCTGCCTAAAATCATAATAAGGTCACAAACATCCCAAAACACACCATCGGATGCAGTCCTGCCCACCAGAAAGACAAGATCCAGCCTCATCCACCAGAACACAGGCATCAGTCCCCTCCAGCAGGAAGCCTACACAACCCACTGAACCAACCTCAGCCACTGGGGGCAGACACCAAAAACAATGGGAACTACGAACCTGCAGCCTGCGAAAAGGAGACCCCAAACACAGTAAGTTAAGCAAAATGAAAAGACAGAGAAACACAGAGCAGATGAAGGAGCAAGGTAAAAACCCACCAGACCAAACAAATGAAGAGGAAATAGGCAGTCTACCCGAAAAAGAATTCAGAGTAATGACAGTAAAGTGATGCAAAATCTTGGAAATAGAACGAAGAAAATACAAGAAACATTTAACAAGGACCTAGAAGAACTAAAGAGCAAAGAAACAATGATGAACAACACAATAAATGAAATTGAAAATTCTCTAGAAGGAATCAATAGCAGAATAACTGAGGGAGAGGAACGGATAAGGGACCTGGAATATAAAGTAGTGGAAATAACTACCACAGAGCTGAATAAATAAATAACAATGAAAAGAATTGAGGACAGTCTCAGAGACCTCTGGGACAACATTAAACGCACTGACATTCAAATTATATGGGTCCCAGAAGAAGAAGAGAAAGGGACTGAGAAAGAAGAGATTATAGTTGAAAACTTCCTTAATATGGGAAAGGAAATAGTCAATCAAGTCCAGGAAGTGCAGAGAATACCATACAGGATAAACCCAAGGAGAAACATGCCAAGACACATATTAATCAAACTATCAAAAATTAAATACAAAGAAAAAATATTAAAATCAACAAGGGAAACACAACAAATAACATACAAGGGAATCCCCATAAGGTTAACAGCTGATCTTTCAGCAGAAACTCTGCAAGCCAGAACGGAGTGGCAGGACATATGTGAAGTGATGAAAGGGAAAAACCTACAACCAGGATTACTATACCCAGCAAGGATCTCATTCAGATTCGATGGAGAAATTAAAACCTTTACAGACAAACAAAAGCTAAGAGAATTCAGCACCACCAAACCAGCTTTACAACAAATGCTAATTGAACTCCTCTAGGCAGGAAACACAAGAGAAGGAAAAGACCTACAATAACAAACCCAAAACAATTAAGAAAATGGTAATAGGAACAAACATATTGATAACTACCTTAAATGTAAATGGATTAAATGCTCCAACCAAAAGACACAGACTGGCTGAATGGATACAAAAACAAGACCCATATATATGCTGTCTACAAGAGACCTACTTCAGACCTAGGGACACATACAGACCGAAAGTGAGGGGATGGAAACAGATATTCCATGCAAATGGAAATCAAAAGAAAGCTGGAGTAGCAATTCTCATATCAGACAAAATAGACTTTAAAATAAAGACTATTAGAAGAGACAAAGAAGGACACTACATAATGATCAAGGGATCAATCCAAGAAGAAGATATAACAATTGTAAATATGCACCCAACATAGGAGCACCTCAATACATAAGGCAAATACTAACAGCCATAAAAGGGGAAATCGACAGTAACACAATCATAGTAGGGGACTTTAACAGCTCACTTTCACCAATGGACAGATCATCTAAAATGAAAATAAATAAGGAAACACAAGCTTTAAATAATACATTAAACAAGATGGACTTAATTGATATTTATAGGACATTCCATCCAAAAACAAAAGAATACACTTTCTTCTCAAGTGCTCATGGAACATTCTCCAGGATAGATTATATCTTGGGTCACAAATCAAGCCTTGGTAAATTTAAGAAAACTGAAATCGTATCAAGTATCTTTTCCGACCACAATGCTATGAGACGAGATATCAGTTACAGGAAAAAATCTGTAAAAAATACAAACACGTGGAGGCTAAACAATACACTACTAAAAAACCAAGAGATCACTGAAGAAATCAAAGAGGAAATCAAAAAATACCTAGAGGCAAATGACAATGAAAATATGATGACCCAAAACCTATGGGATGCAGCAAAAGCAGTTCTAACAGGGAAGTTTATAGCAATACAATCCTACTTCAAGAAATAAAAAACACCTCAAATAAACAACCTAATCTTACACCTAAAGTAATTAGAGAAAGAAGAACAAAAAAAACCCCAAAGTTGGCAGAAGGAAATAAATCATAAAAATCATATCAGAAATAAATGAAAAAGAAATGAAGGAAACGATAGCAAAGATCAATAAAACTAAAAGCTGGTTCTTTGAGAAGATAAACAAAATTGATAAACCATTTGCCAGACTCATCAAAAAAAAGGGAGAAGGGGCTTCCCTGGTGGCGCAGTGGTTGGGAGTCCACCTGCCGATGCGGGGAACACAGCTTCGTGCCCCGGTCCGGGAGGGTCCCACATGCCACAGAGCGGCTGGGCCCATGAGCCATGGCCACTGAGCATGCATGTCCCGGGCCTGTGCTCTGCGGCGGGAGGGGCCGCAACAGTGAGAGGCCCGCGTACCACAAAAAAAAAAAGGGAGAAGACTCAAATCAACAGAATTAGAAATGAAAAAAGAGAAGTAACAACCGACACTGCAAAATACAAAGGATCATGAGATATTACTACAAGCAACTATATGCCAATAAAGTAGACAAGAAAGAAATGGACAAATTCTTAGAAAAGCACAACCTTCAGAGACCGAGCAGGGAAGAAATAGAAAATATAAACAGACCAATCACAAGCATTGAAATTGAGACTGTGCTTAGAAATCTTCCAACAACCAAAAGCCCAGGACCACATGGCTTCACAGGCGAATTCTATCATTTAGAGAAGAGCGAACACCTATCCTTCTCAAACTTTTCCAAAATATAGCAGAAGAAGGAACACTACCAAACTCATTTGACAATGTGACCATCACCCTGATACCAAAACCAGCCAAAGATGTCACAAAGAAAGAAAACTACAGGCCAGTATCACTGATGAACATAGATGCAAGACTCCTCAACAAAATACTACCAAACAGAATCCAACAGCACACTAAAAGGATCATACACTATGATCAAGTGGGGTTTATCCCAGGAATGCAAGGATTCTTCAATATACGCAAATCAATCAATGTGATAAACTACATTAAGAAACTGAAGGAGAAAAACCATACAATGATCTCAATAGATGCAGAAGAAGCTTTCGACAAAATTCAACACCATTTATGACAAAAACCCTACAGAAAGTAGGCATAAAGGGAACTTACCTCAACATAATAAAGGCCATATATGACACCCACAGCCAACATCATTCTCAATGATGAAAAAATGAAACTATTTCCTCTAAGATCAGGAAGAAGACAAAGTTGTCCACTCTCACCACTGTTATTCAACATAATTTTGGAAGTTTTAGCCACAGCAATCATAGAGGAAAAAGAAATAAAAGGAAACCAAACTGGAAAAGAGGAAGTAAAGCTGTCACTGTTTGCAGATGACATGATACTATACATAGAGAATCCTAAAGAGGCTACCAGAAAACTGCTAGAGCTAATCAATGAATCCGGTAAAGCAGCAGGATACAAAATTAATGCACAGAAATCTCTTGCATTCCTATACACTAATGATGAAAAATCTGAAAGAGAAATTAAGGAAACACTCCCATTTATCATTGCAACAAAAAGAATAAAATATCTAGGAATAAACCTACCTAAGGAGACAAAAGACTGGTATGCAGAAAACTATAAGATACTGATGAAAGTAATTAAAGATGATACAAACAGATGGAGAGATATACCATGTTCTTGGATTGGAAGAATCAATATTGTGAAAATGACTATATTATCCAAAGCAGTCTCCAGATTCAATGCAATCCCTATCAAATTACCAATGGCATTTTTCACAGAACTACAACAAAAAATTTCACAATTTATATGGGAACACAAAAGACCCTGAAGAGCCAAAGTAATCTTGAGAAAGAAAAATGGAGCTGGAGGAGTCAGGCTCCTGGACTTCAGACTATACTACAAAGCTACAGTAATCAAGAAAGTATGGTACTGGTACAAAAACAGAAATATAGATCAATGGAACTTGATAGAAAGCCCAGAGATAAACCCAGGCACATATGGTCACCTTATTTTTGATAAAGGAGGCAAGAATATACAATGGAGAAAAGACAGCCTCTTCAATAAGCGGTGCTGGGAAAACTGGACAGCTACATGTAAAAGAATGAAATTAGAACACTCCCTAACACCATACACAAAAATAAACTCAAAATGGATTAAAGACCTAAATGTAAGGCCAGACACTATCAAACTCTTAGAGGAAAACATACGCAGAACACTCTATGACATAAATTACAGCAAGATCCTTTTTGACCCACCTCCTAGAGAAATGGAAATAACAACAAAAATAAACAAATGGGACCTAATGAAACGTAAAAGCTTTTGCACAGCAAAGGAAACCATAAACAAGACGAAAAGGCAACCCTCAGAATGGGAGAAAATATTTGCAAATGAAGCAACTGACAAAGGATTAATCTCCAAAATTTATAAGCAGCTCATGCAGCTCAATATCAAAAAAACAAACAACCCAATCCAAAATGGGCACAAGACCTCAACAGACATTTCTCCAAAGAAGATATACAGACTGCCAACAAACACGTGAAAGGATGCTCAACATCATTAATCATTAGAGAAATGCAAATCAAAACTACAATGAGGTATCACCTCACACCAGTCAGAATGGCCATCATCAAAAAACTAGAAACAATAAATGCTGGCGAGGGTGTGGAGAAAAGCGAACCCTCTTGCACTGTTGGTGGGAATGTAAATTGATACAGCCACTATGGAGAACAGTATGGAGGTTCCTTAAAAAACTAAAAATAGAATTACCATACGACCCAGCAATCCCACTACTGGGCATATACCCTGAGATAACCATAGTTCAAAAAGAGTCATGCACCCCAATGTTCATTGCAGCACTATTTACAATAGCCAGGACATGGAAGCAACCTAAGTGTCCATCCACAGATGAATGGGTAAAGAAGATGTGGCACATATATACAATGGAATATTACTCAGCCATAAAAGGAAATGAAATTGAGTTATTTGTAGTGAGGTGGATGGACCTAGAGTCTGTCATACAGAGAGAAGTAAGTCAGAAAGAGAAAAACAAATACCGTATGCTAACACATATATATGGAATCTAAGAAAAAAAAAAGTTTCTGAAGAACCTAGGGGCAGGACAGGAATAAAGATGCAGACGCAGAGAATGGACTTGAGGACATGGGGGGGGGGGCGGAAGGGTAAGCTGGGAAAACGTGAGAGTGGCATGGACATATATACACTACCAAGTGTAAAATAGATAGCTAGTGGGAAGCAGCTGCGTAGCACAGGGAGATCAGTTCGGTGCTTTGTGACCACCTAGAGGGGTGGGATAGGAAGGGTGGGAGGGAGACGCAAGAGGGAGGAGATATGGGGGTATATGTATATGTATAGGTGATTCAGTTTGTTATAAAGCAGAAACTAACACACCATTGTAAAGCAATTATACTCCAATAAAGATGTTAAAAAGAAAAAAGAAGAAAACATCATACAATGTAAAACCTGTATTACACAGCAAAAGAGATTATTATAAAATCCTATTTCTTAAAATAAAATAAACTTTCAATAGTATGAAAAAAAAAGAAGCTTCAGGCTTTCGATTAGCTGGAGCTGGGGTGTGCATGAGGGTGGAGAAAGAGATAGAGCTGGACTACCAGGCAGGCCTTGGTGGTCAAATGCCTCTTGGGCCATGTTTAGATTTTCCCTGAAAGTGATGAGGAGTCACTTCAGAAATTTTACCAGGCAAGTGGCTGGATCAAATTGGTGTTTTAGAAAAGTCATTCTGGCTGAAGTCTAAAGGAGGACGAAGAACCAGTTAGAGAGTTATTGCAGTAATTCAGGTAAGATAGGGAGGGAATCCTGAGAAATGAGCTGTTTGGGATGGAAGATACTGAGGTCAGCTTTGGGTGAGCTGAGATAGCTGCTAGAAAATTGACTACAATAAACACTTCTTGGTTTCTATAGTTGTATAGTTTCCCCTTCTAGCCATCCCTAGTTTCAGTCTAAACTGCATGTTTTCAGTGCAAGTAGTAAACTAGCCGGTGCACCATAAGCCTGTTGCTAACTCCAGACTTTCTGCTGTGTAGTTTTGTAGTAGTATACCTGGCTGATGTAGTTTGTACTAGGCCTGAATTATCCACACTGCAATATCTGCTTTTGGAATTTCAACCAATTTCCTTTAGCCTTAAATCACAGCAGAAAAACTCTATCCCTGTTATCTTGCTTCCTGGGAAGTCTGGTGAGAGAATGAAAAAAAAAAAGTCATGGAAAGCTTGCTCCACAGCTACGTTTACTAGCCAGAGCTCCATGAGCATAACCAGGTAAGGGCAGGAAATGGTACCCAGAGGTGAAGAACTGTGCTGTGGTCCCTGGGGTTTTGGTTTGGTTTGTTAATGTATAGAAAATTAACAGGCAACTACACAGATTTGAAAATTGTATCGTAAAGTTTTGCCATGATTTCTTACAGGAAAATTATTTTTGATAAATGCATTTTTAGATTATTCATCCTTCTCCAATAATAATTCCATCACATATGTCAAGGAGTTACTATATATGTGTCTAGAAATAAGGAAAAAAGATCTAAGCTAGAGATATTCAAATATAATTTTTAAGAAAACAAAGTAATGAACTTTTTTAATACTCTTAACATTTTACATATGAAAAAGTATTGTCTCTGCCTCCATCTTAAAGATGAATGACCAAAAAACATTAACGGATGTGAGTGCCAAATATTCTAAATAATGGGCTCTAGTAACTAAACAAGCATGTTGGGGTTTTTATTTAATGAAAAAAAAGCCAAACGGTCACTGTACAATGTTTTCTTATGTGAATGGATGCACAAAGTTCAGCAATTCAGACACTTCACAAATTCCAATTTCCAAACTAATTCTGAAAACTTTGGAATGTTTTAAATATGATTAACTCCAAACTTATGATTCCATACCCTTCCCAAAAGAAGGAATTCTTCATAAACCTTGATTTAACAGGCAAATTTAAAGCGATAAGATTTTAAAAGTCTAAGATTCTACTCAGACTACTAAGAATTAAACTAAAGAGACTATACTAACCACTAGTTCATTAAAAGTGTTATTTTAATTTCTAAACATGTATTATGCAAAAATAAGGAATATTTATAGTGACTTCAATTGGTGTACTAGGAAAATGCTGAGTGAAATATTGCTTTCTGCTCGTAAAACTCCAAAATGTAAATAAATGTATTTTATATCTTCATAAAATCACCTTATATGAAAGGTGAATATGAAGTAGCACAAGAAATCAGCACATTTACTACCCCTTGATAGTAGTGACTAGAAATAGAATTCTTGAAAAAAAATTAAACAACATAAAACTGGCTTCTTAGTTAGCAACTTTGGAGTTTCCCAGTCTGTTATGTGGTTGGACTATTGCTGGCTTGTCTGGGTTGGGTTGACCACCCATCTAGCACTCAATCCACATGCCCAGGCTTGTGGGTGTCTTTCTGTTCTCCTGTTTTTAAAGCCATGTTTGAGTTTTCACTGACCTCCTGTTATGGTGACCTCTGAAGCAAAAACATTACTACTCCCGCCATGGGCTATGTATGATGTTATAAATGTGAATTAAGTATTGGGCAGATGGGTTTAAAAAAAAAAAAAAAAAAGGCTAGATATCCTTGTAGGAGGCCAAACCACTTGGGGAAAAATGCAAAAATCTAAATTGCAAACTTCTGAGGATTTCCCAGCACCTTCACATCATTTCCACATTTTGAAAAGAATGTAGTAAGACGTTTTACAAAACAGAAACTGATACAAATAAATAGTGGAAAGACAGAGAAATGTAATTCATGTGTTGAAAACAACAAAAAAAAAGATAATGTTTTGAAAAGTATATTTTATGTAAAGTTACAACAATGCCTAGATGTATTCCAACTGGTACTACATGGCTTCTTAGGGCAACTAGGGTTTGGTCCCTACTTACAAATAACACAGGAAGAGGCTCAGAAACTGTCTCTTCCCATGGAGGCTTTGGGAGGAGAACCAACTGGGATTTCTGATCTACCACCACTACATGCCCTTCAATCCGAGGCGGAGTACTGCTCTTAACTATTTACAGGTACCATCTTTTTGAACAAAGTGTTTCATAGCTTTAAGAAAAATTTGAAAAATACTAATCTTGTCTGGAACTCAGAAAGATAAATTTACTACAAGTAATAAAGAGATTTGAGAGTAGACCCTCTTTCTCCTAACTGTTCAGCCAGTTTTTGCTTATCTACCTCACAGTAGCTCAAAATAATTCAGCCAACAAATATGGAAGAGACTGCCACGATACAGTACAGCTAGGCAATAAACCTAACTCTCCTCTTAGACATCCTATTCTTTCGTTCACTTAGATTTTTGTTTTATTTTGAAACTCTGAGCCAGATTTCTATTCTTCTTAATTTTGAGACTTGTAGCTGATATGATTAGTTACTATATACAATATTCATTTATTCTATATTCTACACTAACAGGACCCAGTTTAGCTGGGGGCTGCAACGTGCTCAGCTAAAAACTTTATTTTCCAGCCTCCCTTGCAGGTGGGTGGCCCTGTGACTAAATTCTGCCAATAAAATGTAAGCAGATGCTGTTGGGTGGGGCTGATTCAGCACACGCATTGGTCCTTTCCCCTCCCTATTCTTTCTGCCTAAAATGGTTTTGTTTTGTACAGAACTTCCTCTATCACAACTGTGGAGCAGAAAGCTAGAAGGATCCTTAGGCACGGGTGACAACATGGCACTAACACACCAGCCCTGGAACTTTGCGCTTTCCTCACAGTTGTTGGCTGTTAATCACAATCCTACCCTTGGAACAAAAATCACAATCCTACACCTTGGTACAAAAACATATGGTAAAAATTCTTCAATTTCTCCCACAGTTTAAAAGTAGCATGATAACAACACCCCAAGTGTGTAAAGCTTTTTCAATAGAAATGTATCATTCATTGGTAGGAACATAGTTTAAATCTTCTACTCCCAGTTTTAAAAGAATCTCAAATTCTGAATGTGACAGTAGGACTACAGCCTTTGCATGCTATGTTGAAAAATGCTTTCCTGGGAAATTCCTGTGAAAGCAAATCTCTGTGTGGTAACTGATCTTAATCAGATTCCTTGAAGAGAAAGTCCTGTACTAGTCCAATATTTTGATTTTAAATTGTGTCTAAAAAGAAACACAGTTTTATTGTTTTCCTGATGATAGTATCCATTTATTAATAGCAAACGCTTTAAGGGTTTGTTCTCTTATCTTAATTAAATATATAAATCACATAATATTAGAGCCCTGAAGAAATATTGTTCACATTTAATCTTTTTTTCCAGTTTTATTGAGAAATAATTGATATACATTACTGCATAAGCTTAAGGTATAGAGCATGATGTTTTGATTTACATATTTTGTGAAATGATTACAATCGGTTTAGTTAATATCCATCATCTCATATAGATACAATAAAAAGAAAAAATTTTTTTTCTCCTTGTGACGAGAACTCTTAAAACCTACTCTCTCAACTTTCCTGTATGATCGTACAGCGGTGTTAACTATAGCCATCATGTTGGACGTTACATCTCTAGTACTTGCTTATCTTATAACTGGAAGTTTGTACCTTTTGACCACCTTCCTCCAATTTCCCTCCCGCCCAGCCCCTGCCTCTGGTAACCACGAATCTGTTTCCTTTTATTGTGAGTTTGGCGTGCATGTGGGGGGAGTGGGGGTTGTTTTGTTCTGTTTTAGATTCCACATATAAGTGAAATCATACAGTATCTGTCTTTCTCTGTCTGACTTATTTCACTTAGTATAATGTCTTCAAGGTCCATCCATACTGTTGCAAATAATAGGATTTCCTTTTTTATAGCTGAATAATATTCCTCTCTCTGTGTGTGTACCACAATTTGAACAAATTTTGATGATACTCTAGCCTATCCTCTCATTTTTCAATGGGAAAGACCAAAAAAAGGCAAGAGGAGCTGAAGTGATATTTCTTAACTTTTCACTATTCATTGGATTCTTTCTCAAATGGAAGAACTTTATGAAGTAGTGAAAGAAGAAAGTACTTCTACCACTTGCTTAGAGTTCTCCTTCCTTGTCTTTTATCTCGACCTCCCTCCTCCACCCCGTGAGGATGCCCTTCCTTCTCCCACTTATAACTGCTCCCCTCCTTTAACCCAGCTAACTGCAGCTCAGCCTTGAAGACCCAACAGGGTCTCATCCAGAGAGCTGTCCCTGACTGTGCCCACTTGCCGTGCCCAGGCCCTGGCCAGGCAAGGAGCTTCCCCCTTTGCTGGCTGCACACTGTGCACACCACCATCACCACACACCTACCTCAGATCTTGGTGATCTGGATATGCCTTCTCCTTCCCAAAAGAAAGTGAAATCCCCAAGGGCAAGGGCCAAATCTGTATGCCCCAGAGCACAGCATCAGATCTGGGAGAATATACTTTCCCTAATATTTCCTTTTTACAAAATACATGCCAGTGAACCCTAGTGTGATGAGGACAAATGTTGAATCAGTGGAATCTCACTCAGCTCTTTAATGCATTTTGAAACCCTTTCTCCTATTGACTTCCATCCTACGGCCAAACAGATGTCCATACGCTCAGGAGAAGTGGCTCCAAAAGGCCAAAAAGAGGTTTGGTAATACTGCAAATGTTGCGAACAACCCATTTTAATGTATGGTAGTACAATGCAAAGTACCTAGTTTTGTCTTTTGGGGGAGGTATAAGAATTTAATTATAAGGAGCAAGTAGGGTAGTTAAATAAACAGAGCACACTTGATAAAATCATTTGTGCAAGTCTCTGGTTGCTCAGGCTTGGTTTCCTAGCACATTGTGAAAGATACGGCTTTTTAAATTAATAGGTTAATCTAGGCTTAAGAAAGGAAGATACAACAATGGAAAAAGCACTGATGCAAAATGCAGCAGGAAATCAACTCTCGGAGGAAGCATGTTTTCTAGAACAGAGATAAGGGAAACTAGAATGTTCCAAATTATATTCTTTAGGCAACATATTAAATTTGTTCTTTACCACATCAACTATAATTTAGTTGCAGAGATTTCTAAATGAGAGTTCTCTGGTCATTTCCCCCACCTCTTTGTTAATGAGTGCTCTCTTTCCCTTCATCATATTTTAAATGATTCTATAAATAGTTTTTTTATGTTAAAAAAAATAGTTTTCTCTTTAAAACAGAGTATTGGGGCTTCCCTGGTGGCGCAGTGGTTGAGAGTCCGCCTGCCGATGCAGGGGCCACGGGTTTGTGCCCCGGTCCAGGAAGATCCCACATGCCGCGGAGCGGCTGGGCCCGTGAGCCATGGCCGCTGAGCCTGTGCGTCCGGAGCCGTGCTCCGCAACGGGAGAGGCCACAACAGTGAGAGGCCCACGTACCAAAAAAAAACCAGAGTATTAAATGGGGGTCCTATATAAAATATCCTACAGAGTGAAATATTAGGAAATAACTTAACCAAATAATTGATACAGTCGCTTTAATTGCTACCTTGTTATCTGTGACCTAGTTTGCTTAGTGGTTTTTATGGAACCTGAGTCTGATTTACTGGAGAATCTTAGATTCAGAATGGATGTAAGAATATTTTGATCTCTTTTTCAGTTTTATTGGATTGACAGTATTTCTGTAAAAACAAATCAGGCCAGTAAAACTCCTTTGCAGTACTTTTTCTAAATAGCAAGTTTTTATTAAATTGTATTTTAATAAAGAGGAAAAGTAAATTTTTCTATAATTATTCTCTACAGAGTGTGTGTATATATATATATGAAGGCAGACAAGAGAGAAAATAATCTTATCATATTCTCTTGGAACACTATTACAAACAATCACACAAAAGTAACCTGAAGTCCACTTTTTCTTTATAAACTAAAAGCAGGCCTGACAACTTCTGGAGTCTGCATCAGGCCTCATACCTTAGTTTTCTACTCCCTATAGCCAGTCTTTAGTCCACAAATGCTTCCTGAAAGCACACAGCTCTATGAATCATCCCATCTAACCAAGACACAAAATGGCATTCATTTGTGATTACAATGGTCCCAGGGCACACACTCCATTCCCAGAATGTGTAAAGGTCTAGATGAAAACTGTGTAGAATCGTGAGATAATTGCAGGTATGCAGAAAGGCTTTTTCATGAACAACAGTGAGAAGAATAATAAACAAATGACGGCAAGCAAAGCAAGAGAAAGACGTAGGACAGGGTATTGTGAGACACACACGCGTGTGGGCACACTCACACATGCATGCCTGTGGCATGACTGCCGTGTAAGGACTCTCAACAGTCTCCCTGATCAGCCCCCATACTGGACAGTTATTCCTTAGCAGTGGCAGCTTCTAGCTCCAGCGAGGGTGAACACTCATCCTGAGGTGTGAACCCATCCCTCAATATTTTGTTTCTTTGTGCCAAGGCGTCTGAGTGGATACCAAGCATAAACCTATATATGAGGTGATAAGGATAAAGAAAGAAATTAAGCCAGATCACCCGAAACTTGTAACCGAAGGACATCATAAAAATCAAGCTGTATACAACAGTGACGTTGTTTTGGGCTCTTCTGAGTAACTGGTTGTAAGCTGAATGGTTCACAAGAAAAGAAAAGATGAGTCATCTTTGTCACTAAAAGAAAATCAGAGTCACCTTTGTCACTAAGCTCGCATCTAGCCTCATTGTGTTTTCTTATTTTGGTCTTCACTTTGGCTATGTGATATCTTTTTTAATGGGTTTAAGTCATTTTTACCTACCTAATGGCATTTTGCTTGTGAACCATTTGACTCTTCAACAAAAGACCAAGAGGGGATGAGAGGAAGGCAGGGAGCAAGGGGGACAAAGAGGAAGAGAGTGAGTGTGTGTTCTGGGCTGTGGAGCTCAGTCACACCCGGACTGGAAGCCCACTACCTTCCAGCTTTTTGACTTTGGGCACATTGCTTAACTTGTAATTCACTTAACTGCTCTGAGCCTCAAATTCATCTAAAATGGAGGGATATTAGTCCACCTCAGTGGAGAAAATGCCATAAGAGATCAATTAATGTTAGTTTATTTCGTCCTTCCTGACACTCTCATCAACATCTAAATCATATGTGTGTGAGTGTGTGTGCATATTACAGATGAAACTGTGTCTATAGAGACATCTCATCTATAGGGAAATACATATATATACACATACGTTTATATTTACATATACACATATGCACAACCTCTCTCTCCACCCCAACTGCCACATACACACAAAGCTGATTTCTGGAATCAAAACCTTATTCAGAAAGTGCCCACTCACCAATTTCCAAAGAACTTCGAGGTGAGCAATTAGGAAACTAATCCATCCTTCATTAAAAATGCTGTTTTGTTTTTCGTTAAAGCGATGACCTACAGAAGATATTGGAAATAAGCCTAGGAAGTAAGCCATTTTATTAGAGCAGAGTTTGGGCAGCCTGTGTGTTAACCAGAAGCCTAAGAAAAACTCCTCCCTCTGGGTCCCTCACCTGCCCATCTGCTACAACCGTCATCGCAGGCACACAGCGCTCACCACTGACCTATCGCAGACAGGTAATCAAGAGCAGAGAGAGCAGCTTTCACAGGACAAGCAGTTACTTGTTCTCAGCTTTTTAAAGTTCATAATTCAGTCTTACTGTCACTTCTTTCCTCTTGCTGGTGCTTTTATGAAAGGTAAAGCTGAACAGAAAAAACCCCAGTCATTAACTGTTTGAAAGTTTAATGTGCTACCAAACCAGAATTAGATGTGATAATCAAAGTTCCACTGCTGAAAGCAGACTTTGCTTACTGATGTATGTAGTGAGAAGGTGGTCACATAACCAATGAAAATAAAAACCAGGCTCATTTTTTATATTTCTCATACATTTTTTTAATTTAAACTGGCCAAACACCAAATTAGATTTCAGGTAAAAAGTGGATGTAGTAAAGTTCCACTTGTTTCTTTTAGAAAATATATATTCTACATTTATAGTATAGATGTTGATCAAGTAACCTAATATCTAGAGACATTCTAGAACAATGCATCAAGATTTATGGCTTAGTATTGCTAGACTTTATTCAGCCATCTCATTGGTCAGATATGCCATCCAAGTCACCAGAATCCAGGGCTGTGGGATGGTTTGCCCTATGCATGCCACTCCTAGTCTGGCACTCAAGGTATCTCTACATAGGACTCCAATTCACCTTTTCTAACTGCAGTAGACCCTTGAACAACATGGATTTGAACTGCGTGGGTCCACTTATGCTCCGATTCCTTTCAATAAACACTACAGTATGAAGCAACCTGTGGTTGGTTGAATCCTCAGATGTGGAACTGTGTATACCAAAGGCCAACTATAAAGTCATGGGCAGATTTTCGACTATGTGGAGGGTCGATTCGCCTAACCCCCTCATTGTTCAAGGGTCAACTGTACTTCACCTTCTGGGTTCTATGCTCAGAATTGTTAAAATGGATCATTGGTTGTTCCCCAGATACAACACAATTTTTTCTACCCCTTTGCCTTTGCACATACTGTTGTCTCCTCCTGAAGCTCTCAGCCACTGCTTCCATTTGCTTCCCCTCCTCCAGGCACCCGGCCCACTGCGCCCTTCTTCCCAAGGCTTCCACTCAGGCACCTCTTACAGATCACCATCTGTTGAAGTTACACCCATTTAAATTTCAGTTAAAATGTCCTCTTTTCAGGCTTCCCTGGTGGCGCAGTGGTTGAGAGTCCACCTGCCGATACAGGGGACACGGGTTCGTGCCCCGGTCCGCGAAGATCCCACATGCCGTGGAGCGGCTGGGCCCGTGAGCCATGGCCGCTGAGCCTGCGCGTCCGGAGCCTGTGCTCCGCAACGGGAGCGGCCACAACAGTGAGGGGCCCACATACCGCAAAAAAAAAAAAAAAAAAAAAAGCCCTCTTTTCAAGAAATTATTCCTTCCTGTCCATGCCAAACTGACCCTTGTCCATGCCAAACTGACCCTATCTCTTTCTCCTCTCCAACCAGTCACTTTGCTTTAACTCTCGTACGTCACTTTTTATAATTTTTGGCACACAATAGAAACTCATTTACTGTATGATAAGTGAATCAAAGAATTATAGGTTATGTTGCACTTTCATCTGCTCCCTAACCTACTCCTCCTCCCTAAGCTTTAAGCTTCTTAATGGCAAAGATGGAGTTAGTGGGAGTAGGGTGCTTATTAATCTTTATAACCTTTAAATTTTCTAATAGGTTCATTGCACATAATGAAGGCTTGATAAATATTTCTTGAATTGCATGATTAAACCGGGTCAGCCAGGCTGGGCTTGGTTAGAAGCGATTCGGGAATCACCCCTTGATTTAGCCGGAGCAGTGCCAGTGATGTAAGGGGTAATTTTCTTTGCTGAATCATAACTGAGTTTATATCACACTAAGCTTTGGAAGGTACCATTTTTCAAATTAAATATAAAAACAATAACCTTTGTGTTTGTAACAGTGTAAGTTCTCCTGGCGCCTTTCAGGCATAGGGGCATTTCTGTAAGGTGTTGACCTAAATTTCTTCTGACCTAATTTCCTTGTTGCAAAAGGAATTCGGTGCAGCGAGCCCCCACTGCGGAAAGGTTTTGTTCTATATCACTGTCACATTTCCATGACAAATGGAATGAACTTTGTTAGTCCTTTTGAGATTTCAGAATAGCTCAGGATATTCCCCTCTAATATCTAAGAGGATTTCAGTGATTTGTCCTGGTGGCTACAGAGTGTAAAGGGCCTCCCTTTGTCCCACGCATTCCCCGAAGCAGTCTGGCTTCCTCCATGTAAGTACCAGACACCACTTGCACACATTTTTACTGCACAGCAGCTGAAGAGACGGTTCTGACAAAGTGGAGAAGAGTGGAAGTGGCAAAAATGACCCACTGGGATCTTGAATCAAAAAAAAAAAAGAAAAGAAATCTTTTTCAGCAATAACCAAGTATACTTTGGTTCTAGTCCTAAGTATTTTGAAGCCAAACCAAACTAACCTCTACTCCTATGATAGGAAAAAAATTTCCTCCTAATGATACAAATAAACCAAAAAAACCCAATTTTTCCCACTATGTTGTAAGATATATACTATGTTGTAAACATATGTATATTTGTAAGCACATGTGTTTGAGAAGGAGTAAGCTAGTGAAAGAATAGGATTTAGCTCAAATAATTCAGTAGCTGTACGAGCCATGAGACAACAGACAGCATATAATAAAAATTCTTCCGCGTTTTTAAGGAAAAGAAAAGACAGTCTTCTACGAAGAATGGCTTCCTAGAAGATGAGTATACTACTTGAGTCCCTAGGGCTTCCTTCTGGTCCTGTTATTAACCAATGACCACTATCTGAATCATGTATTCACATGCAATTTCAATACTGGGTAGACTGATTTTAAGATTCAGAAATTTTAATAAGCATTTCAGTAATACAGTGAATATGCTTAAAAATGCTTAAGATGACTGGGATTCTCTCATGTTGAGCATAAATTATAACTCAGAAATGTTACTCCATTATTTCCATTTGGAAGCCTGTCCCCTGGAAGACCTCAAGGCACCACACCCTGCCAGTTGGTGATGTGGTCGGCAAAGTCTAGAGCAGGTCAAAGAGAGCAGCTGTCCCAGCAATTTAGCCTCAACCTAAATGGTAACATGAAAGAGAGTAAAGGAGAAAAAAAAATTGACAAAGGAAAACAAAAGAGTCTGTTTCAAAAAGAAAAGATGTAAGAAGAGCAACAGATAATAAAGAAGTACAGGAGAATAAAAAAGTTATTTCTAACAAAGGATTAGAAGGAAAGTAAGTCTGAAGAAGGAAGAGAATTTTAACCACTCAAAAAGAGAACATCTTTGAAGTAACCCCCCAAAGAGTCAAAAATCACGAGTGAAAGATGCACCTAGACGATAGGTTATATGAGCAGAAAGTCAACCAGATGAGAGCCTCAGTCGGCAAGCAGACTCTGAGAACCTACCAGGGCAGACACTGCTCTAGGTGTCAGGGAGGCTGTGACGACCAAAACAAGGCAAGCCCGTTGCCTCACCAAGACTTTGTCCCCAAGGGCCAGAAAAAACCTGAATATTATTTAGACTTGTATTTCTTATATTATAGCCTGGTGCATAGTATTAGATCAAGAGCAAAGTGATAAGAGCAGGTGCATATAGATAATGGGACTATTAGACTGGTTGCCTCTTGAGCAGAGAAGGCGAATATATTACCCAGATCAAACAGAATAGATTCTCCTCTGAGAGCACTCATCTGAGTCTCTAGAAGGATCATCTACTAAAGGGGAAAATAAGGGAAAATCTTTTGTGAAATCAAAGGAAATTATTCCAGGAAGTTGGTTTTGGCAAAAGAATTTCTTGGCACATTTTTGTGAACTGTAAAGGATTTCCTAGTATGAAGTAAAATTTGAAAAGTTACACTGCCCAGTAAGAAATGACTCAGCAGATGCCATTACAAAGCGGCACAGGACAAGTTGTATGTAAATTAGAGACCTTGCCTGGATCTTTTGAATCTCTTGACATCTTCACATTCTAATTGAGAATTTAGCATGACCCCTCCACCTTGATTCATGTAGGATATAGTAAAGCTTTTAATAACCGAGTAAATTGGGAGCTTGAAAATACATGTCAACTCAAATGTAAGCTCTGTGATGAACGTGAAAGTCAGTTCTTCTTATGGGGACTAGCCCTCCATGATTGTCTATTACAGGATCCGTTTGAGGAGTGCAGGACCTTAGGCTACTGGGATATTTTTGTACCTAGCATGGCACCCGGGCACCATTAACCTCTGCTCCTGCTGGGACACACCTGTTATTCCAGGATCTTCCTCTATCGAACACGTGGAAAGGAGAACAACTTTCGACATCCGTTTTTTACGTAACCAAGAAGATGACAGTTGGAAGCAAAAGCTGGGTCAAATTTAGCTCTTCATAAAATTGGCTGGGCCTGCCTCTGCTCAGGGAAAAGCCTTGCTGAATCTCCGCTTCCAGAAGCCACACTAGATTGAACAATCAGACTGTTTGAAAAACCCATCATCCCACAAGGATTTGTGAAGTGCTGAGCATCTGGCACACGAGTGCTCTGAATAAAAGGATTTTGCCAGGAGTTTTGAGATCAGAGATCCATGATTAATTCTGACTGCCTGGATCAATAAAGATTGTTTTCCTTTGAAACAGAGCACCTATAAAATTATGTAATTTGAGGTATAGGAAAATCATTGCCGAGCGAGCAAAGAGTACTTTGCTACCCACAGAATCCATTTGGTAATAATTTCAGCATGAAAAGTAAGACCATTATTTTGATAGGACAAATGCATTTGAAAGTCATGAAAGATTATATCGGTTACAAATTATATTTGCATAAAATACGTTTTCAGCACAAACTCACTCAGGTGTAGTACTATTCACACCAGAAATGCAATTCAGCGTGAGCTACTTCCTAAAGGAAAAGTACATGTGAGAATTTAGATTATTTTGTCTAGCACAGCTGCTGCTTGTACTGCAAAAGCAGAGATACAGCTGATGACAAGGTAGAATGGAACTTGGCACCTCCACTGGCATCCAGCCAAGAATACAGAATGTTTTAGCCAGTCTGTGGCATGTGATCTATTTCTTAATTGTTGATAACATATAATTAGGACAATCTAAGCCTAGTTTAATGAATGCAATAAGTTAAACTGCAGCGCTTGACTATACTTGGATAGACTTTGTTAGTCTTGGAGCATGGAACTTCAGAGTAACATTTTATAAACAGTACAAAATGGAATCTTCCCTTTACAAACTATCAGCCTGGAATTATGGCCGACATCCTAACCCACAGTATAAATTCTGTGCACTGTATAAATGTCAACTGATATTCATGGCCAATGTGTCCAAAATAAATTTTCCCCTTGAAGATTTTAAAGGTAAGATTTATGTGAAGAAATTGGGCACATATTTAAAAATGACAGACTACACGTTCTGCTAATCAGTTATCAACCTGATTTATTTTGACAGACTTCTTTCTAAAATGATCAGAGCTCAGTCTAGTGTACTACACGTTTTTAAAATGCAATGATTTTCCTGAAAATAATGAATTGATTATTAACTTTTTATTAAAATAGATTCATTGCGTTCATATTTTCACACCCCATATTACTTACCTGTAGGTTTTGCAAAAACGTTTCTATAAAGATATAAAAGACATTTACCTATGCCATAAATAAATTCAGCTGAATCTTTCATATCTCTGGTAAAAGAGTTATTTTTTTCCAAAGGGGGCAAAAAATCTTACCTAGATATAAAATAATTCAAGAAATAAAAACTTTTGAAAAAAACGCATTTTAGCTTTTGATTAAAAAAAAAAAGTAAGGGAAGCTCTGTTTATCCACAGCATGCATGCTTTCTCTGATTGTTTTTTTTTCCATCTTTAAATTTGTTCTAATGTTATCAGAATTGATTTTTAGTCTCAGTCATCCCAAAGGAACTGTCTTGAGTGAAGCTCTTATCGGGGAACTGTAATGAAGAATCAGCTTGCAAAGCTGTTACTATGGTGCTCACATATCTGAAGAAATTTTTAGTGGAAATAAAATTCCAAAGCACTAAATTTAGAGGTATTTCGTTTCCTAGTAAGAGGTATAAAAATAGTACTACTAGATACAATTTAAATTCCAAGGGGGAGATATTTATTTCTGTACAATGCTCAAACATGTACATTCTAGAAAGCCAATTTCTTTCCACAGGCCTTGAGACAAATTAAAAATCATGTTAAAAATCTTAGGCCACCAAAAGAATAATACATTAAAAAAAAGAGGGATCTTCATTTTCGCATTTTCATATTAGTGTTGCTTTTAAGATAACACTTTACAAAATGAAGGTATAATTATTCGAAAATGTATTTTTCTTCATATATTTAAGAAAAAGGTTTTGACAATGATACATAACTAGTTTTAGATACCAAATTGTATATTACCTCACAGAGGACAAGGAGAATTAAAGAATGTCATCAGTGTCCCGGCTCGGTTGTCAGAATGTTCAGGTTTAAGAGACATATTCCTTTAAAAGCAGTGTGCACAGTCAACAAAATTCCCTTTTCCAAAAATGAAAAATAAAACTTTCCAGAAATCATGACAAATTATAGTCCTGAAATTAAAGTGATTATAAGCATCACATGTAAATATGCATCTTCCTCTGCCCACTATTAAAATATGTATCATTTCCTCAAATCAAATTGCATTCCAGAGGTGTTGTCTAAGTTCTGCGTGCAGAAGAAGACATTTTTTTGAAATCATTTTTTAAATTTCATTTTTATGATTAAGTCACCAAAAACAGCAGAAAAAGCCTATAATAATATCACATGGGTGAGAATATTACATTACATCTATACTTCTACGTTCGTAAGAAAGAGAAAGAACTGGCATCTCTCAAGAAACAAGACTAAAGCAGTTACAGATCTACGCTTTCATATGAGTGATAGATACACACATAATTATTGAAAAGGAGGAAATAAAGAGCACTGCCATAATTCTTCCATCCATTATGTGTAATTTTATATATGCATATTTGAAAGAAAACCTTTTAAACATTAAAATTGGACAAGCACAATAAAAAAAAAATTCTGTTCCATGCATACAGGAGAGAAGGGTTCACGTCACAATTGCCTTTGGTTTTATCTGTTCTTACAAACTGTCCTTAAATGAAATTATTCAGAAAAACAATCCACAGCGCCATCATCTAAATTGAAATGTAAAGCTCACATTAACACAAATAAATGTATTCGTAATTTCAGAGATTATTTTAAGAGATGCGGTCACTAGATGTGTTTCTTTTTATGATGAATTTGGAATTTGGGGGAAATTTTGGCTCATAATTAGAATACCAAAACTAAAAGATACAATGCAGTGTCGTAGTCGGTAATTCCCACTATTCTTTTACAAATATCTAATTCAATATTTCTAATTATCAGTTTGTACCATGAAGGAAATACTCCTTCGGGTACAGCAAATGTTGAGCCTTCATTAAAGAATTCACATGATTTTCCAGGTACACTTTTCATGTTACCATAATTTCATTTTCACCTGTTTGACAAGGCCTGCTACAAATAGTGAAATCTAATGGGGAAAAAAAGTATAAAAGAAGTGAGCTTATTTTGCTATCGTGTAAAACAGAACTCTAAACTGTAGCATTCATAAAATAAAATTTACTAAGGTTTCTTTTCCTGACAAAACACTCAGAAAACAATTTCTAAAAATGCCGGTTTAAAAACAGCTCAGGAACATTACACTGTAAAAGTCACCTTTTTGTTAATTCCTTATTTATTGATAAAAGAAGTGTTTGCCTGTTTTTTTATCATGACGGCTGTAATTATTTTTTATAGGCTGTATTCTAAATATAATCTACTAGTTTTTATCCACTTTTAGCTCACAATGAAACTAGCTCTCCACCTTTTCTACTTGCTAGACACAATGCATCAGAAAGTGATTCTCATGTTCATTTGACCAGAAGCTAGACAGTGTAAACCGCACATGCAGCTACACAGATTTCTGGACTTTTAACTGTGTCTATGTAAGTGTACCACAGATAGTATTTTGCAAATATTAAATGAACGCATTTCATGGCATCCCCTAAATCATGTTTCTTTGCAGTCTCTCACCTTCTGGGCAGAGGCAGAAAACTTACTGCCCTAGATCAGGAGAAGATAAGAATTCAGTCTGAGAGCAAGACTTTGTGGAAAGTAAACGGATTTGCTAAATTCTTTTATTTCCTACTTAACATTTCAAGCACTAAGCCTGGAGGACTCAATCGCAGAATTTTCATTATGAAGAGAGTATACCTTCCACCTATGAACTCTCCAGGCCATGCGGCTGGCTACCTTATGGTAGAAGGGCTTAGGACAAAGAGAAAAGGGAGCAAAAGCCCACCTCTTCTGTTTCTGGGGGCTGAGGATGGTGGAGCATGGAAAGCAATCTGAGACTGCTTCCCAATTTCCCATTCTGGCTTTCACTCTTCTGAGTGGTAAGGCGTGGGAAGCCCAAGAGAAGAGCAACCTCAAATTCCATATCTGACTCTAGAATGAACCTCCCCCCCATCCCAGGGCCGCCCACATCAAACTCCTGAGAGCTCATCTATTGGCTTTGAGGAATGGCTTTCCTAGACTCTGCTTCGTTTCAATGTGGCCTGGAGAGAAACCAGGCCTTCCCACAGCACCCCACCTCATCCCGTGGGGGACTCACGAGGCAGCTGATTTGAGAGCTAGCAGGCAAGGTGCCTCCATGGTAGAGGCTCAGTTTGGGCTTTCCACCCGGGAGCCACCTGGGGAATAAAACAGAGAAAGCCAAGGCGAGGGCAAGACGACCAAGATAAATCAGCTGTGCCAGCAAGACAACAGATAAGGGACATCACCCTGAAAACCAGAGGATCAGAAGACTCCACGCCCAAAGATGCCAGCTCCCCTCACCACTCCACCACTGGGAGTGACAGAACGCTGGGAAATCTGGGAGACTAAGCATGTTTTCCTAAAGGGGCAGCATTACCTGAGGTGATGGTTTTAATGCTTGGATTGGCCTGAATTTTAAACTGCATAGGACTTTAAATTTATATGAGAGCCAGAGTAGTTATAGACAAAATAATGGAGCTACGTTTTCCAAGCACATCCAAGTTGCTGTGTGAGTGAAGTCAATGTTACATAACCAACGCAAAGAAGAAAGTTTCTGTAGTAAAAATAATTCCCTCTCCAGACACACATTCTTACACACATACAAGATCACAATATGGTATTTGGTGACTGGGGAGACTGGGGTGGTCTTTTTTGACCTGAATTATCCCCAGTGAGTGACTATGTTAATCAAACTGACCAAACAGCCATTTGGGTTTCCTTTTTGGTTTTTCTGTGTATGTATTAGTCAGAATTACCAGTTTAAAAACAAAGAAAAAAAACAAAACTTGCTCTTTCTTAGTTTACTCATCTGTAGGAAGGGACCACTAATACCTGGCATGGTTATTTGGAATTACATACAACGATGTATGTGCCATTAAGGGCTTTCTGTAATTGGTGAGCACAGCGTCTGGCAGAGGTCTCTCCATCCCCTCCCCCTCCCCCATGTTCCTACCAATTCTGAGATCAGCCAGGTTCAAACCTTCAGCGTCACTGCCATTCCACTTTCCATCACCACCATTTCAAAACTCTGGTCACTGAATTGGCAAGTCTTCTTTGTTCTTCACCCGAAATAGTTCTTACCCTTGACCTTCAGTGAATAGTTCTCACTGCCATGACCTTCAGTCTGGATCTCATTTCTTCTCTTTGGCACCTGTACCTTCTAACCAACTACCTGTGTCTTGTTTGATTCCCTCTCATTTGCAAACTGCTGCTGAGCTCATTCCTTTCTTCAAGACCCTCTCTATTTTTCTTTCATGCCATCTTTTCTCCTTTCCTTTCTTCTTCTCTGCATATTTTCTTTTTCTTTTTTTAACTTCCATTAAAAATATGAAGAAACTTAAAATGTGGAAATATAAAACATGAATCAATTAAAATTAAATCAAATTTAAAAAATCAAATAAAGATGAAGCAAAAGGAGCAAAGAGGCAAATATTAGAAGAACCTGATAGACCATTTCTCAGCTAAGGTCTCCATTTAACACTGAGCTTTTGTTTTTTACTTTTTATTTTATATTGGAGTATAGTTGATTAACAATGTTGTGTTAGTTTCAGGTGTACAGCAAAGTGATTCGGTTGTAGATATACATGTATCTATTCTTTTTAAAATTCCTTTCCCATTTAGGTTGTTACATAGTATTGAGCAGAGTTCTCTATGTTATACAGTAGGTCCTTGCTGATTATCCATTTTAAATATAACAGTGTGTACATGCTTTATGGCAGTTCAAGTAGAAAGACATGTATTATTTTGATGGTCATGAACTCAAAATCTTAAAACAACTTACATTATATTTAATATTCATGTTTTACATTTTGAAATTAGTTACAGAATAAGAAGATTTTCTAAGGAAGTGCTGAAAAATTCTGATTTTTAAAAAAGCTGATGTATTAGTAATACATATTACAACATTATCTGTAAATCAAAAAATACCTAGCATACAATTTTCTTAACATAATACATAAATACTAGAAACTCAATCAATTGGAATCTAGTTGACTTAAATCCTTGGCTAACTGAATTTTCCTTTCTTCACTCAAATGAGGAAAAAGAAAATAAATGGGGAAAAGTCACCAAATACAAGCTGGTGACTCAGGGAGAAAAAAATAAATTCTCTAGTATGCCTTGAAAGATGCAACTCAATCTTCCGTATCATTTTATATTAATTTTCTCTATAGAGATAATTAATATTCATATTTATGTATACACACCACATTCCTAGCATCTAGCACAGTGCTTTGCCCATTTCAAGCTGTCCATAAACTTTTACTTTTGAATGAATGAAGACTCTGACATGCTACAAAACCTTTCAATATAGAACTGGAGTAACTCTTATAATGAGGACCCAGCTCCTTATTTTATTTGAAACAGGAAAAATAATAATAACAAGTACAACCGCAATAATAACTGGCACTTGGAGAACATGGGAGTTATCGGTGAGCTTTTACAAGCATCTCATTTGATACAAGAAAACTGGGTTTCTCAGAGGTGAAACAAATTGACTGGGATTACACATCTAGTAAACAGCAATGCCGGAGCTTGAACACAGCTTTGCTAAACTCTTTTCACAGCCCCAATCAGCTTCAATTGATTGATTAATTAAGTGAGAGTGATTAATTGCAAGCAGCTGGAGCCTGTGTCACTGAGAGTATATTCTTCACTGTAGTCTCATTCAGGCCCATTCTGATGTGTTATATTGTCCTCATTTCCTTTTATCTACTTTAACCAAATAGATGGTAGAGGGGATAAATGAAGAAGGAGGAGAGTGACATGCTGCATGTGTATGATGTATGTTTCAAAACTGGGCAGATAACAACTTCAGGACAATTTGCTGAGGGCTTCTCTGGGAAAGGAGGTTCCTTAGACGCTCCTACGTCTCTGCAGGACATGAATACGAAAACACGTAGCCCGGTGTCAGCTGCTGGTGGCCATCCTGGGACCATTAGGGAAGCAGTAAAAGGCCAAGTAAGAGACAGAAAAATACTCAGTTTTCTTGATGAAATGGAGCCACCTATGCTACACCACCTTTCATTAAAGAGGCCCTTCCACTCCTGTCGAGCCAGCTTGAATTGGGGTTTTTCCTCTTGCAACCAAAAATATACGAACTGATACAGGAAAGAAGTAGGAGTGAAGGACAGTTTACACTTTCTCACTAATTTCAGCCTTCTATGTAAAAGTCATCACTTTATATATTAAAGTTTAACAGTGCCTGAGAACCTCGTGGATCACACAAACATGACTCACAAGACGTGGATACTGAGGTCTAAACAGTGTACAAGGGAAACAGCAGATGCCTTTACAAGAGCTGAAGGAGGAAACAGAACAGCCCCCCTCGTCCTACACAACTCAGTATGTCAGTTGATATCCCATCTGGTTTACAGGTGCCAGAAACAAAAAAAAAAGTTGAGGAAAAATTAGACTAGAAGGGAATATATAAGTGGAACGTCCTCTGATCGGATCTCCTCTACTCGAGAGGGAAAGTGGGGCACTTCCCTGGTGGCGCGGGGGCTGGGAATCCACCTGCCAATGCAGGGGACAGGGGTTCGAGCCCTGGTCTGGGAAGATCCCACATGCCACAGAGCAACTAAGCCCGTGCGCTACAACTCCTGAGCCTGTGCTCTAGAGCCTGTGAGCCACAACTACTGAGACCGCGTGCCACAACTACTGAAGCCCACGCACCTAGAGCCCATGCTCCACAACAAGAGAAGCCACCACAATGAGAAGCCCGCATGCAGTGAGGAAGACCCAATGCAGCCATAAATAAATAAATAAATAAATAAAACCAAGGAAGGGGCTGTGGAAACCTCTGATTAAAAAAAAAAAAAAAGCTCTCCGCCCACGCTGGGCATTCTGTTTCTATTTTCTGGGCTCTGCCCTATCCCAGGCCCCTCTCCTACTGAAAGGCCATGGAGAAAATAGACCTCACCAAAGCACAAGACAGAATGACCCACAGTGCAGTCCTGGAAGACAGCCAGTTCCCCAGCATTGATGTGGTCCCACTTAACTCCTCTGGGGTGGACGCATGTAGAGGTTCAGTGACAGCAAGCTATCGCAGCAGCTGGCACACAAGGAGCTGAAGTGGAGTCACTGCAAAAAGGGTGGGCAGCAGAAATGCTCCAGAAAGCACTGAAGTGTAATTTCAGGCCATGCCGCATTGTTTTGGAATTTGGAAAACCACAGGAGTAAACAAGCCAAGCTGGCCTGCAGCAGGCAAAAATAAGACTTTTTTTTCCTGACCCAACAGAGAAACCAGATCAAAGGCATGGAGCAGTTGGCCTGCAGCGCCGGCTCTATGATTCATTCTGTTACCAACTGTTCATTGTGTACCTACTATGCATCACATACTCTGACAAAGGAGCATAACAGCACAGTTCCTTCTTCTGCTGCATACAAACCTGCAGCCACCAAACTCAAACATGCAAAAACGGTATCATTTTATTTTTTTCTATAACAATTTATTATTTCAAGCCCACACTAACACAGTGGTAGAAATAAGGCCTCCTCTAACCCCTCTCCCCTGGGTTGTCTCTAACTTCCAGGGGACTTAAAAAGTGCCAAGGAGTCTAGAGTGCAGAGTGGGGTTGAGAAATCCAGTCTTCACTGCATCATCCCTCCACACTAGACACTATGAAAAAGCCCACATCTATTCTGAGCTGATGGGGAAGAGGCGGGGGCATCCTCTGTATTCGAGAAGCAAGACTTCGCCAGGTCCCACTAGAATCTAACCTTCCTTTTTCCTTTCTCAACTCTCTTCCCTTCCTGAAACCCATGAAATCTCTACCTACCCTGGGCTGAGGAGGGCACAACAGAAACTAACCCCTTATTCTTTCAAATCTATTTTCTAAATTGGGACCTTAATTTTAAGTTACAAACACAATGAGGTTGACTCCTTTATTGTCACTTGTTTTGCTTTTTGTCTCCTTCCTAAAGTAGCCTAGCTTCCAGAATACAGAGGAAGGGTGGGGGTTATAGGAAATACTAGGAGGATAGAAGCACTGGTTAATATCTCAAAAATGATCCCACTACAATTCAGCTATGTTTTCCATTGAGAAGATGGGACATTTTTCACAATATACGAAGAAGAGAATATATTAGCCGGGACTTGAAAACAGATTGGAGTTCACCAAAAGAAGAAAGTAAAAGAGGATCAAAGATGTGAGCAAGGCTTTACCTGTATTTTTAGATCACTAAATAGTATGGGAATTAAGAACAATTTGTGGAACCTCATAGAAAATGAAGGTTCAATATCATTAATAGTATGAAATGTCCACCATGAGTAAAAAACTTGACCATATGCCACTTTATTTTATGTGGTTAAAGGTCAATTTTAAATTTACATCCCTTCCTCACTTCAAAAGTTAAAAAACTGAAAAATTTCATTTAAGAAAAATATAACTTGGGTAAGGCCCCAAAGCAGAGGTCAGATACAAAATCAAGAACTTTATTTTCTTTTCCTTCTGTGGCAAGTACCAATTTGACCTGAGCCTTCCATTAGAATAATTGAGTAATGAAACACTGTATTATGTACGAAAACAGATCCCTAATGACACTGATACTTCTGAACTAGAAATTTTTCGATCCATGTTACATAACTGTATGTTTGATCGACTCTATTGTCAAAGAAATATGGGGACCCAATAGGCAAAAGCCGTTATTTTTAATCACCCATCAATGGAAAGTTTCCTACCAGCCATCTGTATCACAAATTTTGTCAACACATGTATAACCTCCCTTTACTTCAGCGAGAGTTGGGTGGGTGTCTGCGCACTAGAGAAATGAATTCCAAAAACACACATCACTCTTCCCAATTTACATTTTCGGTATCCTGAATTTAAGCATGCTCAATGAATCTGACAGGGAGTGCTACTGAAGTCTCAACTCTAAATAAATAGTTTAAAATAAAAAGTTGTATAAATATCAGTCTGTGCCAATGATGCGGTTTGGGAGGGAGTGCTATAAACACAAAGTAAATTAAATGGGATCTACTTTTGTGGGGTAAAAGGCTACTTAGACCGGTTATTATAGAGAAGATTTTGTTGTGTGGTGCGACAGCACGTACCCCTGTGGCCAACCTACAACTGGTAGAAGAAACAAATCCCACCCATACCTAGGAGCGGTGCCACAGCCAGACCACAATTCCTATGAGGGATGAACTTAATTTGCTGAAAATGAAGGCCAGGCTCTGTTGCAGCTCATTAGCTGGTTACAGACACACTGCGAGAGAAGAAAGTGGAATTTAGTCGATGTTCCAACTTCTACATGTGCTGTGAATAAAACAGACTATTGTTTTTTTGATAAAGAAGTATTGTTTTGAATGTGCAGAGTGGCTAAGTAAAGCCAGCAGAATTTTTTGGCCAAATATAGTCTCTTGCTCACTTCTAAAAATCCTAGCTTTCAAATTAGGAGCTGAAGTCATTGAAAAAAAAAAAAAGTTTACATTCCTGCAGCCTGCTGCAGCAAAGCCAAACAAATGTTTGGCTTAAAGCTCACTTACATCTCTTTCATGAGCCTTTTCTTTAACATGGAAGTCTGAAAAATACCATTTCTTATACCGAGTCATTTAATGTCAAGTGTTTTGTGTGTGAGTGTGAGTGTGTGTGTGGACACACACACTCAGCAACAGTACTATAGGGTCAGTGTAGTGGTTTTAAAGCATGTGGGTCATATTTGAATTCAAAGAAACCATGGTTTTACAGCTTCTGGCGTAATTTAGGTCACAGTCACAAACTGTGATTTTTTTTTTAAGCATCATTAACCACTGAATGGACAGGGAATGTGTTATTTTCAAGGTGCTTCTCTGGTGCCAGTTCAGGCAATAAAAACTTAAGGACAGGGGTCAAACTGGGAGGGTAACCTAGTACGTAGCTGCTCTCCTCATGCACTTTTTTACCATAAAAACTCAACATGCTTTTTGGCCTTTGGTCTCTAAGGCCAAGCTGGGTAACGCGGAGTAACAGCATCAGTTTGTTAGCGGCAGGCATCTTGATGACCAGTTTCGGCGTAATCAGTCAGATTGGTGATTGGCCACTCTGAAGAGCCCATTAAGATTTCAAAATTGTGGAACTGAATCTGCAGTGGTCTCGTATTTTTCAAGATCATGGGTAGATTCTCCTTACAATATGCTTCATGGATCAGCCACATTTTTGCTATAATACAGTTGAGGTTTGTGATAATGACGACCTTCACTGAAAATAAATTCCCAGTCTGAGAGCAGAAAATGAAATGGTTCAAACTGAGGTGCGTTATAACTAACTGGTACCTGACAATCCATGCCCAGACCTGGGGAAAGGAAATGGAGGAAGCCAAGTGTTCATCATTCTCAACCCTCTCCTCCTAGCTGCCTGCAGCCCTGCATGTCGGTGGTGGTGTTTTGTTTTCAGGAGTAATTTGATGTTGAAGGTAGATTTCCCAGGTGGAAATGATTGGTATGCCGGGGGAGGGGAGCAGAGAGTAAGCAAGTCTTCATGGTCAGACATGATGAGAAGCTGGGGGCCTCCACAGACCAATTCTAGTTCCCTTCTCAACTTGTAAACACTGAAAAAAAAGCTCTTTCGTTACAGAGGGCCATTGTTACATGGAAGGCATAAAATAAAGCATTTACTAAAAAACATGATTTATACATTGAATTCTTTTTTCAATATAATATCAAAAAAACTGGGTTTTTACTGTCACATCCACAGGATCCCCAAACTCACTCTTCAGATGCCATTTTTTGTAGTGGCAGCGGCGTTAATATAATTTTAGCCACCCAGATTTACCTGCATAATTTACATCATCAGTGTAATAGTGAACATATCAGCATCAAAGGAAGAGTAGAAGAAATATACATTTTACTGAACTTTTTTCCAGGTATTACAGATATAGATTCTTGTGCTTTTCAAGACTGTTTTAAGATATTACAACCTATACTATGCTGAACACCTGAAACTAATATAATATTGTAAATCAACTGTATTTCAATGAAAAAAAGATACTACAATCTACCAAAGAATGCTTTTGATTTATATCAAAACCTCTGAGAATTAATCTTGAAGGGGCTATAAGAGAAAAAAGGAAGGTCATTTTTTGAGAGAAGTGATGGGGACTGACTTCAATTCTAAACAGAGTACCACATCATTAATGAGCTGGCCCCAGACATGCATTCTCCAAATAAATATTTGTTGAGTATATAAACTAAACACTTTAATTTTAACCATTTTTATTCAATAGTTTCTAAAATGTTTTCTAAATGCCCTTGCCTCCATAAAAAAAAATCTTTTAGAATACAAATTTAAAATTGTTTGTCATATGTCATCATTGTGAAGCTCCACATTATATTACACAACTCTGTGTCCTGTTTGTCCTTAAAGTTGGCTGCTTTCTCCTTCAATTCCAGGTTCTCCATTAAGACATTTCTACTACTGTGCCTCTCACAGACGATATGTCTAATATCATTTCACCTTCTCTCTTCCAATCTGCTCTGAGATAGAAAAACAGATCTAAATTTGTCAATTTATGCTAAATAATCATCAGTATGACTCTGGATAAAAATCTACTATAGAAATTCCCTAGAAGTTTTGCAACTAAGTTTTCTGCCAAAGAGCTTACGTTGCCAAAAGCTCAGTAGTCAGGTAAGGAGTTATTGTAGCAAGTTCTGACTGCCTTTAGACTATTTCAGAAAGTCAAGGAATACATACACAACTGAAACTTGAGTTGACGGCCAAATAAATTTTTCCTTAATAAGCATTTAAGTTTTGAGGCTAATTTAGGTCCTAAACTTCTCTAATCCCACCTCATATTTGAACACTAGCTTACAGCTTACAAATAACTTCCACATAATGTAGGATTCCATTTTACTTTCATAACGTGAGTATGTTTGGCTTTTTCAGGCAACAAGGAATAGAAACCTAGTCAAGCTAACTTAAATTAGTATAAGGCATTACAGAATCTTTAAAACAAGCCAAATGGACACTGGATCTTACTAAGAGATGGGAAAACAGTTCAAAGTACAGTGAATCCACAGAGTCTAGTATCACATTGTCACCTCAACAGCAGGAGCACGTTTCTCCCTTTGCCATGACTTCACCATTATTCTCACCTATTTTCTTACTTTAGTAAATTCTTAGTAATATTCAAGACAACCTAATAAAATATTTTAAAAATATTTTTAGTGTTTAAAGTATTTTTTAATTTAATAAAAATACTGTATAAAATATTAACTATTTTAAAAGTATAAAATATTTTAAATGTTTTCATTACTATATGAAGGATTGAATGTTGCATACTTTAAATAACTAAAAATAAAGACGGTACTTAACACTCACACACACACATACAAAATGTTTCACTAGTAAAAAGAAAAAATATTGAGCTTTTGTGTGTGAAACCTTTCTGGTAAGCCACAAATAACTTGGCAATTTCTACCTGAGTTTCCTTACATGGTTGATCTTCAACTAAAGATACAGGTCTGAGATGTTATACCTTTTATTTTGTCCAGAGAAAGAGGAATCATTTAGTTATTGAACTTCAACTCTTAAAACGTCAGTTTCTAGTCTGCTTGTTGTCTTGAGTGCAAACTGAGCGTTCTCTTAGATGAGGTGCTTTCACTTAGGAGAGACCGCTTTTTTAGAAGAGAAACCCAACCAGAATATAGAGATTTGTCAGGAACATAAAAGTCAGCAAAGAAGCATTAACACCACAGTCTCCTCAGGGGGATGAGGGAGGGTACAGCCATCGTTTTACCAGCTTCCCTGACCAAGTCTACTTTTATAAAGCGTCAGTCTTGGTATCTTGAGAAAAGAAGCAACTCAAAAGGAAGTGTGTTGGAAATTTCCAAAATACAGAGAGTCTGTTTGGATACAAACAGTGAAGACAGGCTTCTATATTTAATGATGGGGCCTGGGTTGCCTGTCTTCTGTGATCACTGGCTCTGTGTGGTACACTTTGGTGAGTTTATGATGGTGTAATCCTCTGATGAATGAAGCCCTCCCTCCCTCCAGCGCTGTTTATCCTTAGCTTATGCACACAAAGACCAAAGAAAGTCGTTGACGACACGTCCAGTTTGTACACTGAACCCTGCAAAGAGCCAGCTGACTCAAGTGAACCAAGAAGCTCTTGTGTCCTGAGCGTCTCTCATTCATTCATTCACACACACCAATATTTACCCTGCACCTACTATGTGCCAGGCACAACAAAAGAAGAGGTTAAGTGGGGAAAAGTGAAGATGAGGGACATGGCAGTGGTAGCTAGGGAGGAAAGGGGAAAAAATAGTTTGTGTTTGTATTAATAAAAGGGGAGATTCTTTTCCTGACATCCTGTAAAAACTTGTGACTGTAACGTGTCAGTCATATTAATTAAATTCATTTCTATTTGAACCATAAGATTCTAGGGAAACAACTCCATGTTGATGGAGCCTTTATTATTCTCACTGAAATCCCCATAGTAGTTAAAAAATAAATCTATGGTAGTTCTCTGAAATAATTCAGACCTAAAGAATATACAACTCCATATGTTTCAAGAGCAGAGAATAATGGAGATAATAAAATGATTTGTTGCTTTTTGTAAAAAAAAATAAATTTCATAATTATAGCTACCACTCTGTGTCCATTTTACGATTAGAAAAATAAACAAATTAAAGTGAATACGTCATAGCACCTAAAGTCTAATACTTTTGACACAATCACTGGAGAGAAGAATTGGCGGAGAATGGAAGACAAGTATTTTTTAGCAGGAGTTTGGAGGAGTTGTAGATCACTTTATATCTTTAAAGATGAAAGGGAAAATATTAGTAGTCTGCCCAATGGCAGACTGTTTTAATGTCATTTTGTGATTTGGGACAACAGAAATAGCACTTGTTCAAAAACTGTTTTCAAGTCATGATTTCTAGAAGTCACCCCACTTATCACTATGTCAGAATATTTTTCTCCAGACCATTAGAAGCAGGTTTTGCTTCTATGCTGCTTTCAAGGATTCCAAAGGTTCACTCACAATGTCGGACTACAATAAAATTCAGCGTAATGTGAACCATTCTGTGATATTGCCTTTCCTTATTGCCTTTCAGTTACACTGTTTTAAATGCAATAAAGGAGAAGTTGTTCTGAATTGGACAGATAGAGAAATGAGTATCATTCCCTGAGTTGAAAAATCACAGACTGTAATATGCTAACAGCTTAGAGGAGAATTTCTTATATTGATGGTTGGTTATGCGTGTTTGAACATCTGAGTAACCTGAAAAGCATATAAGATTGCCTATTACACATCGTGGTGGTTTTTATTTGGTATGCATTCCACAATGGGCAATAAAGCAGTGCCCCGCCAGCTGCAAATGTATTGATGCGTTTTTATGGAGAGTAAACCCAAGCAGTACCATGGTCACAGAAAAGTCGAATTCATGGCCACTTACTCTGCAGAGCAGGCCCTGTGAAAATGAGACACTTCTTTTTACATAGAGGCTTGACTCTTAGCAACAGGTCAGAGCTAGGGAAACAAGCGCTGCCCAAGATATTCTGGGGGCTGTAAACCCAGGAATGCTCTGAGAGCTGCCAGTGGGGCCCCAAATGATCCTGAGCAGTTTGCATACAACCTTGGCACAGTACAGACCAGTCTCTCTGCATTCATTAGCCTGAGGTGAGTTTCTTGACGGGAAGGCAGGAGCACATGAAGAAGCTTAGTTTTCTAGGCCTTCCGTGGACACACAAGCCAAGCAGAAACTTGAGGATAGCAGCACTGATCTTTGCAGGTGATGTCAGGAGCATTCCAAACATGAAAGGCAGATTTAAAATACTCAGAGTATATAATGGTTATTTTACATACGGTCATCTGTTTATTCGAAGATGAAAAGAAGGACTGCCAGGCAATTCTGGCCTATAAATACCACTAACCCCAGTCATTATTGTAAGTGTTTCCTTCACCCTCTAAGAAAAAAAAAAAAAAAAAAAAAGGAAAACGCTTTAAAAAAAAAAAAACACTCAAAAGTAACATTTCAAGGGTAATTATACTCATATTTTGAAGTAACTTATCTTAAGAGTATGAATGATTCCTGTCCAGCTCACATCTTGGGTCGTTTCGTGCAGAATTCCCACTAACGATCCCTTTGCCCAGTACTTAAAATAAACCCATCTATTCCTTCTCCCAGAAAGAAAATAGCAAAAATCTCAATGGTCACAGTGAAATTATCCCCTGTGACAGAGTGAGTCATCTAAGCACTGCAGGCAAAAGCTCCCTTCTTTGAAAACTTGCACCCTGGCTTCCTTCCGGGGAACCTGCACCACTGGCATATGACTGAAAGACAAGCTGCTTGACTTCACTTTATGTACCTGGCCCAGTCTGAGGAAGTTTTGTTTAAAGTTAATGTTCCTATATAAAATTATACGTTCTTGCTGACTTTCACCATAGAGTTAAGGCAGTAGACCCACAGCAAGCAGTTCGTAGTAAAACATTTTTAATTTCAGTTAAGAGTCCTAACATTTGCCTCAACGGACATTTCTTGTGACTTTTTCTCATACATAAGCATTAATTCTGCAAAATAGCAGAGCTGATTCTGTGTGCTTATTATAACAAAAGTAAATATCCACAATTTCTTATCTCTTTGACAGTTTTCCTTTAATATCATAAAGGCACACTGACTATAGCAATTTTATAGTTATTTAGTAAATGCTCATTTGTTAGAAAATCATTATGAAGATTTTATTGATTAAAATCCACCAGTCTTACCAGTAATTTTACACATAATGTATTCATTTAGTAACACCTTCTTTTTCTCTTCCATTCTACTCCAATTATTAAATTTTTTAATATAAATTTATTTATTTATTTATTCATTCATTTATTTATTTATCTTTGGCTGGGTCTTTGTTGCTCTGCGTGGGCTTTCTTTAGTTGCGGCAGGCGGGGGCTACTCTTCATTGCAGAGCATGGGCTCTAGGCTCGTGGGCTTTAGTACTTGTGGCTTGCGGCTTCAGTAGTTGTGGCTCGCGGGCTCTAGAGTGCAGGCTCAGTAGCTGTGGCACATGGGCTTAGTTGCTCCGCAGCATGTGGGATCTTCCCCGACCAGGGCTCGAACTTGTGTCCCCTGCATTGGCAGGTGGATTCTTAACCACTGTGCCACCAGGGAAGCCCTATTAAATTTTTAAGAGATATAAGTTTCATGATTTCTATTTGTACCTCAAATCTGATGAATTGATTTCTTAAGTCACATCCTTTTTATTTAAATAAATAAAAAAGCATAACAAAATATCTACTATTGATGACACATTTTACTTCATGTCAATGAAATTAATAATTTTTATAAAGTCAACCCATTTTTTCTGGAAATTTTTCAAAAATTAAAAAAAAATTTTCGGGCTTCCCTGGTGGCACAGTGGTTGAGAGTCCACCTGCCAATGCAGGGGACATGGGTTCGTGCCCCGGTTCGGGAAGATCCCACATGCCGCGGAGCGGCTAGGCCCGTGAGCCATGGCCGCTGAGCCTGCGCGTCTGGAGCCTGTGCTCCGCAACGGGACAGGCCACAACAGTGAGAGGCCCGCATACCGTAAAAAAAAAAAAAAATTCTTCATCTTAAATATTGAATTTCCATTTTTCTAAAAGTTTATTGCAAGTTTCCCAGCCAACAGAGAAATTCTGAGTTACTCTAACATAAATATATATATATCTACCAATATTCACAAGGTTCTTTAAAATTAAAAATCTCCCGTCTGCCTCGTTCTAGGCAATGTATTTACTGACACAGGTTTTAAGAAACACAACAGGAAACCATCAGTGAGTGTATTATAAATCCCTCTTAAAGGTTCCAGTACTTCCTATCATCTGTAAAAATTTAGAAATACAATAGAGAGAAAGGCAGGAAAATCTATGTACAATGCATTATGCTGAGACAAATATAGTTAGAAATCTTAGACTCATGCCAAAAATTTACTGAGTGGTTATCTTGGTGGGATCAGCTCCCTCCATCAAGACTGTGCCCAAACTGACAACCTCAGAGAGATAAGCCACCACCTCGGCACCACTACCCAGTGAGAACCAGAACCAAACATCCTGAGAAATTCCCAAAGGCAAAAATACAAAGATCATAGGAAGCGAGGGCTGAAGGGAACTTTAGGGTCACTGGTGGGGAAATCAGCTATTTTCATGGAATGAGATAAGAGTTGAAGAAACCATAACATTTTTATAATTAAAAAATTAATGAATATATAAGTTCAAATAAAGTACTCTGAAAATATAGGTCCTTTAAAAAAATCAGAAATAGCTCCAGCATGATTCAGTAGATTAATTATATAACTAGGGTTTAGTGATTCTTCTAACTTAGATAAAATGAATAATAGGCAAATTCAGAGCTTCCAGCTCCTACTTTTAAAACCTCTCTCTCCACCTTTTGTTGTCTCTTCCAGGCAACACCTCTGTATTCTATTTCCTTAGGCCTATATTCACCAAGCTGATCAATGATCCAATTAAACTGTTAACTGTAGCAGTTTAGCATGTTAATCCTGCAACAGGTATTTCCACTGAAGACTACAAGCTCTCAAGACCCCAAGAAATGACTAGAAGAATTTTAAACAGTTGACAAATAATGAGAATAATGTTCAGTTCACAAAGGGCTTCAAATTTGTCCTCAGGGGCGGCCATCTAGTCACATACCTGTGACAGTCCTGATGGTGGAAGCTACCGGATTATAGCGATGATGTTTGCAACCAAGATGAATGGAAGAGTTTTGTTAGAATTACTCAATTATTAATTGTTCACTTCGTAGAACTGCTAAATAATACTAAATACCACTCAGGAAAAGAAAAAATGTTTCTCCACAACATTTTCATGATGCAATTTGCTGGGAATGGGAAAAGAGATTGATGGGAAGTATGCCTTCCCTCAAGAACATACGCATCTTACTAATTAAGCCATGTGTTGTAATTTTATCTAAGCAAGCAGGAATGCACATAAAAGCGCCTAAATTGTACCATAAGAACTTGATCTAAAACACAAGCGTGGAATAACGTAACAATAGTAAATTATCACTAAGTGGAAGGTAGTAACACTAGTAGTTCAAAATTCATAGTCAGCAAAGCAGCGCTACACAAATGAAAGCCCCAGGCATGTGCTTCACTTGGGTGGCATAGTGGTACAGAATCACACATCCATGCTGAAGAATTCTGTCTATGAGGTTTGTAACAGCCAGCGAGGCAAGCAAAGACACTCACAACATGGCAGTTTTTAGAGGAGAATTATCCTTTGGATAGGGGAGATTGTATCCATGTAGTCCATGGCCTAATGGACAATACTGCTGTGAAAATTCCACTGTTTCTGCAACAATCTTTACCCGCTCCCCTGAGTTTCTTAAAGCCACTGCCGCTCTGTACACCTCATTGGAGATTTCCAGTGAGTCAGCTACAAAATCCAGAGCTGCTTAAACGTTATCACCATGAACTTCCGTAGTCAAGCTGTTCAGAATTAGTCAACAGTGGAAGGCCATGTCCCGAGACCAGACAGACCACTGGTCTAGCAGGACAGGTACTGGAAGCATCTAAGGAGCAGGTACACTAAGAAGTCAGGTGAAGACTGGGCACATGCTGGGAGCTCCATGAAGAACTAGCAAGAACTACAGGAATTCAGAAGCAGAAGTTTTTATATGGTTGGGGTGGGGTCACGTGGGGTGGGCGGGGCAGGGGGTTGGTAGTGAAGTACCCAGATGTTTAGATCATAGATTGATTCTGTGCTTGAATGTGTGCTCGACTCTATAGGCCCACACTAAGGTTCTGGAAAATTGAGTGGTGTCTATTTAACCAAGCAGAAACAGGGCAAAAGACCTTAGAACAGAAAGGGATAAACAGGTAGGTGACAGAGTAGTGAAGGAGGCCAGGAAACAAGATTGGCCCTCTACAGAGGTGAGGCTAGATTAGCTAGAACTATACTGAAACGTCCCACAGGTAATTAAGTCTTTTCATCTTCTACTTTTTTAATATTGCCTTCTCTAACATTCCAGAATCAGATTATCAGCTAGCATTTCTCATTACTTTCATTTACCTGAAGTACAAGTCCCATAATCCCAATTTTAGTAACTTGTCCCTTCCAATCTCCTAAAGGCACGGGAACAAACGGAAAGCTCGTTAGAACTGTAACATAAGAATGAGTAGGCTCTGCCCGGGTGGAAGAATGAAGAGCTCTTCTACCATGATGGACATTGTGGACTTTCTTCCTTTGCATTTCTATGCCCTTTTGATTATTTCTTAATTCCTAGCTATGGTCTTAATGTTTAAAATTGACCAGTTATTACGTGAGGTATTAGTATTTCAGGATTTATAGTTAATTTTCTCTACCAACTTTAGTTCTGAACTGTAGTAAATACTTTTAAAAATGGTGGACAGGTGGTTCTGTTACTTCTTTATGAGTTGCGGTGTATCTAAATTTGTTCTTCTGTATGAAGTGTTATGCTAAAAGCAATGATGAACTGCACATGAAAATAAGCACATTATTTAAGGTAAATGAACCCAGTATGGGCTCTTGAATGTCAATTATATGCATGGAGAGTGTTTCGTTCGTAGATAGATTTCCCAACATGTCTGGTATATGAGAGATTCTGACGATACGTGAACTCTCACTAACGATCAGAGGCTGAGGCACAAATAATGCAAAAAACTACATCACCATCAACAAATATTTATATGGCATCTACCGTAGCCCACATACTATGCAAGATCAAAGGAATATAAAAATGGATATGATATAATCCTTATGTTCAAAAGGCTCACAGTCTAGCCTGAGGGATAAAGATATTTTCAAGTCCTGTAGGGTGTGATACAGTATGAATAAATGTCAAAATAGGCACAAAGCAGGGGACCTACTGCCTTTCTTGGATGGTCAGAGAAAGTTTCACCAAGGAGATGTCATGTGAACCCTATCTTGAAAGAGTGTTCCAAAGGTGGATACGACTGACATGGTTTCCTGGCAAGAGACATTCCAGATACGGTCAGAACATGGTAATGTTTAGTCATTCTTAGCTTGGGTGCAGCTATGAAGAAGCAATGGAGAAGAGTCTGAAAAGTGGAAGTGCAGGAAGTCTTTCTGTGCCAAACGGAGGAATCTAGACTTTATCCTGGGGGTGACAGCAGGTCATGGTATCTTTTTAATCATAATTGATAATCCATCAAAAACACAAAACATACAATTTTAAGGTTTGTGATGTATTTAGTTACCCTCTACCCTCACCCCATTTACAAGTCTTTGCATATTACCACTCCCCAGAAATACAGCCAGAGCAGAGTGGCCCTGGGCCTCTTTTGGAGGATCCGGGCCCTGGAGAGAAAGCCTCGCCAATCCTCAGGTGGCCATTTATTTTAAACCTAAGTTCATCCCCAAACCCTGGCTAATATTTTGCAGTATACGCAAAAGACATAGAATCCAACCCACCAGTAAAATATTTCCGGACGCTAGAAATGTTCAGTAAAAGGGATTTCATCTTGCACGCCCCAGAAAAACACAATAAAACTTTCATACAAGTATTTATAGCATGACTGATAACATCACTTTTGTCTCATGAAATTCTCAGTATCATGAGAAAGTTCAAAAGCAAATGAGAAGCAGTCACATCCTCCTTCATCCACAAGTAAAATCCAGTCACCTTGCAAAGAGTAGTTTTATGGCCTTCAGGAGTGATAGGGTAAGGAGAAATGCAATTGTTTGAGCTACTTACATGATATATTTCTGATATCTCACAGAAGTCCCTAAAGAACAACTTATCTTCACTTCTCTCCTGCTAGCTATTGTGTCAGGACATGAACTCAAAATGTGTACTGAAGAATATGATTGTAAGTGTTCACTCAGAGAAAGGAATTTCTATTTATACTGTATGCACAAGTAACGGTTTTATTTTCCTCACACTTTGCTTTTGTCTTTCAATAACATTATCTACAAGTGGATTGAACCAAAGCCTTGGGAACATATTGGCAGTGAGAAGATCTGAGTTCCAGACAGATTATGCACTTCTGGACTTACACACAAAATCAAAATTAAGGAAGAGGTTAAGACCAGAACTTCATAAATCTCATAAATGAGATACCATTATTCAAGTACAAAAAGTCATCATCAATATAATTCTAATGAAATTTTACAAAATAAAAAATTGTGAAAATGAAAATCTGCAGGAAAAAAAGAGCATGTCTATGTTTTGCCTGCCTGCATGCCCTCCTCTATTGATACCCATTTTGCTTCTCTTTATTTACTCATCTCCTTTTTTATAAACCACTCATGTTTTTTTTATCAGTTGTTTAATCAGAGGAGCTAAACACTCTATGGGAAACTTCTCCTTTCTTATCCCTTGGCTACGTGAAAATAAAGATGCTAGCTGTGGCAAATTTTTCACAAGGATTTCTGCTTCCTAAAATGTTTAATTGACAACAGAAATAAGACAGGTATTAAAGGTTACCACAATTATATTGATTTTCATTTTGTTTCCATTAGCAACTTTTTGTTAACTTTTCAAATTATGCATTGTTACCTTGACCCATTTTGTAGATGCCTCAATGGAGCTGAAAGGCAGTAATTTGGGGCTTAAAATTTGAACTTTCAATTGTTATATTTTTAGTACAACCTAAAGGTGTTCACGGGAAAACGTGGATCTAGATTAGAAAATACATACATGTGTTATGAAAGCCACTACCCTTTCTAGTTCAAGTCTCTTTTCATCCTTAATTTTTCCCAAAATAATTTTTTCACTAATATTTTTAGCTAATAACTTGCTCAGTTAATTGGATGAATTTTAATGGTGAGTTTTTAAATGGTGTCCCTTTGCTAGTTACAGGAATGAAAATATTTTAAAATTATGTATGCTAATTTAACACTGCAATATAAATGTATACCTTTTTTTTTTTAATTTATAGCACAAAGATTTTAGACACTGAAAATGGTATTCCAATTCCTACAAGAAATTGTTGAGATTCAGGAATCATGAACCATGCCTAAGTTCTTGGAAACTATGTGTCTGCTATGGTGGCTGTTGGCTCCTGTGAATGGAAAAAAGTGCCACAGAGAATTTCAACCAACATGAAGCAACTGTTCCAAAGAATGTGGCTTAAGATTTTCAAAGACCAGTCAGACAGTTAAAGCATGCAGCTGTACTAGAAGGTGACCAAGAATAAGAATAGATGAATCAAATAACAAATGCATTACGAGACAGGTCTGAATTGCCAAGACTAAGTTAAGTTTTGTATTTTTACCTGAAGAGCATTCACATTTCAAAAGAAACTGAGTTAAAATAATATAAACAGACATAGAGTAAATTTAAAAAATGAGCAGTGGTAAACAAAATGGTAAATAAATCATGTCCAAAGTCAAAAGTTATCTTGACAATGGGAAATACCTAAATCCTATATGTTCTTTTGAGGATAGCATACATGACCATTTTAAATCACACTAAAATTCAACTACAAAATTCTCCCAGAATAAATTAGCTTCCAAAAATCAAACATTTTCAGAGAGCCTATAAAAAAAAGATAAGTGTGAAGTGTAGGCCTTCTGTGGAATCACCAAAATCTCTCAGCACTTTATTCTTTCTAAAAAGTTTCCTGCCGAAATATAATTTAGAGAACATGCAGAAAATAAATGTAAGATGGGCCAAAAAAGTACGAGGCCTGAGACTACAATGACAATTTAGAGAATATAAATGTTATTACACGTCAACCCATCTCTTCTTGGTGAACGCAACTCATTATTTCTGAAGGAAATCAGGCTTGACCAACACCATTGTGAATTACTTATGTAAATTAAATATGCCACTTCTATAGAAAACTTTAGGTCAGCAGCAGATGTTGGTAAATTCCTACAGAAATGCATGCCCAGAGAATGTTTTTTTTTTTAAATGGCAGAAATCTGCTAGCTATTCTTGCCTTATCTGCAACAGCTGAGCAATCTTTCAGTGCCACGCGGAGACGGAAAACTTGGCTCAGACATAGCGTGGACAAGCTTGCCTTAATCACATTGCTCTTTTACATGTGCACAAGGACATCAACATTGACAGTACAGAGTAAAGCAGCCATTTGCTGAAAACAACTGTCAACGTTGTCAAGTTTTTGGAACCTCTTATAATGTGATTTGTATGACAAATCTTGTGGCATTTTGTTTGTCAGCAACAGTAGTGAATTTCCATGTATCTGGGAAGGCAGGAGAACTGTTCAGAAGTGGATTCGGTTTCTTTACACAGACTGCGTTAAGGGAAAACAGTTATTAATTTTAAAATGACAGATTTCAAATAGATCTAGAATTTTTTAAGTGGAATTTCATTTAACAAAATCACAGAAGTCTCTTTTCCCCCTTCCGCTCAAACGTTGAAAACTTGCAATAGTCGTTCAATTTTCTTTCATTGCACTCCGGGTTTTGAAAACTGTTACTGTAAAAATATTAATATTTTCTGAGACGGGAATCTGTAGCAGTCATTACTGGGGTGTGTTCTAAGTGACACCAGTGGGTTCGGTCCTTTCCTCTAGAACTAGGTGTGCACTGCCATGCAGCTCATGAGATCGGATGTAACAAGTTATAACTAACCGAGCGCACTCCAGTGTTACTGAACAATGTGCCTATTAAGAGACGATTACAGAGATCTTATGGTTCATTAGTTTTTCAACATTTCCTTTATTCCTGCTCTGAGCTGCATTTTTCATACAGCTCTTTCTTAATGTGCTTCACACGTTTGTCCTCCGCCAAGGTCCTCCCCCGTGTGGGTGGAATCCACTTGGACAGGCCATATGACAGACGGTGTACCCTCCTCCCTGCACCTGCCATGAAATGCCCTCGGGTGCCTGAGACCAGCGTACCCACCCAGCCAGGAAAATCTCAGGTTCTGCACATCTACACTCTTATGTTCCTTTAGAAGAGATCTGACAAAATCTAACGAGAGAATCTTTTGTATGCTTCTTCTCATGTGGGTCTATCTGGTTAGAGAATTCCAGAAAAGATATTCTCTCCCCCATTATGATTCTTTTCCCCTCTCCTCAAAATATGCTGAACGTATTGCCTAGAATCACCTCTGTAAATATTAGGTACTCAGTGGTTTTTTAACTGAATTGAAATGATAAATGAAACTGAGACACAGTTGGAGAATGAATACTTCAAACTCCATGATACCCAGTTCACCCTCCTTTTTCTCTTCCCTTTTTTTTTCTGGATGAGGTGCTGAGAGTAGCAACAGGAATATAATGAAAGCCATAGATGCAAGTCACATAGGTAATTTAAATTTTCCCAGTAGCCATATCAAAAAATAAATAGAAACAGATGAATTAATTTTAATAATATTTTTATCTAACCCAATATATCCATAATGTTATGTAAAATATTCCTGTTTATTTGCAGTAATTTTTTGAAATCTAGTGTGTATTTTATATGTACAGCACATCTCAGATAGGACCAGGCACCTTTCAAGTGCTCGACAGTCCCAGCAGCTAGTGGCTACCATGTTGGGCAACAGCGTTCTAAAGACCTCAGTTCTAGCAGTACTATTTTGTCCACTTGCTTATGTGACTTCAGGTAAGTCTCTTTTCTATTGAGTCTCATTTTCTCCATCTCTTAAAAGGGCTTTAATAATTTCTGTCCTATTTTATCTGCAGGTAGTTTGTGATGAACACATGGAAAAACACATTTTAAAGTATTTTGAAAGCTAGAAAGTTCTCTCAAGTTTTAAATTTTTGTTGCTACTTCCTCTTTCATTCCCTAGAAATCCCTCACTCTTCCCTTTTTTCTTTTTTCTACTGGCTGCTAGTTTAAAAGTCATATATGATAAGCCTTGATGTGTTTTATGGTTTAAAAAACTATTGTCAAATGCTTAAAGTACCAGTCTTTCCCCTCCCAATAGCAGTTTACCTTCATGAAATCCCAAGCTTACGATAATATCGATAGCTTGCCTTTTCTATGATGATCACTATTTCTAAAAGACACTTACATTCCCGGGTTCTGGTACCCTTCTTCCGTCTTCTAGCTGGGCTTTGATACTTCTAGACTAGAGTTTAGCTGAGTGTCAAAGATAATATAGAGGTAAAAAGGTAGGATGTCCATACCAAGATTTATTTTAAACACCCAGCTTATTCTCTATTTATAAAAACAGTTAAGATTGAAAATTATACATGCGGTTGAAATTTCTATCACTCTATTCTTAGTACAACCTAAAGGTGTTCACAGGAAAACATGGATTTAGAGTAGAAAATGAAGAGTTTTATGAAAGCAACCACTCTTTCTAGTTCGAGACTCTTTTCATCCTTAAGTTTTCCTAGAAGAATTTTTCAGCGAATATGTTTAGCTAATTACTTGCTCATGGGTAGGAAATGCCTGGGTAGGAAACCTCACCTCATATTCCCACTGCTCCATTGCTTTAAATTCTAGAAACCTCCTTTGCCATACCATGATCCTTACTGACTTTTCCCCTCCAGACTATGCTACATTCGTTTTCGTCCTCTCCCTCTCCCCCTCCCTCTCTCCCTCTGTCTCTCTCTCCCTCTGTCTCTCTCTCCCTCTCTCCCTCTGTCTCTCTCTCCCTCTCTCCCTCTCTCCCTCTGTCTCTCCATCCCTGTCTCTCCCTCCCTCTCTCTTTCCCTCCCTCTCTCTCTCTCTCCCTCCCTCTCTCTCTCCCTCCCTCCCTCTCTCTCTCCCTCTGTCTCCCTCTCCCTCTGTCTCTCTCTCCCTGTCTCTCCCTCCCTCTGTCTCTCCCTCCGTCTCTCGCTCCCTCCATCTCTCTCCCTCCTTCTCTCTCCCTCTCTCCCTCTGTCTCTCCCTCCCTCTGTCTCTCTCTCCCTCTGTCTCTCCCTCCCTCTGTCTCTCCCTCCCTCTGTCTCTCCCTCCCTCTGTCTCTCTCTCCCTCTGTCTCTCCCTCCCTCTTTCTCTCCCTCCCTCTGTCTCTCCCTCCCTCTGTCTCTCTCTCCCTCTGTCTCTCTCTCCCTCTTTCTCTGCCTCCCTCTGTCTCTCTCTCCCTCTTTCTCTCCCTCCCTCTGTCTCTCTCTCCCTCTGTCTCTCCCTCCCTCTGTCTCTCCCTCTGTCTCTCGCTCCCTCTCTCTCCCCCTCCCTCTGTCTCTCCCTCCCTCTGTCTCTCTCTCCCTCTGTCTCTCCCTCCCTCTGTCTCTCTCCCTCTGTCTCTCCCTCCCTCTGTCTCTCTCTCCCTCTGTCTCTCTCTCCCTCTGTCTCTCTCTTCCCCTTGTCTGCTCAGCAACCTCACTAGGTGTGTTTTCAGCCTAAAGCCACACTGTAACCACAGCCCTTTCCTCCCCTACCCTTTCTCTAGAGCAGCTTGTACCTAGTATCTGGCAGGCTGGAAGCTGCCTGTGGCAAAAGAATTCTGAACTTTTTGTTTGTTTACCAACAACCACTATCCTGCGTCCTATAAATATAACACTTAAAATACATCATAAATGTAACACAGAAAATATATTAAGTTATAAAACATCTTAGAAAGTAGCAGAATCTAGAAGTATCACTAGCTGTCCAACTCATCTGTCCCAGTAAAACAGCAATCTATCTGAAAAGTGATCTAAACGTTGTGGGGTTTTTTTTAATGCTTTTGAATACGATCTTAATCACCATTTCCAGCGATGTGTCTACATACCAGCTGCAGCCCTGCTGATTAGAGCATCAATACCAATTGATTTTCTAACACATACTCGCAATGTCTATTGTATCTCATCGCACACTGTACACTATTGGTATTTAGCCAAAGCTAAGAGGAAAAAAAAGATTTTGTGTACAGAACACATGGGCCCCAGAGAGTTTCATAATTCCCAGGAGAACAGAAGAATCAGGTACTAAATGTCAGGCTAAATGGTTTCTTACAGTTAATGTGTTTGGTGGCCACAGGCTCAAATAATTCTCTTGTCCAGAGCCAGGGTTACTCAGCTGTATAATGACTTCTAAAGTCGCTCCTTCGAAAAGGACTAAGGATTCATGGCTTTAATTTTGCCACCGATCATATGAAAAGTACACTCCATAGAGTACTGAGCAAGCATGCACTCTCAGCTTGCACTATAATGAAATTCTAATTGTTTCTAAAGTTTAAGAAGGATAAAATGGTTAATCTCCATGATGACAAAAGGAAGCCAGGAAAATAAAGTGACACACTTGAATGAACTGTGAGGAAATAAAGTGCACAACATGCGATAATGCCATGACTCCGTGTTATTGTGCATTTCTGGGCTGAAAAGATATGGCTTGATGGGTAATTTGTCATGCTGTGCAATAGAGAACAACAGTAAAGAGACTTCAGACAGAAGAAAATTACACAAATAGTAGGGTGGAAAGGTATAATTGAAGATGGCAAAAGATTGAAAGAAAGACATTTAAAATTACTGTACTGACCTACTAAATGCACTTGGGCGTGGAATCCTGGCCTCACAAGAAGAGGCATTAAATGACTGCGGGCTGTGACACTACTGCGGAGTAATGCCAATCTCCTGCGCTCTCAGAGGAGAAAAACACAATGCACCGCCGAGCTTCGACAGCCTCGACCTGCTTTCTTTCCTAGAGGAGACAGGGCTTCTGGTGAACTTAGGAGAAGTTTCCTAAATAAGTTTTGTGTTTTTTTAAAATTATGAGTAGATTTCGTTGAGTATCTGGGGGGCTTAACTCCTTAACGTTCTCTAGTCAGTAGATCTCCACTCTGTAAAACTGCAAAACCACTGTAATATTTTTATTAATGAATTCAGGCGAAAGGATTTTGCTTCTCACATCTGGTTAAGTTTCTTCAGCAATGAAGAGTCCAAGAGAGCGGCATGACATTGTGCAAAGCACATCCCTAAGTCTGAGAACAGGAGACACCAGCACTAGCCCGGCCTCCTCTGCGGGCTCATTCATCATGCAAGGCTCTGGGCAAGGGGCTTAACCTCGCTAAGCCCGGTCCTCTTCTAGCAGAAGGAGAAGTGGACCACTACTTTCCAAAGATTTCCAGCAGTCCCATGATTCTACCCCAAACAGCAGAACCTCCAAAAAGCTTCTCAGGAAAGGTTATTTCTTTCTCCTTCCCAGGCTCTTAAAGCAGGGGATGTCCCAATCAACCATACTTTGTAATGGCAAAGGTCATTCATCTCCTTTGTTCCCTTCAGTTAGAGAATATGCCTTCTACTTGTCATGAGTACATGGGAAACTTATGTAATCATGACAGGTAGATTTGCAGTGTCGGTTAATCATCAAGTTCTTTCTATTTCTTACATATAACTGCATAATCACAACGTACCATAAAAAGTTCATCTTAATGACAATGAAGAACTTATTACAGGAATGTGATATTTACATTTTGAGGTCTTAATAAAACAATTTTCTCTAGATGACATCATAAGGAATACATTAAATTAAGAGATTTCAAACTTGTAAGGGTACATTTAAAAGTACTTAGAAAGACTACACAAAATGGACTTGTGACATACTCTGGGAAAACATCTAGATTTGCCTTAGAGATCTTTAGAGACTCACTAGACAGCTGCAAAAGGTCTCTAACATCACAAATAGGATTGGGGGCCAGATTTCATTATGAGATATCATTATATATTTTTTCGTTATTCTTTTTCTTCAAGTTAAACATTTCAGGTTTTTAATATTTGGTATGTTTTATATTTGTATATTATAATACTGAGGATAATGAGTAGCAAGTACTACATACAACTCTATCCAAAAGCATCTTTTCATTAATTTATTTCAACATATGAAGCTTACTTTAAAACTTCAAATGGAAAATGCATCGTAGTAGAATCTAGCAAAATCTTTCCCCAACTCCATGGCCTATCACTAGTATAATACACATCAAAGAATAGACAGAAAGGTAATTTCTGACTAACATCAATAAAATCATGTATTAATTATTTAATTAGAAATTCCAAAAATCATAAAACTAAAAGAAACATCAGAAAGTCACCCGAGGGACTCCCTTGGTGGTCCAGCGGGTAAGACTCCGCACTCCCAATGCAGGGGGCCTGGGTTCGATCCCTGGTCGGTGAACTAGATCCCACACACATGCCACAACTAGGAGCCCGCACGCCACAACTGAAAGATCCTGCGTGCCACAACCAAGACCCGGAGCAGCCAAAATAAATAAATAAAATATTAAAAAAAGAAAGAAAGAAAGTCACCTGAGCTGGAGTTTTATCACATGGGTTAATCTTTTGAAGAATGTAGTGAGGAAAGACTCAGTCTTCCAACAGACAAAGACTCATCCATCCAACAAATGAGTCTTGATGAATTTTAAGGTCTCATCCTACTTTGGGATTGTATAGATACACATACTATGCTTGAGAATATTCTATTCAAAATAGTTGGTCATATCAGAGTCAAAAAACTCCTTAGAATCCACAAGACTCAGTTTCACTGCCCACATTTCATGACTATTTATAAGTCTAATCAGGACCATAAAAGTTATTACCATTCTTATCAATGTAGAAATGAACAGGTCCAGATGCTGTCATTTAGTAAAAGAATAATAAATCATTCATTCATTTCTACATTTAACAAAATTTACTAGCTCCCTATGATGCTGGGAAGCGTGCTAGGCACCAGGAATAGAGGGGCAATTAGACAGGCACGAACTCTGCCCTCACAGAGTCTAGTTGAGAAGAGCAGGCAGTGAATGAGTAACAGTGAAGTGTGGTGAGTGTTAAGACGGGATAAGTACAGGGAACCAGGAGACCACACAAGGCTCCGTTAAACCTCCCAGGCAAGATAAGGTGAAGCTGAGACTTGAGGAGTGAGTAAGGAAGCTGCTTTTATGCAACATACTCTCTCACTTCTGTGTCTTTGCACCCATTTCCCTCATTCCCTGCATAACCTCCCCACCTCCTCATTCCTTCTCAGCCTCTTGGATTTAGTTTGGGCAGCATCTCTTCAAGGAATTCTTTCCTGAATCCCCCATCTCCATCAATCTAGAATGAATGTCCCCCTCTGCCCCACCAATGCTCACACTGAACCCATACATATCTGTACCCACCAGTCCTGTAATTGCCTGTATAGGCTTGGCCTCTTGGGCTAATAAAATCCAAGAAGAGGTTTCTTTGAAGCTTTGGGAAGTCTTTCTAGCTCTTCTAGAAAGGCTCTGAAATAGCCCCTGTAACTCGATAGCCATCTTGCTACTAGCCACTGATGAAGCTGTTCTACCAAGAAGGTAAGGAAAAAGAATGAAAGGGAAACGAAGTCAAAACTACTGGATTAAAATGTACCTGAATTCCACCCTCTGGACTTTCAGTGGTGGAGCCAACAAATTTCCTTATTCCTAAAGACATTTGAAGCTGGGTTTTCTGTTACCTATAGTCTAAAGCATAGTGACTGACGGAAACACCATAGATGAGAATCATGTCTTTTTTCCTTAGCATCCAACATACTATTTTGCCCATAGCAATTGTTCAATAAATCCTTCTTAAATAAATGAACTAGGTGATTCAAAGAAAACAGCTGACAGCAATGAAGTCAAAAATTTTGTACCTAAGAAAACTGAAAACAAATTCAGTTTTCAACCAGAATTTTTAAGTGTTTTAAAACTGTAATTCGAGGGACTTCCCTGGTGGCGCAGTGGTTAAGAATCCACCTGCCAATGCAAGGGACATGGGTTCAAGCCCTGGTCCGGGCAGATCCCACATGCCGTGGAGCAACTAAGCCCGTGTGGTACAACCACTGAGCCTGCGCTCTAGAGCCCGCGAGCCACAACTACTGAAGCCCGTGCGCCTAAAGCCCGTGCTCGGCAACAAGAGAAGCCACCGCAATGAGAAGCTCGTGCACCACAATGAAGAGTAGCCCCCGCTTGCCGCAACTAGAGAAAGCCCGCCACGCAGCAACGAAGACCCAACGCAGCCAAAAATAAATAAATTAATTAATTAAAAACAAACAAAACAAAACACTGTAATTAGAAAGTATGATGCTCGCAGAGGTTTCCTATACGGTAAAGAAAGAAAATCTTGTCCTCTGCCGTTCTAATCCTCCTCACTCATAGCCGTTTATGTCGCCCCTACTATGCTCACAAGACAGTTCCTCTTACACCCTTGTTACCCAGGGTCCTCATATTTTTTAGCCACCCCACTTTCAAAACCTGCTCTCCAGAAAAAGCTGGTAAGCTCACTCACACTGAGTTCTATGGAGCTGATTTAAACCAAGTGCTATCATTTCTAGGGATATCTGCAAAATCCAAAAATTTTAATCTCTGTGCCACCTCAGATATCAGCAAACAAGTAAAGGAGGCATTTGTGGAGCCCGATAGCCAACTCTGTGGTCATGAAACAACAGGAAGAGATGCCTGATTTCCTTGCAAACAAGGGCAACTCCAAACATTGTCATCAATGGCCAGCCCTACAGCTCGACAGGAACCTACTCTTGTTCCATTTTCTTAAGAACAAAATAATCCAGTAACCAGTGTACCACATCCACCAAGTGATATTCGTGCCTCTAAGAAGTTCTGACTGTAGACTTTTCCCTGCGATGGGATTTAACACCATCTGGTCTGTATCGCATTTGGAACTGAGTAACACCATGATAATAAGAAGCATCTATACTAGAAATTCGCCTACCTCCAAGTCCTATCAGGTAATTATAAACAATACCTGCTTTACCCCAACACTGAGCAAACTCAGGATTCTTGGTTACAGACCCCAAACTCAGATGAAAAGTAAACTCAAAACAAAAGTAGATGTCCCTAATGTTCCAACCTAGAACAATTACAAATTGTTTTGGCTACCTTTTATTTGGCAAATCAGATATTCCAGAGCCACCTTTACTGCCAAACATAAAAGCATCCCACTGTACACCTCAGCAGAAGTGCTTGTATATCCTTAATGTCTTTCCAAGCAATTTTATGCAGTCAGCACCCTATACGTAAGGAAAGGAATGGATGTGTGCTTTATGGGTTTCTTATAATAACAATGAACCTTCATAATCAGACCCACTCCTTAATTTTCGCTTACTTTTTTATGCAGCTGCATGGATACTACAGAGCGAGACAAACACAAGAATGAACATGAGACTTGAGTGAAAAAAAAAGAAAAACAGCAACAGTACAGCCATCCAAGGAGCAAGTGCTGAGCTTGTGAAAAAAACGGCTCCCATTCTTATTAAATAATAGTGTTCATGCAAGGATGTCTGAAGTACTCTGCAAGGCTAATTAGCACAGATCAATGTACACTTACCTCTTCAGAAGGCTGAAAGGTGTGTAGTGACTATGCGTCATTAAAAATTTACTTGACCATGGGCATCAGATGTCCATGAGAGAATGACCCTGGTGAGCACTCTAAGTTTCCATTTTGCTCATATCATCCTCAATACATCAAAAATGCCACAGACACCATTACTATCATTCATGCAGCCTCATAGCAGCTGATGTGCTATATATGTTTGAGAGGGTGGTATCAATTAACTATGTTATCTATGAAGCCATACTTGCAATTACTACCACTTCACAATTTATCATTAACACATTTGGCAGATTTTTTTTTCCAAAGTAACATTTATTTAAAGGTTAATCAAAAATCTTAGAACAGCATTTATTATAATGTGATTTCTGATAATTGACTAAATCAGTGGCTCTTAAGAAAAACACCCTTGTCTCGGTCCTGCTCAGTATACACCACAGTGCCATTTGGGGAAAAGAAATACACACTAGAAATGTTCATTTCAGACCTCGTCATGGAAGATCATATATTAATGTAATCAGGTGGTACATTTACATGCTCATTAGTAATCCATCATTAGTCCAAATGCTCACTATTAGGAATAAATGTACAGCGAGTTGTTCAGAATACCCAGAAATAGTATTTCTTATTTAAACATTCAGAATAAGCTGACTGAAATAAGTGCACACCTTGAATTTGAACTTTCAGGGCACATCACTAAAGTCAATCAATTATGTCAGGACACTCTTCTATAATAATCTCAATTATAAAATTCCTGCCCCTCCCTTCAGGCAGGCAGCAGTGGGGGAGAGTTCCGATATCTAAATCTTTCTAATTCACTGTAACTGCAAAAATCCCTGATGAAGTGTGTGTTTAAATGTTATGCTTTAATACATAGCATGCCACTAAAAACCATATTAGTTATGCCTTATGCTAGTTAATCATATGTCAAAATCTGTAAAATCTGTTCTAGCATGCTAAGGTAATTTAACTGCAATTAATCCATCAAAGAAATAAATAAAATGTAATAAATGCCAAATAATGTAACGTCTTTGAAAACAAACCACTATATACACATTTATTCTAAAAATACTTATTAGCCAACACCACTGAAGGAAAAACAGAGTGAAAATTAGATTTACTGAATCTTCTTCCCATTAGTAGCTAGCTTGCTCTAAACTTACAAATGGTTTAAAAAGGTCTTTGTCATGCTCTGGCTTTCCAACTAAAATGTGAGCAACCTGAGGGTCAAAATCCTTCATTTTTTTTATCCCCTGTGCCTAACACAATGTCTTAATTATAACAGGTGTTTGGTATTTATTGGATGGAAGAATGAATGATTCAAATATGCACAGACTAGATTCTTTCATCATAATGTTTAGGACCTAGGAAAATAGTCCTACTTTTCCTTCTGGCAAAAATTGTATATTGTACTTTATTGGCATTTAACTAAAGTTAGTGTCACTTTCTCCATTAATTCTTTCCTTTTTTCATAGAGTCAGTTAGGAACCAGCAACAAAGGTTGGTGATGTGATTTTGTACTTCTTCCTCCAAATGAAAACAGTGATTGTCTTTTCAGGGATGTAATTTAACAGTTTGATGGATACAGTTTTGGACCAAGACTAGGAAGGCCAATTATAAGTCCTGGGTCCAGTCAGCAAGAATTCATTAAGCATCAAGTACATCCCCCACACTATGCTACAAAGGAGTCAAAACATGCCCCTGTTTTCCAGACCATAAATCAGAGGAGAAGACACATACGTGTTCATTCAACAAGCACTACCGACTACACTTTACTCCATGCAAGGCATTGAAGACTTGACAGCCAACAAGTCTCAGTTCTCAACAAGGGGCTATCAAAGAAATGAACCGGTAACTGAATGTCAAGCAAAAAGTCATGAATATCTTTGAAAAAATACAAACGAATTCTCATTGGAACCCTAGAAGAGAAAGCTGGTGAAATCACGGAAGTCTTAAGGAAACAGGTGGCATAAAAAGAGATCAAGAGAATCTCCCAGATAATGTAAATTATAGTACATTCACTAATGACAAGGATGGAAAGTAAGGGTCCATAAGTTTTCAGAGCAAGTTATTTGCTTTCTTGATAATGACTGAATCTATTTGTTCTTCTCATCAAATTCGTTTTGGTGACATAAAATGATAACTTTTAGATTAATGACCAACCACTCAGTACAAGGAACGCAGAAGAATTTGCCTTTAAAGGTTCCTGATGATAACTGTAGCTGTGAAATCTCAAGACTGAAATTATCACGAGGATATTACAATAAACAAGACTTGCCTCTTCCACCACTACCCCACTCACCCACATGTGGCTATGAGCACTTGAAATGTGACTAGTCCAAACTGAGTTGTGCTGTAAGGGCAAAAATAAACACTGGACTCCAAAGACTTAGTTACAAAAGAAAATGTGCCAATAATTTTTATACTCATTACCTGTTGAGATAATATTTTTGGATATATTGAGTGGACTGTGTATATCATTAAATTACTCTCACATGTATCTTTTTACTTTTTACTGTGGATACTAGAAAATTATTGAACTGTGCTAGTCTAAAGGCATGTGAAGAAGAATAATTTTTTGAAGCGTTTCATGCTAGAAAGGATTCAGCAACATGCACTGGCATTTTAATATGATGGTCAGATACAAAAATTTTATGTAACAAACCACTCAATACGTTCCTCCCCAAAACGCACAGTTAGGAAACAAGAGCATCTCTCTTGATGAACTGAATCTCCTGCCCCACTCTGATCTGATAGTGAGTGGCGTCGGTTTTCACACCTCCCTTTTTCTCTGACTGGCAGAACACTTGAGTCTAAAATTCAAGTTACTCAACTTCAGGCTTCTTTGCAGGAAGGCCATGAATTTCTGGTTCAGTTTAATCCCACCCCTTATTTCTTACTTGGCTTCGTTCTGCTCCTTACTGTATGCGTCTTACTGAAAGTTATGAAAAAGCTTTTTGGAACTAGGAAGAATTAAATAGCAGATAAGAAAGTGAGTGAGCCTCTGACTATGGTGTAATCAGTGGGAGGCCACTCTCCGGGGACTCACTATGTCTGTGGCCCTTCTCCCTGCTACAGGTGTGAGGCAGAATGGATTTTTAGCAATACCAGGTCAGTACTCACATTTGGGATCATAAATACAGCACGGGCCCCATCCAAGGCTGTCACTCAACCCAAGGGTCAGTGAGACAGACAGGCATAACATTCGAAGGGCACAGTGAGTTCTGCAGTCCCATGCAGCTGTAGGTAACATGGTCTCAAATCAGGCAGAGAAGGAGTGACTACTTGAATACCTAGAAATCAGGAAAGGAGTGGTCATTATCAGATCTGATCACATTCCGTAAGCCACCACAGTGCGATCTAAAGACAGAGACAGCATCCAAAGACCCAAGTTGACTTAGCAGAGACCTAGTCCCATAAAAAGAGAAAAGGGGATAATTTCTGTGACTGTGAGGCCACACAGGCCCCTGGGGCTAGGCTCAGAGTCAGGCCCTCCCAGATCCAGTGGACTACAGAGACTCGAGCTGAGAATGAACAGTGAGCCTAGCAGTTGTAGTTGGGCCACCAGATGTACCCACTGAGGGAGAAAAACTCAGAGGCTCTAAATATGCTTCCTATTGTCTTTGGGTTTGGTCCAGGAACTGACAGGATTGGCTACAGGTGGGAGCATAAGTACATTCAGCTCAATTTTGTTCAGGTACACACAGGGCAAGGAAGTCAGATGGTGGCAGTTCCTCTCTCTTTATAAAGTGGAGGAATTACATTGGTGCTCATTCAACTCTTATTCCAAAATTAATGTTTCAAGGATATTTAGGCTACCTAGAAAAAACCATTTCAGAGCTTCCCAAATCTATGAAAAAGCCACTGCTTCCTGTTAATCCCTATAGCTCTCCAAGAAAAATGCTGTAATATTATTTAACAGTACTACAGAACCAGACTCACATGGTACAGTCTTAAGGTTGTAGGAAAAGTACACAACATGTGGAATGTTATGTAACCTTAAGAGTCCTTATAATAAATACATTTAAAAAAATAAGAATAAGAAATAAGTAATAATTTTCTAAGATATACAGAGATAGGATAGGATACAGAAAAGATCATGGTCATATAAAAATCAGGACCACCCAGTTGGTACAAATTACCAGAAAATAAGAAAGAAATATTCTGAGTCAGCTGTATCATTGACATGGTCTGGTTTCTTTTCATAAATGGTTTTAAAGGATTTAGCACACAAATAACAAGTTTTTATTTCAGAAAATCAAAATTAATAAAATGTCAAAATAAAAAGTAGTATACAACTGGACACCACAAAAAAAATGAGAAAAAGTCTCAGGATCTGATCAATAATAAACTCTCTGTTAAATCTAAAATATATTATTTCTATCTTAGCAAAATTTGAAAAAAATGGATCAAGACCCCATCGATTCATCAATTTTTTTAAAAAAAGAAGAATGAGTTCAAAAGATAGAGCTAAGTATGAATTTCACAAAGTAGACATAGGCAATTTCATATTGGCTGCTATGTTCATAAAGGTAAATGATACAAACAAAGCTGCCTAATCATACACCTTGAGACTCTATTTCAGGGAGACTCAGATTGGATTAAAAAGTCTACGGATGTTTGCTACCCAGTGAATATTCCACTAACACACACAGGTACAGACTCAGACACCCTCCTTAGTCCAAGGGCAACTCCAAGGAGGTCTTCCTCACACTGAGAGGAGGGGTGAGTTTCTGGAACAACAAGAACAACAACAAATAACATCAAAATATTTCCAGGGTTTCGCTAGTGGCACAGTGGTTGAGAGTCCTCCTGCCGATGCAGGGGACACAGGTTCATGCCCCGGTCCGGGAAGATCCCACATGCCGTGGAGCGGCTGGGCCTGTGAGCCATGGCCGCTGAGCCTGCGCATCCGGAGCCTGTGCTCCACAACGGGAGAGGCCACAACAGTGAGAGGCCCACATACCGCAAAAAAAAAAAAAAAAAAAAAAAAAAAAAAAATATATATATATATATATATTTCCAGCTTATACATTGTAAGCCCATCTAGTCATGGATTTGTGAAATACAGACACAGCCTAATAAAATTCTAAGAAGACAACTGAGTTGTCACAATGTGACAAGAGTATGAATTCACATTGAATGGCTTTTCTAGTGCTTCCTACTAAATATGAATAGAACCAAAATATGTCTCCCAACATATCAGAAACAATATATATATTCTACTTAGTTTCAACGGGGAAAAACTTTTATAACTTAAGAATACTCAAAATATGTGACAATCTGTCACTGAATTAAAATACATTACAGTAACAAGTGACAATGTATGTACAAAACCCACTGCAGCTCTGTGTTCGTCCTCACACACAAGGGCTATTTCTAAACAGGTCAGAGTAAAACTCTGGCTGACGGGGGTTGATGGCAGGATAGGACCTGAGATGAGCCAAAACTGTGTGTAATCCAAAACTCATTGATACTTAAATTTGGAATAGGTCTTTGAACTTACATCTGAACATGTTGTAAGAACATGAGACTCCTGTTACTGTATACAGGCTCATCCTTATAAAATGTTTGCCTTGTATGGTGACGATATTTTACTGAGGCCTTAACGAGTAGGGCACATCGCTCTGTGTGGTAAGGGTGGAGGAGGGTTACTCACAAGCCTTCTGCAAGTCCATTACCACTAATACATGCCTCTCAAATAGAAGCAGGGCCTGACTGGGAAGTTGTAGGAGACAAAGGAGCAGTAGAGACCATTGCCTCTGGACTTGGGAATAAGGTACTCCTCCATACACATACCCCATAGTACTTTCCATTAACTGAGTATTATTACAATGTATTGTAACTGGCTATTTCGTTCCTTGTATCTTCCATGAAATTGCAAGATTTTTAAGAAAAACCATTTGATTTTGAAATAATTAAAAATTCACAAAAAGGTGCAAAGAAATGTCCTGTGACTGTGCTGTGTACCCTTTCCCCAGTCCCTCTCCCCACTCCCAGTGTTAACATCTTGCATAACTACAATAGCAAAACCAGGTAATTAACATTGGTACAATCCATAAAGCTTATTCAGACATCACCAGTTATGCATGCGCTTATTTGTATGTGTGTGTATATGTGTGCAGCTGCATGCAACTTTATCACCTCTGTAGCTTTGAGTAACCACTCCACAATCAGGACACTGAACTGTGCCATCACCACAGACTCCCAGTGCTACCCTTTCATGTCCACACCTACTCCCTCCCCTCCCCTCTCACCCCTGGCAACCACTAATCTGTCCTCCAGCTCTGTAATTATGTTATTTTATGAATGTTATATATATATGGAAACAAGCAATAATGTATCTGTTTAAGGTAAACTCTTTTCATGCAGCACAATTTCCTTGAGGTTTATCCAAGTTGTTGCCCATAGCAATAGTTGATTACTAGTTATTGCTAAGTAGTATTACATACTATGGATATATCACTGTCTGTTTAACCATTCATCCATTATGCTCATTTAGGTATTTCCAGTTTGGGGCTATTAACTAATACAGTTGTTATGAACATTCATGTACAAGTTTCAGTGCGAAAATAAATGGCAAGATTTTTAAGGGGATAGGTTGTGTCATATTCATCACTGTATCTCCAACACTTTATAGAACACACAGTAGGTACTCAAAATACTTGCTGAAGGAATGAATGAAAGAACCACAACATTGCCTCTAAATGGCAGGAAATAAAACAGAGCTCATCTTGTGGAAAAAACGTAATTAGTTGGGAGGAAAAATATCAGGAAGAGTTCCTGGAAGTTGCACAGACAGTTTAAAGACTTTAGCAGTGTTCCAAAGTACACACACACACACACACACACACACACACACACACACACACACACACACTTCAATTCCAACATTTTTCACTTTGTTTCAAGTATTGAGCTTCATGTGAAGATAGTGTTTGAATTAATAAGCTACGGTTAAACTTTTTAAGAAACAATTGGAGAGACTTCCTATCCAGCCAAGATGAATTAAGAGGGGCTGGATGTACCCTCCTTCTTAAAACAACAACAACAACCAAACTCTGACAAACTATATGAAACGATGATTTTTAAGACACAGGACATCAGGCAACAAAGAACAGTTATCCCTGAGAGATGAAGAGCCAAGGAGGTGAATCTTACGAATGTCCTGCTTACTGTCTTGAGGGTTTCTTGGCAGTGGCACAGGGAGGGTAACTCAAGGGACACAAACTCCCCGAGCTGAGGAAACAGAAGTGAAGGCATGGCAGAACAGGGTGGCTACAGTTCACGGGTCAGAGCCCATGGCAGAGAGCTGCTGCACAGAGAAAGTTCTCCTAAGATCTGCAAAGAGTCCCACGCGGGAGTTTAGCAGAGTATTGATCTGGGCAAATGTGTGAGGAAACTACACGAGGCTGGGTATTCCTAACCCTAAGGAATAAATGGATCTAAGCAATGATCAATACCTGCTAACATCTCAAATAGAGACAGAACCAGTAGTTTTGCCCAGCCTTCTCCAAATGAATCTGGTCAGGTTCCTAGTCTTAATTACCAACTAATAGGATAGACATGGGACAGAGGACCTTATTAAACAACTCCACAGGAATGCATCAGCAAATACAAACTATGGAAAGCTCTACAAGCACAATCCAGTTTTCTCAACAAATAAGGAAAAATAAATACACTGAAGGGGAAACCTATAGATTAAAAGAGAAGAGAAATATCAACCAATTGCAAAGTATGGACCTTATACGTATTCTGTTTCAAACAGTAAAAAGTAATTACAAAAAATTTTGAGGCAATTGGAAAAATTTGAATATTGATTGTACCTATTTGACAACAATAAGAAATACTGACTTTTTCAGTGTGGTTTATTTTTTAGATGTGGCTCATTTTCTCAATTTTAAAAAAAAGTCATAATCTTTTAAAGATACCTACTGAAATATTAAAGGATGAAGTGATGTCATGTCTGGGATTGGCTTCAAAATAATTTGGGATGAGGTGAGAGGTGGTAAGGGGATATGATGAAACAAAGTTCCCTACAAGACAATAGTTGTTGAAGTAGGTGTAACTGTATGCAAGTTCATACCGTTCTCTCTACTTTTAAATATGTTTGGAATTTTCATATAACAAATTTAGATAAATAAACTTAAAAACACACAAATAAATACATAATTGAGGTGGTCATTAAGGACTCAGTGGTCACAGTCTGAATGAAAACAATTTCTCAGACACAGCGAGATCAGAGACGATATTTTACAAGGACACTGAAGACTGTGATTTGCCAGATTTCCTTACCGGAGGACCATGTGTTCTCCACACAGAACACTGTCTTTTAAGCAAGGATAGACCTTCTCTCTGAAAACCTGACAGTATACAAGTGGTTGACTACCTAATCTAAGACACCAAAAGATATCAAAGGAGACCAAAAAACTGGGTCTATAAATGTGGTTGTTACTTCTTCCTGTTCTTTTAATAAGGCGGGGTGTGTGAGAAGTCTAATAGAGCATGTTGACTGCTGTCCTTCCAACAGCATCCTTGCAACACAGCTCATTCCATTCAGTTTAGCCATTCCCATGTCTACCGTTTGCTTAACAACTCCATTTACTGCTCACACTTTTTAGTTTCTGGGTTTTGAGGTGAGGGGAAAGGAATCTTTGGAGATGTCCAAAATTCTTTCCCAAGTCAAATAATTCATTAGAAAGTATGTTTTATCTAAAAACTGTTTTCTTTTTTTTTTTTTGACGGTAGGAGGGATATTTTGAGTAGCTTGTCCAAGGTTCTGCCAAAAGAAATCTCCTCTCTCTTCTTAACTTATCCGAATCCTACCCTCCAAAAGGATATGCCCAAGTCCAATAAAGGGAGCTCCTAAGAGGATGAGTGTTATATCTTCCATTTAAAAAAATTCCTCACGGTCTATAGTTCAATATCCTACAAATAACCAATATGCTACATATATGCAAGAAGTGAGTTGATTTACTGATTTTTTTTTAAATGTAACTTTTAAATTCTCAGTATTTTAAGTAATTATTCTGTCTATAATACTACTGTACTAGTACTATTATTAAAATATCATCATGCATCCTAATGTTCATTTTCACTAAATGTCTGAAAAGGCCCTGGGAACAGATTTAAACCCTGATGTGTGCTTTGGGAGCAGAATCAACTTTGGGGGATCAAGGCCAGTGAGCATTTGTGTAGGCTGGTTACATTTTGGGAAATATTTGCAAGGATGTATTGCAGAAATTGTAAGTGAACTTTTCAAAATATTTATCACCACAGTTAGAACTTTTACTAAAGTGTTTTTCTTTTTAGACACAGTCTTGTTTACAATGGCCATTTTAAAAGTTGCTAGTCTGAGCTTATAAAACAATATATTATAATGTCTTCCCATCAACTGTATTAAAAACACTTATCTTTGGGAAATGTTATAAAAAAATTTACTACAATGATAATTTAAATATTAAAGCAAATATAAAAAATGATATTGTGTGATAGCATACCAAAGGATTACAAATTCTTTGTGAGAGGGCATTTTAATTTCTGATAAAAACAAAATATAGTACAGTAACCACTAGTCACATATGACCTATGTAAATTTAAAGTAATTAAATTTAAATAAAATTTAAAATTCAGTTTCTCCATTGCACAAGCCAATTTCAAGTGCTCAACAGACACATGTGGCCACTGGTTACCATATTGGACAGTGCAGATAGAGAACATGTCCATCATCACAGAAAGTTCTATTGAATAATGATGGTCTTTGTTAGAGAGGCCACTACTGATGAACTGATGTGCATATATCAATTTGTTTCTATTGTCATTTTCTCTTTGGTATAGGAGGTTGAATTAAACCTATCAGATTTAAATGATTTTTCTGGAAAATCTATATTCTAATGCAAATATTTAAAACTGTGCCACAAGCACTGCAGTGTAGATTTTCTTTTTCCTCTCGCTATAGGGAGAATGGAATTTTTTTAAATTCCATTTCCTCAAGATAAGGAATTATAACATTAGCTAGTTTTCCCTTTCAATTTGCATTTTCTTTCTTTACAATGATCTATTCTAACCATGCACTGCTTCCGAGTTTACCCAGCAATTGCCACCAATTACCTTTATTTTGTGGAAAGGAATTCCTAGTTTAGAGGGCAGTACCTCAGGCCTCCACCTCCACACTTTTGAAGTTTGTAACTAGCATTAAAAAAAAAAACTCTCACAGCCTAGCCAGGTCCTCCGACCAGGTGAAGGGTATGTCTAATTTAGCAGAGAAACTATGAGTGAGATCATCTCTGTCATTCATGCTTAGCAAGGAACCAGGCTGCAGAGCAAAGTCAGAAATACAACAGTAACAAAAGTAAATACAAATAATATGAAAAACTCCCAAACCACAGGGCTAAACCAGCTGCATTTAAATGCAACTCCTGAAAACCTTGATGAAAGTAATATGTCTGTGTTTAAAAGACTAGTTAAACCACATAGCTGATGCAAATGGTAAAAAAGATCTATAATTACATGAGTATACTTTTAAGTATTTCATTAAAAAGTAATCTATAATGAATAATCATTTAGCATTGAAAATAATTTGATTTTAAAAGTAGAAAGGTCAAATATGAAAAACATAATAAAGTCCAGGTAAAGAAATACTTGAGGGCTTCCCTGGTGGCGCAGTGGTTGAGAGTCCGCCTGCCGATGCAGGGGACACGGGTTCGTGCCCCGGTCCGGGAAGATCCCACATGCCGTGGAGAGGCTAGGCCCGTGAGCCATGGCCGCTGAGCCTGCATGTCCAGAGCCTGTGGTCCGCAACGGGAGAGGCCACAACAGTAAGAGGCCCATGTACCGCAAAAAAAAAAAAAAAAAAGAAATACTTGAAAGAACAATCCAATTATTTTAGAAATGGATCTTTCTCCAGAATAGCACATTGTTTTGAAACTAAATTTCCATAGTAGATTCCATAGTTCCTGAAAATTAATTAGAGCCTTGAAATTAGCTACAGAAATGTACCTTAGCTTGGGGACAAAAAAAAAAGAAAGAATGAATGAAAATAATATGCCAACCTCCCAAACCGTTCTGCTAACAGATTTTTGCATTTTGGAAATTACACTTGCTTTCAAGATTCTTTGGGTCATTTAAATACTTAACCTCATCTCTTTGCTCACTTGCTCATTCCCCAAGCAAGTCTAAAACCAAATAAATTGCTATAAATGTTTACCAACAAAATATTATTTTCCAAGTCATTTTTCTTAACTTTTGAAATTTAAAAGGTTTTATTACAATTAGGTAACTACTCCTGGCACAAGGCCTCTGAAACATTGTTTCTCAGACACTAATGGGTCTTGGAAAAGTTTGAAACTCTTAATTCATTAAGACTCTGAGTAGCTGTTTTGTACCTAAGAATGAGAATTGATGGAGAAGTTGGGACTAAACACATAATTTTCTCAAATATGAGGAAAACATAAGGGTTTTGTTATGATGCATGTAACAATCAAGAACCTGTTTCTTTTTAGCAAGCTCCTAAAAAGTACCTCCCATATAATTATTAAATAAAAACACTCACTTATTCAGTACTCAGCTAGCTTTTAAACCCTGAATAAGAGAAGTACAGTGAGAGAGGTACTTACATGGTTTCCTTGGATACTGGATGATGCCATTCAGGTCTATGTTTTTATCTGAAAGTGGTGCCCTGTGGAGAAATGAGGCTTGGTGAGTGGCTGTTTATACGTAGTAAGTAAATAAGAACTTTGTTTATTTTACAAAGCACTTTTGATTTTGACCCAGATTTCTTCTTCTCATCACACCCCACCCTGGTAAATGGCAATAAAAATATGGCAGAACAGGTACTTTGCACAACTCTTTTAAACACCACTTAAGAAACCATAATTAATAAAGCAAAAGCTCTGACTGCCATGGCTAAGCACATTACTCCTTGGGCTGCTTTCTATATCTTGACTACTATATTTATGTCAGATGTACCAATGAACACTGCCTGCCTTCTCTCTTTTCCTTCAAGAGGAATTGCTCTCAAAGCATCAATAAGGAAATTAATCTAAAAAATTCACATAAATGATAAATGTCCTTACCGTCATCACAGAGTAAGAGAACTCTAGCTTTAGCCCACTCCTAAACACCCAGGTTGCCACAGACATTAGCTGCCATTTTAAATGTCGTAGTGGGATCCCAGATTCCCAATCGTTTAAGTGCTATGAGCATACAATTTTGACATTCAGTCTCTCAGAACTACATGCTTTCTAATTTTGGTAGCATGATTAATCCCCCCTATGTGATGAGTTTTAACCTTCTGATATATCTTTGGATCAAAAAGAACAAATGAGCTACAGCAAAGAATGGCAAGTAACTTTAATGCTTAACACAATTTAATAACCTGAAATGAAGTAAATGTGTGTTATGTTTCCATTAAAAAGTTTCCAGCCACAATTAACTGAACAAAAACTCGTCTTCTTCCAAGATCATTCTTGGAAATGTAATTTTAAAGTCTGTGTGAAATAAGAAACTTACTTTTTACCATATGAAAGCAATCTCATTTTTCAGGAATGATTTTTGGATAGACTTCCGATTTGATATTTTCCATTTGAACTAGCAGCGAAGGGGCTAGTAAGGGGGGAGGAGAGGAAAGCAAGTCTGTGTTCTTTTGCCAGCACTGACAAAGGTCTGGTTGTCAGTGATACCTTTGCAGCTAAATTTACTCCAGAGTGACAGGAACAGGTGCACCTTGGCCTGCCAGACACTTGTGCACAGGGATCACGCATCTTACGGCTTGACGATCAAGGGGGGAAAGCCTGGGTCTTCATAGAAAAGGAGAGGAGGCAAAGGAAGCCCAAACTGGGGGTTTCTCTTCAAAGCCAGCTGGTCTGGCTTTATTCTACAGGAATTTTTTTACCTGTCAGAGTTTGGACAACAAAGCCCTCAGCAGGTGCTGACGGGTACAACTTCCTGGAGAAGCAGAAAGGCGCTGGTGAGTTTCAATTGCCAAAATATACTTTTTAATCTCTAAAAGTTGATTTTGTTATCTTGGAAGAGGCACTGCTGAGGTACCTACATTCAGAAAGCTGATGAGACCATTGGAATCAGAGCCAACTAACTCAACAGTGGGTTTTCCTGGTGTAGAAAGTAGGGCTGTTACCATTTGACAACTTTTTAGAGTGAAAAAAAAAAAGTTTTTTTAAAAGAAAATGCTTCATATTTTAAATGTTGGTCTCTTTCATTACTATCTTCAGTATCTGAAAGATGAAGAATTAATTATATATATGATACTAGACTATTCAAATAAATATACAATATCATTTCATCTCCTTTTTATCTAATTCTGTCATAATCTACTCATTCTAAATAAAATGTTATTTTTCAATATTTCTCCAAGTAAAGATGTGAAATGGTACATGCTCTTTTCAAAAGTTTCATGGGCTAGAATTTTTTATGCATACATGTGACAGGAATATGATTAGAGAGAATATGAAATTAATTTTATTTTTAATACAATTTTAAAACATGTATTGCACAGAATATTTAATAATTAGAAGTGGCAACATTTTCTTGTTACAAAGAGTTTCTTCAGAGAAAAATTTTCAGAATAAACAATGAACACTACTAAAGCATGTTTTTACGTCATTGATTTCCAAAATTAGAACATTTATATAATTGGTATTTTTATTTTGTGAATTCAAAAGTTTAGGCAAAAATATTTTTTTCAGAATAGGATTTCAATTAATGCAAAATATGGAAAAATGAGACCACATGTTAGGACATATTTTTAAAAAGTGATTCTATTTCAAGGACTCATTCTTTTAACTATGCTTCACAGCATTTCTCTACAAATTGTTGTATTATAGCAAATTGAAAACATTTAAGCAAGTAGGGAGCTTAAAGCTAGGGACTATACATAGTAAACATATGAAACCATTTTAATAACCAAAATCCATATTCACAAGTAACATGGACTAATGAATGTAAAGGATGCGCGGCATACATTGATCAAGAATGCTATAAATTATTATGCATAAAATCAATTTTCTTGGCTGTGGGGGGCAAAACTGGTGCTTAAGAAGAGAAACGTTCCTACCAATATAAATTAACACTATGAGGCAATTGTTTTATTCAGACAATCCCACAAATAATTTTCAATCTACATGCTTAACACATTGTCGCATAGTGGGAAAATAATAAGATCTGATTTTTTTTAATGACCACTGTTATCTAAAACAATTTTCGGATCAATGATGACACAGATATGTCACAAATTTATATGTATCATACTCTTTCAGACTAACCTAATTGCTGTTTAAAATTATGAAATATTTGTGGTTTAAAAGTTACCAGAAATTATCCACCCCACCAAAAAAATCTAATATTTTTAAAACACAATCTTATCTACATTTTAATGAAACCATATTTTGAAACCTCAAAACTCAAATCTGATTTTCATTAAAATTATGACATGTAGAATATGGTTCAGAAGATTAAAGCATATTTTATTTTTTAAAAAGGAGTGTACTTATTGTGGTTTCCAACTGCTATTTTTATGTGATATTTTGTCATCTTCGTCATATTGATTCTGGCACCTGAGTAACCATGGCCACTGAAATTTTTAGATAACTTCATTAGTCTCTTAAAGAATGAATATGTATTCCATGCACTTCATAATTTTTTTTTATTTACCTGGTCTGTTAAATACTATATTCTGAAAGAATCAAAGTACTCGATTTTAAAGATGACTAAGTGCTGTAAAACTGAACATACACTTTTAAGTCAACTTCGAAATTACATTTGTTAAGTTTTTGTGTGCAATACAATTGGCTATAATTATAAATACTGTTTGTCATTAACACTAAGTATAAATAATACAAAAGCTTCTTCCAAATTATTTTTTATGACTCTTGTGAATTAGTTAAGTGTGACTGAACCTATTAGAAACAATGTTAGGTATAGCCCAAATATTTCTAAATAACTAAAATTTATAATTTTAACCCTGCCCTAAATTGTTGGCTTAATCTAAAATTCTATGATATTTTCTTTTACTTATGAGAAAAAGCTTTAAATCCTAGTTTGACATGCAACTACATGTTTGTCCTTTCTGATAAACTTTCAACTTTCATGTCAGTAAAATACCTATGCCAACACCCGCAATGTATGGGAATGGTTTCTTTTAATAAGCCTTAGTTAGAAACTTGGCTTAAAGTTGCAATGACTAAAAGTTTAATTGTAAAACACATGCACTTTAAGCATTATTTGCAATACATCTTCATATCTTAAGGACAGCTTATAGTGGAGAAAAATTAATTATTCTCCCCTTTCAGAAAGACATTTGAAAACCATTTTGTTTACCTTGTATATTCATAGGGAAAATCTTGGTTCTCCCCGCAACTAACTTCAATAAATTTTATTCTGAATATCAATCTATTTAATTTCAGGACAAAGAAGTTTCCAGCTAAAATGGTTTACTTGTAAGTATTTAAAGAAACAAAAATATTTTGGCAGCTTTATATGTATCTCCTCATTGAGCAGCCACCTGACTGACAGCTGTCAACTGTCTGTGGGCCAAATGTAACCCAGTAAAGATAAAAATTACATATTACTCATCCCTGTTGATAATACCTGGTGCCAGTAGGTTTTCAAATAGGAATAACTAGACTGTAGATATAAAGAGGTAAAAGAGGAATCATTTTAACTGCCTACCATTCCTCCTTTGTCACTAACTTGTTTCCCCTTCTTTTTCTTATTTAACCCATTTCTCTCAATGTCCATATATCACACCTACAAAGAGTTAATTTCCTTAAGGAAACTTCCTATGTAAGTAACAAGTATGTGTCCATGAAAATACTGAGCAGCCAGGTAATGATGGCCACACATTTCTTTCCATCAAATCTTTTAAGCTCATGGAATCTTTGAAAGAGTCTTTGAAGCTTTCAACTACTCGTTTTAAAGAAAATGAAACAGAAGCACAAAAATGATATTTACCCAAGGTCACCAACCTGAGGATGTAGATGCAGACTTGGAACTGTCTCACAACTTCATGATTTTTTTTTCTGTTAGACTTAAAACATGTGGACTGTAAAACTATAAGTAAAAAAGAGCACATGGAAAATTAATGTGAGTTACATTTCTTTGGAGAACCATTTTCAGTTACCAAATTTAATACCTTAGTAGAGAGATACAATTTTATCAGAGCATATTAAAATGTAGTTTTAACAAAGAGCAAAAATACGTTAAACTATCTATGGTATAAATTCTTCTTTAGTTTCTCTTTACCATTTAAACTGATTTCCAAACTGAAAATATTTATGGTGCATATGAAGTAGCAGAAATAAAATATAATCAATGTCAGCATATATGTTTAGAAGATGAATGCAGAAATGAAAAGTCAGGTTGAAATTTTTTTATATATTAGGGGATAATTAAAAATACCAAATATACCAAAGTATAAGCATATGTATAATACTGAAGTGCAGAATATATTAAACCTTCACATAACTGGCTCAACAACTAACTAGCTTGTGTATGTATGTGTATTAATTACTAAACCTCTCTGGACCCCAGAGGCTTCATCAGCAAGTGTTTCCTAACAGCTAAGAAATTCTATAACTCAATAATCCTGTATTAATATATCTGATACTTATTCATATAATTATTAATTTTATTAATAAAAATTTATATTGCTATATTTTTTTGATACTGCTGCACAACACACTGATTCAAGGTCATGAAAATATATTCAAATTTTTTCTGACCCTTCAGAAAAGAAATTGTTTAGGAGATATCTACCACGTTCTGAATTTAAAGTAATTTATATTAACCCTGGGCTTTGGAGAAATATTTGCCTTTGAGAAGTGTTTTCTTAAAATCCAGACTTGGAAATGAATTTTTTTTAAAAGGAGTGGGGAGCTTAAAACATTGATATAGGATACGGGAAGAAAATGTGGGCAGGGTTTCCCTGCAAGGAATTCATCTAAAATAATCTCCAACAGCTCTATGATACCATTTAGCAACTAAATTATATATCTAAATTTACAAATGAATTTGCTTATTCTATTACATTTAGTCCAAATCAACATTAGTCATTAATCAGCAAACCATTTAACAATATGCAATAACAGTATGCAAATCAATTGCAAGCAAAATAATCAGTACAATAATATCCATTTCTAACAACTGGGAAAGACAGGGGTGTCATAGCAAAATATGCAAAATCACAAGACTTTCAAATAAATTCAGTCATCTCCCTGCATCTCAAAGGGGTGTTAGTGAAAGTGAATGACTTGTTCCTCATCTGCCTTTGAAGGATCATAAATGTTATCTCCTTAGAGCTGAAGGCTGCTGTCCAAAGAGCACCAGAGCAGAAGTAGGCAGCTAAACTGCAGTCTCTGTTTCACTACTTAAGTCATTTTGTAACTGGAAACAACTCATGTAACCTCTGTGAGGCTACTGAATAGATGAGACTCTTTGCTGGGCTGTGTGTAAATCATAGGAAAGGAAGTTTTAGTTATCCAATAGAAGGGGTTTCCTCTGCTGGGTGTGAAGTCCCAAAAGGATTCTAGGACATACTGGTGGGATTCTGCCTGCAACGGCATGCCCTGCCCTCTCCCTATTGCTGTAAGTAGCCCACCATGTCAGCATTCCAAATAATTAAAACACCAGTATTAACCTATGAAATCAGCAGGCAAAACAAAATCACTTTGTAATACACTACTGTCCGGCTGGCCATATTTTTCCCACTTGGGTAAATGGAACATGAAAGGTCTTAGCCTCAAAATGATATTATCACTCATAGCTTTGAACTTTTCAGTGTGTTCTGTAAGGCTGAGTTGACACAAAGGACTTAATGGTCATTTAATGTTTTCAGTTTTATGAAATGGGAGACTTTAAAATTTTTTTTATTGAAGTATAGTTGACTTACAATGTTGTGTTACAGGTGTACAGCAAAGTGATTCAGTTATACATACATATATATTCTTTTTCAGATTCTTTTCCATTATAAGTTATTACAAGATATTGAACATAGTTCCCTGTGCTATACAGTAGGGAGACTTTTTTTTAACCAAAAAAACATTCACTACACTCACTGCTGCAAGCCAGCATGTGAATATGTTTGTTCGCGTCAGAAAAACATTGGTACAAGAAACAGGCGTGGCAGAGAACCCCTAATCTGAAGTGTTATAAATATCTGGACCCAAGAGAGGTTAATGGAAGCAGCTGGGTATGGAGAGAGGTTAAAAGGCTGGGAATGTGGATCCCTGTGTTGCCTGGGATGCCTGTGCTGTAAAGACCCCTCATGCCTAGTAATTACTCGGCAGACAGAGGTAATTACAAGGACATAAGGAACATTGTATTGATTGAACGCCTCTTTCGTGAAAAGTCACATTTCTTAAGTGATCAAGAACAACGCTAGTCCTGGGTTTAGGGAATCTAGGCTCACAGCAGCTGGCAGTCACTGAAGCATGCACGCATTTGTAGGCCAGGAACCTCTGTTCCTGAATCCAAAGCTCATTTTACAGGTTTTGCCGAGATTCTGGAATCCAAGGAGCATATTCCACCCAAGAAAAGATAAGCACTACCCCTTAGATAAGTGAAGATGAAGAAGTGTACAGAAACTTAAGAGAATCAGGTCTTCACACTGCTTAATCAGTTTTCTAATTACCATGGGCAGAGTATATGTGACACGTCTTTTTTTGCTTGTTTATAATATGAACCAAGACAGGCAATAGAAAAATTTGTACCATTTTGAACTCTCATTCTTACTATTTTGAAAGACATTCACTAACTTAAAAGCTCCATAAAACTTGTTAAGATGAGTTGGGAGAACAGAAACGAATAATGGAGAAAAGGGAAGGTTATGGAATTAGGACTTCACAGATTTTACGCTTACCCCTACATTAAGGCAGTGGTTTGCAAACAAAATGTACATTAAGAGACAGCGGAGGAGCTAGTTAAAATGCAGGTTCCAGAGGTTGAGGCTCAGCGGGCCTGCCGTGGGGGCCAGAAATATGGGCACTCTGATAAACTGTTCTCTGTGCTCGATTGTTCAGTCCTCACTAGAGCCTTCTCTTCTTTAAGAGGGCAGTTCTGGTGCTCGCTTCGGCAGCACATATACTAAAACTGGAACGATACAGAGAAGGTTAGCATGGCCCCTGCGCAAGGATGACACACAAATTCGTGAAAGGTTCCATATTTGTAGGGAACAAAACTGAGTTATTTGTGGTGAGGTGGATGGACCTAGAGACTGTCATACAGAGTTGAAGTTAAGTCAGAAAGAGAAAAGCAAATACCGTATGCTAACACATATATATGGAATCTAAAAAAAAAAAAAAATGGTCATGAAGAACCTAGGGGCAAGATGGGAATAAAGATGCAGACCTACTAGAGAATGGACTTGAGGACACGGGGAGGGGGAAGGGGAAGCTGGGACAAAGTGAGAGAGTGGCATGGACATATATACACTACCAAACGTAAAATAGATAGCTAGTGGGAAGCAGCCGCATAGCACAGGGAGATCGGCTCGTTGCTTTGTGACCACCTAGAGGGGTGGGTTAGGGAGGGTGGGAAGGAGGGAGACGCAAGAGGGAAGAGATTTGGGGATATATGTATAGCTGATTCACTTTGTTATAAAGCAGAAACACACCACTGTAAAGCAATTATACTCCAATAAAGATGCTAAAAAAAAAAAAAGAGGTCAGTTCTGCTCTACAGTAGCAAGAAACTGGAACTTAGGTCCTGAAAGATCAAAGCGAACGTGTGGATACAGCTATAGATGTTACATGTCCACTGTTACTTACTGTCTGATATAACTGTGCTTAAGTAGTTTATTTATTTTACTTATTTGCATGTGGATTGGCAAATGATAAGGTTCACCCAATACTAGTGATAAGCCAAAAATCATTCTCAAGTTCTACTTAAGTTTCAGGCACTAGATACTATAGCTTGAAATCTGAAGAATGGCTTGAACTGACTCTTCAGGCAAGTCATGAAAAAACAGCACAGATAGTGCTTCTTTTAAGTATGCATGCATACACATTCAAGTTTTGGAATACTCAGTTAGTCATCACTGACCTATGGAGTTTAAGAGGTTACAGCCTAGTGATAATGTAAGGAAACCACAGGCTTTAGTCTCCCATGTGCAAGTCATTTTTGTGGCCATAGTCTACACAAACTAGAGTCTCACAGCTACATAAGGTGAGGTGAGAATGTGTGGATGGATGAACACAAATCGTTCGCAAATACTAGATAAACAAGGCAAGCATGTGCTTTATTCACTGTGAGTTAACCACCATTGTAATCAAAGAGTAATTATAGTGATTAATAACAAAAATAATCATAGAAACTCTTCTATGACCATATTGTCTACAGTATACATCATCGATTGTTTAGAAGTAAGCTCCTTTGTTAGTGGTATTTTATTTGGAAGTGATTCAGAGAAATAGAAAAATATTATTAATGAAACCCTATGGTTGTGAAACAAAAAATGTAGCTTTCCAAAGCAATGAAAAAAAATCTGATTAATTGTTAATAACCAGTTGTGTCGGGGGTAGGGGGGCTTTGCTGAGTTTACAACCGAAAATAAAAGATTTACAGCTGAAAGGAAAGAGATGGAGCAGAAAAGATGAAGGAAAGATGAAAGAAGGGGAAGAGGAAGGAAATGGAAAGATGGGAGTAAATCTATTGATGAGCTATTTAACTATTTCTGAAGGGGTCAAAAGGAACAGAAAAACTGTAGAGTGTTTCTTATGCATCCCTCTTTAAGTAGTGTTCAAATTTACTTAGAATCATATTTCTTCATTTCTGAATAAAGTGATTCCATTCGATATGGATGCTCCATATTTACAGGTTTAATGCTATACAAGGTTGGAAAATATTTATGTGCCCCATCTTTGCACATAGCAAGATGCTTTATCAGTGATTTCACAGAGGAGATAAAGGGCAGAATGCATTTTCCCTCCAAGCTTGTATCTCTCCCCAGCCCCTCCAAATTCTTCCCTCATCCAGGTAGCAACACTATTCTCATCACAAGGTTCTTATACCCCCTTCAAGATGTTTCTGGAAGAATAATCACTAATTACACCTCTGTTGGCTTTTGGAGTGGGGACAGAAGGGAGTGCACACAGAGTGAGACCAAGTGACAACCCAGTAGGCTGTGGCCCATGGGACCTGCAGTAACTGTGTGCCTCCTATGCAAAGAGGGAACAGAAAAGGTGACCAGAACAACAGGTACTAAAGAGCACCAATTTTTTTTAAATAATAAGTGGACAATTTTTCAAGGATCAGGATATTTTGCTGATAGAGAACACGTTTTCCAATCCCAACCTTTTCAAAAACAATAAAATTTCTTCCTCAAGTAAGAGCCAGGCTTCCCACTGATTCGCACCCAGGACATACCTATGTCAGCAACTGAAATGGCAGCGGGCAGGAGGGAGCTGAGACATACTGAGAGTCTCCTCCCCAAAGCATCTCCTGACCAACACAGCAGGGAATTTGTGGAATCTGTGTAATCACAGATACTCCTTTGGATTATAAACTTTTTTTCAGAAAACTTTTGAAGAGAAGTTCATTGAAAGGAGTAACACGTTTCTACTGCATCACTAAGTAAATGGGGTTGGAGTGCCTGTCTCCTCTGGTAGAACACAGTCCAAGAGAATTCTGGAACGTAAAGAGACTTCTGAGGAAGGAAAGGACCTTGTGGGTCACGTCAGGGAAAGGCCATGCTCAATAAAGAGCTATTATTGATTTTAAGAATTGCTGCTGGGTGAGTAGAGCATGCCAGAGTGAAAGGAGGACAAGCTGAAGGTGAGTAGAGGGAAGATGGCGACACAAAGACAAGCCTCAGCAGCCTTACCACACAGATAATGTTGATTTGAAAGGACTTAAAAACTCAGATTTAATAGGAAGCCACTAATTTACATTTATGCTAAGTTTCCTTCAATTTAAGAGTAAGATTATATAATCAATAAGCAATTTAGAAGATGTCTGATGCCTTATTCTGGGCAAATGGATATATAATTATTTTCATAAATCTGACAAAATCAAATATGAATACAAAAAAAAATTCTCTGAGAAGAATGTTATATGGAACACTGACGAGGATAATATAAATTGGTCACCCCAAAACATAAGACTTCTTGATATAATGTATATTGGTTTGATCAACATACTGTCTTAAATGTTTTATATTTATTTCAAATATGAAATGCTCTAATATGAAATAAAACTGCTTTGAAACATGAAAGCTGATAGAAAAGAAGTCAGCTTCTAAAATTTGTTAGATAACTGACATTGAGATGTTTTTCAAGAATATGTGATAGCCCTCGAAAATGAAATAGTATAATGATAGCTAACATTTATTGAGCATTTTCTACATGCCAAGCACTAAGCGGCTACACAAATACAATTTCATGTCCTTTTGTCAGCAAAATTATCATCCAGGGGAGGTTCTGCCACTTTCCCCATTTTACAATGAGGACATTTAGAAAATTAAGGTCAAACAGTTATTAAGCATCTGAGACTGGATTTTAACCCAGGGTCTCTGATTTACTCTTTCCTGTCTGTTGTACATTCTCTGGAAAGGTATTTCCCACAATGTTCATACAATGATGCACAACTTTTCATTAGTGAAACTGATTTTTTAAAAGGTGATCAGACCTTTCATGAGTGTTAGTCACTAAAATGTCTCCTTAAAGGCTACACCACATTCATATTAGGGACACCCTTGAAATTTCCCTTTTGTATCTGCGATTAGTGTCAATTTATGAGGCAGATATCAAATAATCTGCTGCTTTATAATCACATCATAGTTTCTAACAAGCACCTTGTTCATTACATTTGGTTTGGATTTAGTTTTAGCAACAAATTCATCCTTAATGATAATGATTTGCCAACAATCAGACTGTTAAGACTGCAGAGCAAATTCCTAAGTATATTTCTGTTGAGACTTAAATGCAAAGACGTCATTACTGAAATAAGCAAATAACCTCCTAAAGCATCTACCTTGAAGAGGATGACACACGGTTAGACACATATTTGTGAAATATTTTCTGGTGGGGAAAAAAATATCGATTATATCATCTCCTGCTCTCATCATGCCTGTAAGTGAGCAAAGTTTATTATGAGTATAATGAATCAGTATAGCATTGTAGCTAAAGGCATCTATTGGAAACAAAGCAACATAGTTTCACATCCTTTGGCACTTAAGAGCTATGTGACCTGGGGCAGGTAATGTTACCTCTCTTAAGTTTTCGTTTTAAACCTATATAAAATGGAGAGAACAGTACCTTCTAAAAGGTTGTTGTTTAGATAAAAAGAAATAAAGCTTATAAAGCAGTTAATACAGTATTAATCCAACACTGATAAGTAGTGAGTGGCCATTAAATATTACGCACTCTGAACTTACTTATTTCAACCCACATTCTAATAAGATAGTGTTATTTTCGCACATATACTGCAAATATATCTATATTAATAATATGAATATTATTTATATAGAAATATTTAGCTACAATTTATTTTAAAAACCCTCTATAAGAAATCAGACCTCTTGGGGCTTCCCTGGTGGCGCAGTGGTTGAGAGTCCGCCTGCCGATGCAGGGGACGCGGGTTCGTGCCCCGGTCCGGGAGGATCCCACATGTCGCGGAGCGGCTCGGCCCGTGAGCCATGGCCGCTGAGCCTGCGCGTCCGGAGCCTGTGCTCCGCAACGGGAGAGGCCACAACAGTGAGAGGCCCGCGTACCGCAAAAAAAAAAAAAAACAAAAAAAAACAAAAAAAAACAAAAAAAAGAAATCAGACCTCTTTGGTTTGGGTCTTTGACCCAATGAACTAATGTCCACTGGTAAAACAAACTGGTTTTAATCACTGACTTAAATTTTAAAGTTTTATGGCATTTTACTTTTAGTTCTCATCATATTCCAAAATAATGTAGAGAGACTTTATCCCAAATAATGAAAATTAATTCTCTCTCTACCTAGTAAATTAGAATATAGATATAATTATTTATCTCCTTGTTTTTAAATCTAGTGAGTATTGGAAGCATATAAATCTATGCGTGATCTTGCCTTTTTGAAAAAATACAATTTTATATTGTTTTGCTTGGTTTAAAATTTTAGCTTATAAATGAAATATTTTAGAAATAATTTTTAAGTTCTCAGCTAAGTAAAAAACCATCATTTGGAAAATCACCTAGAGAGAGGAAACAAGGTAATGTGGTAGCTTTATTTTCTCCTTTCAAGAATCTTTTGTCTTAACTTGGTGTTCTTAGTGAGGAGAGCTAACATGAACACCACATATAAAAGGCTTATTAACGATCTTTGAGTCTGTTTTTTTCCTGTAGTGCATATTTATACCTATCATGACATCAATAGGAATCATACACATCCCAAGTGGGACTTTATTAAATAAACAAAAAAATGCAAAATGCCATGGTTTCTGTTTTTCAAGAAGTGGCAAACAGTCTCCTAGACATAGCTGTAAAGATGATTATGTGTCCAACACAGAACTACTTCTAGTAGTTCCCCCCTTCCCAGCAGGCCTCTGCTGAGCCCCGTTGCCATAGATGGCCATCAGACATTTGGAATGACATCAGGAGATAATCTGAGCAAGCTCTGCCCTAAAGAATTCAAGCTAGCAGGAGACCAAAGATATCAATGTCTTCTTGGCTGACAACAGCATAAAAAGGTCAACCAGGGTGAAAAGAGGATGGACGTGGAGTTTCCAGCGCCTTTTCAACAACCAAGCAGCTAACAAGTATAAGGAAGCATACCTCAGGAAAACAAATAAATAAATAAAGACAAAGGAAGCCCAAAAGTATCCTAGAGGCACCATTCCTGTGAAAGGGAAATAAGGCAACCTAGAGCCACTGAGTCAGGAAATTTTAGGATTAAAGAGCTCTCTATCTCTTGAAGGTAAAACTCACAAACAGATCTCATCCAGAACTAATCCCCACCTCTCTTACAACCTACTTCTCCAACTTTTTCTACTGTGACAGCCCAGTATGGGTGAAGATGGAACTTAATGGTGGAGAAGTAGAAATCCTTTGCAGGAGAATAAGAATGGCTAACTTTTACTGCAGTTTACCACTTTCCTAGCTCTGTGCTTCACACTGAATAGCTCATTGAATCCTCATAACAAAGTTTTGAGGGTAGGCACTTTATGTTCCACATTTTATCCATGAGGAAACTGAGGCCAAAGGGAAGTTCAGTAAGTTGTGCATAACCATACAGTTACCACGGGATAGACCCAACTGGCTTTTGATCACATAGATTCTCCCTAGTCAGACTAGCTTTTCATTAGTCAGCCATGGAGAGGTTGAGGTTTCTAGCACACTGCAAGCACTTGAAGAATTTAAAAGATTTTCTCTTAGGCTATCAGATTTCAGGGAAAATGGGAAGAATGCTTTCTACCATGAACCACATGCAAATGGTAAATTTGTAAGAGAAATAAGACATTAATTCAAATATGCATCAGCTCAGGAGAAATTCAAGCTTTAAAAAACATTTTCTTGTTATTTTTAAAAATTATTTATCATTCATGAGTACTCTTATCTGAACACTTAGGGGTCCTTCACTAAGGGTTAACTTAAAAGCTAATTACCATAAATGGCCAGAATTAATACCAACATTTCACCCCAAAATAGCAAGAAGAAATATAGGGGATAATCATGGCAAAACCAACCAACCAACCAAAGCATTGAAGTTAGAAAGTTTGTGCTTTGCCTCTAAATCTGTATAATGTCTTCTGTTGTCTTTCATGTCTCAAATAGTGTAATTTGTAATTAAGTTTTGTTCATGTTATAAACCTTTCCAGTCAAATGCCACCCTAGTGATATCAGTTTAAGACATAATCAATATGTCTGATAACACCTTCATCGAATTTGAGGAAGATTATGCTTTGCTAACAATTCTCACCTTATGTAACACCTTTCCTCCCTGCCCTTAAGAGTGCTTTCAGCTGTAACTTTAAAAGGATAATTCCATTTCCTCAGAATTTTTTAAATAGAAGTAAGTACAATATTATACCAATTAGTCTCTTTAAAAAGGCATTATACAAATCCAGGACACTACCAATAATAAATTTTTAGTTTGGGAGATAGCATCATTCCCCATACACCTTATTCTTTATTAAATGGAATTTCTTCCTGGAAGAATACTTAGAAATATTTTTCTCTTGTAAAAGGGAACTGTTGTCTAAAATCTTCTGTCAGGTCACCTTTCTGTAGAGTTAATTTGCTTCACTAACCCCAGGCAACTGCCCTGGGCTGGCACAAAGTGTACTATACCCTGTCAGGTGACCTTATCTCCTTTCCAAATTGATGTCATGATTTGGGGGCACATCTCTTAACTTCCCTTCCTTGTAAAAAATTAGTTACTGCATTAAGTGTTCCCTAAGACCTCTTTCAGCAGGAAGATACCGAAATTCTGACTTTACAACTTTTCACACTAGTGCCAAGAAATACAAATGCCAAGAGTGTCCTAAAATTTACTGGTATCATAAAGCAGGTTCTTTCTTTTTTAAACCATATTCATTTGAAATTCTATAGCAGCACATGCCAACAGAACTCTACGTAATGACGGAAACGTTAAAATCGGGCAGTCAAATTAGGTAGCCACTAGCCGCCTGTGGCTATTGAGCTCCTGAAATGTGACTAGTGTATCTGAGGAACTGATTTTAAATTTTATTTAAGTTTATTTAACTCAAAGAACCACAATGTGGCCGGGGCTGCCATATTGGTAGCAGCTTATAGCTTCAAGAACATGACAAGATAAACATTCTACATCTTTAATTTATTCAGCCAGGTACAGCACTATGCCTTTGGAGCACTAATCTTCCCAGAGCTCCAAAGACAGAAACACAGCACAGGCATTTCCACTTCGTGCTGATAAATTTAGCAAGAGATCCCCGTACTGTTCTCACGTGCAAACCAATAAAGAGAGATGGAAGAGGAAAGGAAATTTGGGGGATTTTTTGTGTTTTCTCCCTCATATCCCATTTCTCCTTGTAGTTTGTGGCCTTTCTCTAGCCAAGATGCGTACATATCCACTGAGGGAGCTTCACTGTTAGAGCCAACGGTTGGTTGCTGGTTTTTTAAAACAGTCCTATGGACCCCCCGAGAGCTTGGGCTAATAAATCAAGCTCGTGGACCCCCGTCCTTTCCTCCCCGTGTGCCAGGTGAGAAAGCAGGCTGGCTGGCGCTGGACCCGGGCGGCGGCCCGACCTGCGCGCACCACCCCCTCGCTCTCCCAGGCTTGCGAAGCGCTGCGGCGGAGCGCTCGGGCCGCCTGTGCCGCCGGGCGCCGACAGCGTGCCGGCGCTTTGTGCACGTGCGTGGGTGGGCTCACTCTGTGCGTGGCTCGGCGCTTGCGCCCAGAGTTGCGGGGTCGTCTTTCGCCAACCGAGGGTAAATATCCTCCAGGTCCCCCCACCAGACCAGTAGGGCACCTCCCCTGACGCCGCCACCGCCCGTTTCCAAAACCCACCCACCACCGTTGCGTCCTCCTCCGTTCCCGGGAGCCCGCCACGCGGCCTCCTCGCCAAGCCACCGGCCGTTTGCCTCCCCCGCCAACCCGCTCCCAAGCGGTGACTTCCCCGCTCTAGACGCCACCCGGTGCACGCCCCGCCGAGGCAGCTCGGCCTCCCCTCCGCGCGCCCAGGCCCAGCAGGCCCCCAGAAGGGCCAGAGCCCGCTTCCTCCTCGCCTGGGGCGCTCGCACGTGGCGCACTCACCCCCTACCAGCTGCCTCCGAGCTCTAGACACGCTCCCGGGAGGGAGCCCCCGCTCAGCTCCGTCCGCGCGGGGAAAAGTGGGTGGGGGTAAGTGGAGACCGACACAGAAAGGAGGGTATAGGTGGTGAGAGCGGTGTTAGAGGGGAGGACCGGCAATAATTGGCTGGCTTTGCGGCTGCTGCGCCTCTGCTGAACGCCTAGCCAGCGAGGATTCACTTTCCACACAAATCAACCTGAGGGACTGCTGCTGCCCGCAGTCAATAACTCAGCGGACTGAGCTGCTGAAACTAGAGGCGTCCCGGGTCTGGGTCTTTAAAAGGGGCTGTCCGGACTGAATCCCAGCCTTGTTCTTCCCAGACAAAGGAGTGGGCGCCAAAATGCAGGGCGGTATTTTTAACCCCCATGCCTACCCCGATCCCATGTAAAGATCTTTTGAAATTAAAGGGCACACACATAGAGGTATCTAGAAAAAACAGTTAAAAGGGGAAGTGTGAAAATCCTTTCTTTGAATTGAAGGGTTCTGTGATATTTCAAGAAATGGGTTAGAATCAATGTTCTGAAGAACATTTAACAATTTTGTAAATAAAAGGTAAAGTCTATTAAATTTAGCCATGCATATGGATACTTTTTAATGAACTACACATTCGCAAGAAAATTAGTGATCAAGCCTTATTTGGGCATATACTGATCCAGGAAAAGGAAGAAATGTAATTTGTAGTGGCATTTTAAAAAGCTTTAATGTAGCTTTCAGACATTATTTCATGAAGATTGCATTTCTGTAAGGTGAAAAGGCCCTGGGAGATGTGTATTATGATTCCTGCTTAATAGACTGTAAAACCAAGCAGAGCTGGGAGAATGGTAATTCACCAGGTCACCTAGTACTGACTACCAAGTTGAGACTAACTCACTGTGGGCCTGAGTCTAAAAGACTAAACTCACCTAACACCCCTAAAATAAAAGTGGCCAAAATTCTTCATTTCTCCTTGACTGTGAAGCAACTTAAAAATAAACTTAAGAATATCAACCCAAATATAGAGGCTTTGTAAGTCTTAATGACTCTTGACTATGAAAAGTCTTCTTGCTAATACAAATTGGAAAATGGTTATTGACCTTCATGGTCTGATATGTCTCAAGGTTGGGAGGACTAGACCATTCTGAAACCAAGGAAAAGTCCATTTGTGTGTTCAAAGCCATTGAAAGCTGGCTTCAAACGGCGACTAGAACACGAGAGCCCTTGTCTGTACTCAGTACAGTTAAACACTCCTTGGAAGGATCAGGTATTATTGGTAATAGAATTCATTAAGTGTACTGAATTCACATCCTTAATCCCAAAGTATTAAAATTGGCTTTTAAGCATATAAAAAAGCCCTTTCAGCAACTTTAGTTGCAACTTCAGTATCCCAACTAGACAAATTTTGTTAGCTTGAAATATGATGGATTTGACTTTCTTCCTTGTAATTCTTCATCAGATATTAAAATATACAAAAATAAAGATAAATATAGGATCTTTAGATATGAGATAAAGGATATGATTAAACCTTGGCTTGGAATAACAAATCCTTTTTATATTGCAGATTCTCAATCACAAGCAGTCCATATGGTGTATACTGTGCATGGACTGAGGCCGTACCTAAAGAATTTTTGAAATTTAACTATTTGGCACTATTTATATTACAGGTTATAGGTATTATCACAATTAATGATCATTTTAATTATTTTATATTCAATACACGTTCATTCGGTTTAAAATTAGAATTAACATTAATGTTAGTTCAGATTAGAAGTTTTAGAAATAAATTAATCTGAATGTATTTTGGTATCAACATTCTTTAAAAAAAATTTTTTTAACTATTTACCTTGTACTTATGCATTTTAAGGTGCCAAAGAAGAGTTGCAAACTGTGAAGTAACTTCTATGAAGAGATGAAGTGAAGAATGGAAGGCAAATGACTGTATGTGTACGTGGTAAGTGCTTCACATTTGTTATCATCCATCACAAAGTTAATTCATAAAGGTAAAACTGCCACAAACTCTTTGTCATTAAGTACTTATAATGTTAACATGTATAAAAGTGATAGAGTCTTGCATAACCATTAGGTGACTTATCATATAGCAATACTATACCATTTTGCTTAAAGCTCTCATGCCACCTTTCAGGGTATACCTTTGCAAGTCTGTTTTACAATTAATCCATTTCAGGGGAAGTTTTGTATGTCATCTCTACTGTAACTATAAAAAGATATAACATTTTTTTATGCTCTTGGAATTTGTATCTTACTATTTTTTATATCTGAACTTATATGTTCAGTTGTCATGTTTGTGTTGAAAGTATTCTGGCTGAAGAACAGATACTATACAGTTGAATAATATTGAGGGGTAGATTAATCTATAGACTTTCTTCATTTTAGGGTGGGTTGCTGTGGCAACCGCCCCAGCTTACTTCAGAATAATTTTTTAAAGCTCACTTCAAGAGCTACACCCAGCGTGGGCCAAGCTTAAAAGCAGGCAGACCCAGAGCACAGGTAGACTGCTGATTTAATGTAGGGAAGTAGTAAGAAGTGGAGGGTGGAGTAAGATGATATGCAACCCTGAACAGAAATTAGAAATGAGCTTTCCCTAGAGTTAAATCCTGAGTCATGCTCTCTGTAACTTCTGTGGCACTTTAGTTAAATATATTGCTAAACGATTCTTTGGGGGGAAAAAACAAGTTAATGTGTATTTACATGTTTAATAAAGCACTTATGATACTTATTTAATGAAGGAAATATTTGGTGATTGGGAAGAAAAAAAGCTGGTTTAAATAGTACATCAGTCCCAGACATCATTTTCTCTTACAGGAAGTGTCACCTTTTATTTAACAGGGTAGGCCACTAGCTTCCAATTGGCTTAAAGGGTATAAGAATTTTCTACTTTCCAATCATAGGACTGGAATAGATTGGAGAAATCATTTAACGCGTAAGCAAACTGAAGCCCAGAAAGGACACGCTCGTTAGTTGGGCACAAATCTTGAACCAGAGAATCCAGGCCTCCTAACACCTAGTACATGCTTCTCCCGACACCAGAAAATACTCTCATCCTAGCCAAGTACCATTTGGTGGCCAGGATCAGGATGATTTTGGTTTAAAAAAAAAAAAAAATTCAGAAGTATTTAAAGATGAACACAAAGCATGTCTTGGATTAACCACTTTGTGGATTACCAGTGAATAATTTTAAGTCTCAGGCGGTTTTCTTCTATTGTATATTTCTGCACACTTCTGTTCCACTTCAACTATAAAGGCTCATGGGAGGGAAACAAATGCTAATATTAACTTAGGTCACACATAATTAGGAAGCTAAATCTGCTGAGGGGAATATCTTATATTTTAAAAGGCCAACTGTGATATAATCCAGATCTAAATTGTTTTCAAACTATCCACAATGTGGGGTTATACATACATTTGAATGCTTGTATTATCATTGATAGTTATGGGTTTGTTATAATGTTTATTATTAAATAATTCTTAAAAATGTTAAAAGGTAAAACAGTTTTCTTTTTGAAGGAAAATAAAACTAAAGAGTACTGTGGTGAGAGTCATGTATTGCCTATGTCTTATTTGCTCATGTAAAATAAGCTGTTACAATTCATTATGTTAATTTCAGACATTATGGCAATAAACAAATGTTCCTACAAACAATTTGCTTTGTCAGGACGTTTGTGAATCTCGAAAAATTAACTTCCACCCTGTATAGACGTATCTTAGTATTCAAAATGTCAATGCACCTTTAAATTTTTGGATTTTTTCTTGAAGTTGTACCTTAAATGAAAACCTGATACAGATTATCTCTGCCATATTATTGAAATGAATTCATGGTAGTAGCAAACTCACCAGATGAAAAGCAAACAGGCAAGCAAATATATTGTAGATACTAATCTGCAAGAAATAATAGTGTTTCAGATAGTTTTTGCTTTGTGACAGTTTGCCATGCTCTCCTATAACAATGGCAAAAGATTCATCGATTCTGGGCTGATAGTCACAATGGAGATGAGCCAGAAGCCTGAAGATTATTCAGATCTAGTTGTACTTGCCTGTAAAATCAACCTTCCCCTTTCAAGTGAAGCCTTGGGGCAGACACCTAAATGTTGAGCCCACTCTTCTGAGAAAAGCTACTCAGATCAAATAGCCCCTATAATGAAGAAGGAGGCTTTTTGATTCACACTGCCCTCATGCATTAAAATAGTCTGGAGGCACAGTGCAGAATTTAACGGGAAATGGAACTAGTCATTGAGTTAAACACATAGTGCTGAGAGGAATTTTTTTAAAGTGAGGAAATATCTTTAATTAGCTAGATATTTCAGTATACTACTATTGTGTACTCTGGTACATTCAGTATTTTTATTTCCCCAATGTATTTTCTCTTCTTCTTTTCACAATATTAAAAATTTTTAATTTGGTTTAAACATTTTATATAGTCTGTAGTTCTACTGGCATGTAATCTTATCTTTTCATGGTTTGTGTACTAGTTGGTATATTTTATCTTTGGCTTTATTGGGCGTGGTGTAATTGGATAGGGAGGGGAGGTGCTCAATCCCTAGTAGCCTTTCCTAAATCTTGAATATTAACCTTTTTTCTTTTTGATAAGGAAAAGTATTTACTGGGCTTAAACCTTAATATAAGTATCTTCCTTATCAGTCTCTATTGCTGCTTCCTGTGCAGCTGAAACTCTTCAGGATAAGTGAAGTCATCAGCTATCGGATAGGGAAGCCTAATGCATTTGGGAAGTTGGTTTAGTTTACATGTTAATGCCTTGGATAAAATCCAGTAAGGTGTGGAAGAGATATTGTGGGAGAAGGGAGGGGGAAATCTCCGAGGAAGCTGCCGCCTCGGTAAATATTTCCAACCTGATTAGAAAGTTCATGGCCCGGAGATGAAGTCGAGAGTTCAAATACTGGTAATCCTTTTATTATTTTGTACATTACTAACACTTGAGAAGCGTTTCGGCTCCCTTTCTAGCCCTCCAGCCTCTCAGGGCCGAAACCCGCGTATTCTGGGCGTGAAGGAAAAGCGCGCTGGAATCGAGTGCTGCAGACATCCTGGACTGGGGCTTTTACGCGTGAGTAACGGAGGAGCGCTCGGACCGGTGGAAGAACGAAGTGGTTAACGCGTCTCCAAACTAGTGGGGGGGGGGAGTCACAAGAGCAGCTATTAGGGTCGCGCTCCTATTGGTCAGAGGAAAGATCCCGACTTTAGAAGGACTTTCCTGCAGGCTGGCTCGCAGCGTCCCCGGGGAGCGAGCGCGCAGCATCCGGAGACTCGGTTCTCCGAGCGTCCTCAGCGGCGCCGGTAGTGAGCAGGGAGCCGCCGCTCGCGGCGTTGTCTTCATTTCGAGCAATAAAGAATTGTCATTAGGTTTGCGTATGGCATGTGCCATTACCCCACCGTAAAACTAAAATTAGCAAAATGTCAGGAATGGAAAGATTGATTCACCAAGATGCAATTATCATTTAAAAGTGCTTGATTGAGGTACTGATGTTCAGTGATTTATTCTGCATACCATATACATAATTAAAGTAGTGTAGTGGAGTAATTTATCAATCTAGTTGAGACGGGAGGGGTGAGGAGGGAACTGCTGTTATGTTTGTTTTATTAAAATGCTCCGAGGTCTGGTCCCGCCCCCCTTTTGCAAGAGTGAAACTGATGATTTCTCCAGCTCCTGAGAGAGAGAGTCAACGGTTTGGGATTGTGAGGGAGAGAGAGGAAGAAGGCAGCGCGAGGCAAAGGCAAAGGCAAGGACAAAATAAAATAAAGGACAAGAAGGCAAGAGGCACTTCATGGGATGTGCTGCTTAGAACCCCAAGCCGCGTGCTCCGTTTTCTCTGCCACCCCCGCCTCCCCTCCCAACATCCTTCCACTCCCCCCGCCCCCCGCCTTTTTTACGCGATGTTTCAAAGGCTGAGAGCGGCTCGCCTTTTCCCATTCGTCTTCTGTCACTTCCTTCCTGGACGCAGTTTTCTGGACGAGTCTGGTTACTTTTAATCCTGCGGGCCGCTGAGAGCCACTTTCTCCTCCTCCTCCTCCTCCCCTTCCTCCCCCTCCTCCTGCTGCTTGGAGCGGCCTCGGCGCGCGCGAATGCGCGGCTCCGAGCGCGCCTCCCCCGCGCGCGCTCCTTTCGCGCGCGCGCGCGCACACACACACACACGCACACACACATACACACACACACACGCACACACACACATCGTCTCCAGCTCTCTGCTCGCTCTGCTCGCAGTCAGACACTTGAGCACACGCGTACACCCAGACATCTTCGGGCTGCTATTGGATTGACTTTGAAGGTTCTGTGTGGGTCGCCGTGACTGCATGTTTGAATCAGGTGGAGAAGCACTTCAAGGCTGGACGAAGTAAAGATTATTGTTGTTGTTGTGTTTTTTTGTTTTTGTTTTTGTTTTTTTCTGTCTCTCTCTTAAGAAAGGAAAATATCCCAAGGACTAATCTGATCGGTTCTTCCTTCATGTAAGTACCTCTGACATTTCTCCAGGAAATAGAAATAGCCGGGGTATTGTCTCTGAAATCTGCATCATTATATTCCACGGCACTGGGTCTATCGCTGTGCCTCTTTGAAGGCTTGAAGTTGAGGCTTGTTGTGCGTTCTTTTCTTAGATTCCATGATTTCCTTGTGTGTTGCTGAAAGTAACTTTTTAGATAGTCCTATCTGTTTGCCATCAGTTATTGAAATCACTCCTGACTCGTTCTTGTCACATCCGTGTGTTTAAAGTTTCATGAAGTTAGTTCACATCATTAGCATGTTTGATATGGTGGAGCATGTGGAACCTGGTGGACTTTAATATTTCACAGAATGTTCCGTGACCTTGAAGTACATGCCTTAAGATTTAGCTGTTAGTTCACTGTGGAAAGATGCTCCTATGGGTCCCACTAAAGACTGATTTGCTTTGGGTTATGCTTCTGAGCCACTAAATCTTGGGATTAGTTTGAGCTAAAGCATGGCTGTCTGTCAGAGTATACCTTTGTGCATCTCCTTCCATTACCAAAGTGCTGGCTTGATAGAGGGCTTCTTAACTGGCGTAGACAAAAAGTAATACACTGGCCATGGTAGTCCACACATTTCACAATTCTTGTTGGGATTTCAGTATGTGCATTGCTCTTTATATCAAGTCAAATACATAGCTGTTTAAAAACAAATAAGGTTAAGTCACTTAAATTGCCTTCTGTTTGGACTTTGGATGAAAGTTACCAAACTCAGTGATAAAGTTTGGCACAAAGGAAGTATATGTAGACATGGCACATTGTTCATTGTGTTATTAAATATTATGCAAGTATTTAAATTTAATGTTAGTGTTATCTCCTTCCCAGAATATGGCTATTCATTCTTAAAGGAAATTGTATGTCTGAAACATGTCTGAGACTATTCTAGGTCCACTAGTTACCATTTTGGGAGAAAAGCCCTCTCTCTTCACATTTTAGGAATGTGTGTCTTTTGTATAAAATTCCTTTATATGTAAATGCTGACAGTATAAAGCAGAATCAGGCTCTCTGCCAGTTCTTTAACGGTCCTCAGTGGAGAATTGCTTTGACACAAAGTGCATTTTACTATTGTGAATCTGATACTAACTCTAATAGTAACTGTCTTGTGAAATAGTTAGTGACTGCCTGTATTTTCTAAGTGCTATAAAAGGAACTCTAGCTACCTCATTATACCAGTCAAAAAGAGTGACCAGCCTCTTTTTCACTGGCACCTTGCAATAGAATTGTGGTTGCAGAGTAAAGATGTTTATGTAGAATATAATAACTCCAATCCCTAGAGACTTGGTAGGACATGGAAATGTGACCACCTGTGAACCCCATTTAACCTCTGTATGCATACTAATTTTAGCTGTAAAGAGATTGACAATCTCCAATTTGAAACTAAAACATCTTATTTCATTTTAAAAATAATATCAGTTTTGACCAGTCTTTGAAAACGTTGAGTATGTACCAATATGGCACAAGGAGTTTTGGTTGAATATAAAGCAGTTAATAAACCATATATTTGTCTTCCAGTATATGCATGAAATTATTTATTAAGTTAAAGAGGTAGTTCTAAAGCAAGTAGATTCAGAACTTGACAGGTAAAAGATGTACATGTCTAATGTCCTATCTCAAGAGGGAAGAAAAATCTCTAAAACTAAGTATCTCGTTCTCTTTGTAGGAAAGTATATTTGGCTATGTATTAGACTTCTAACTCAAATCTAAAAGTTTTCATCAAAACACACGTTAAACTCAACGTTTGTTTAAGATATGGTCCCCTAGTCGAGTTAAGGAGACAATAGTTGGCAGTTATCCTTACTTCAGGTTTTACTAAACTTTATAAAAATCTGTTTTTTACTAATGTAATTCACACGGCTTTGGAGTATTTGTGGCATATTTTCCGGACTTCTTACTAAAGACAGTATGTTACCTCATTCATTAATTGCTCTATTTACATTCTGATTGCTGTGGAATATAGTGAAAGAGAATATTAAAGATGTAACTTTTATTAAATTTTAATCTGTTTCTGGGGTTTAAGTAACAAATGAGCACTTTATAACGAGTCAATGTTCCAGCTTTCCTGAGCTGTTCCTGCTTTAAAAGTATGCAATCATATATGTTAACTTTTCAGAACAAAAACATATCAACATTAAATACATGAAATTTAAATAACAAGGACTTTACTATACCTTGCCTCTTTTCTTCTTTGTAAACATATTCAATTTTCAAAATTTGGGGGAAGGGGTTCATTCCATTAGGGAAAAGGGCTATCTAATGATTCAAAATTGAATCCTGGAAAAGCATCATGTTTTATATTTTCAGATGTCTGTGAGTGTCTTCCTTGGCCCTCACTTTACCAAATCAATAAATTGCATAACACTACAACCATATCTTTCCAATAAGTGATTTATTGTATTTAAACTTCTTTTATAAAAAACTGAGCTAAATAACTGCTCGGCATATGTTAACATTATATTTCAAAACTTTCTTCTGTTTATTGTAGTATATTTTGTGGGTTTATTTCCCAACTCTACGTGCGGTATATTTTGAGTCTATGAAATCTCAGAAAGTGACAAAAATGGGGAAATATCTGTGCAGCAACACTTGTGCTTCATAACAACAAAAAAAATAGTTATTAAACAGAGAACCCTGGCTTCAGGGACACGATTCAGAGCAACATGGAAGAATTTCATATGCAATTAAGGATCACAGAGTGGACTTTAAAGAGACAATTAATAAAGTTCTACTTTTTTTTTCCAAAGCACATCCTCTGAGAAAACACCACACAAATTAATATCTAAAACTTATAAAAATGCACATATTCATTTTATGAATGCAGTGATTGCCTGGACATAATGAAAAGATTTCATCACTGGTGCTCAGTCTGTGTGCTGCACGTGGAAGGGTAGGTGATTAAGATCCCGTCCTCAGCACTGTACCTTAATCTCATGGGCGCGTGGACTGCCCTGCACTCAGTAAAGCCTGACTGTTCACCGAGATCTGTCATCTTTAGGAAATCAAACCAGATTACAGAGGCGATTCACAAAACCAGGAGCGACAACAGAGTCTGTGCACCTTACAAAAGGCGGATTACGCAGTTCACATGTTATTTTGATAGGTCAAAGATAAAAGCTGATTGTTGAGGAACGGCAAGACACTCCAATTTCAAATGATTGCTAGATAAGTATACCACGACCCTGTTGCTTCATCATTATGAAGAGCCATTCAAACAGTAGAAAACTCAGTTTTCAAATGACAGGCTTTCAATAGTGAAATAAGAGAAAACGTACTTTTTATATACATCCTCATTGCTTTCATTTTAAGTTCCATCACTTCCTTCTGAACAGACTTAAAGTTCTGGATGCTATATGAACGTTATTATTATACGTCTTAATTGCAGTAGACATTTTCAGAGGCATTGTAGAGAGCACAAAACAGAATTTGCCAGAAATAAAAGATACTCTCATGGTATTGAGTAACCGAGCAGAAAATGCATGGTAGTCAATAGCCATTATGTTATTCTGTTACCAAATATATTCTTCACAAAAATGTGGAATTACATAGTTAATGAATCCATACATTTGAAATAGATCTTGATAGGTGTTTATTCGTCAAATTATATCTATTTCATGAATGTTTTATAAAGGTCATTCTTTACAAGATATGCTGTTTTCAGAGAGATTATTTCAGAGAATAAAGTTTTGGTTTACATAATAACATTTTGAAAACCCCTACTCTTTACGCATCCAACTCTACAGTAATTTCTTGCTTCTTTAAAATTTGAAGTCCTTTTTTACCCAACTGATGCCTCCTAGTGTTTCACACAATAAAACACTAATGAGTCACCCATAAATGTAAACATTGCATTTTCATTGCCTACATCTTCTGTGATACATAAAATTAATATTTATGTGTTTAATTTTCTGTGCATTATTATAATAAGATAGGAAGTTCCAGTGAATGAGATGTTTCATGTGAGTGGATTTGTGGCACACACTAGCAGGTTTTCTTTGACCATAACAATATCTTATTAAGTTTTAATAAGTTTATTACCTTCAGGTCCAGTTTATATATTCACTTTATATCCACTCTTATTCCAAGTGAAAAACATAGGCGGAGTAGCAGAGCTTTCATTTTGTAGGCCTGGAAATTATATAGCTGAGCTCATCCGCAAATGCCTGATGAACAAATTGCAAAAGGACTAACCGTTGCATTTAAACACTAGAATACCTTAAAAGAGATATAAAATTTTGCTCACACTGTGTCTTTACACTTGCAAATTTCTATTTAAAAATGGAATAAAAAAAAAGAGGATTTAGGAAAATTAAAAGATAAATGCACAGATTCCCACAAGTATGGAGTGTGTCTCCTTATTAGAAAATAACAATTAAAAAAAACTTGCTTTGGGAGCATAGTATTCTACATAATAGAAGAAAAACTTGTTGGAAGACAATTTATGACCAGAAAATTGTCAAATGAGGTGGAAGTTAGTGGATACCAACTTTGATGTGAGTTTTCTGTCATTAGGATGGTGAGCGTAGACTTTCAATATTCATGCACTTCTGTGATTTCAGACAACTTTCTGATTCTGCTTATGAAAGATGGATACTTCAGTTTCTGAGTATTTTTTTCTTTAAAGTATTTATGAAAGAGAGGAGGCATTCGCCTAATGTCTAAAGTTCAAAGGATGCCCTCAGAAACCTGTAACATTTATGGGTCTCCTCCTGAGTTGTCATACCACACACAAGTGCACAAAAACACTCACAGATTTCGTCCACTAACACAAGTGTTCTGAGCGTCCAAACATAGACACTAGGCTGAGACTGAACGTAGTTCATTTCCGTTACCTCTGTATGCATCAGTTACTTGTCCTGATTCAGAACACACGCACTTTAACAATATTTGACTCTCATTTAAGATTTTCTAATTTGGTCAGTAATACAGTGCTATTCCAATTCTGTGCATGTTGGACATATTTCAAAGAATGTTAGGGGGTGTGTTTCTTTCGTTCAAGGAAGCAAGCATGTAGAAAGGGGTGGACCTTTCCCACAAGAGCCACATTTCTTCCCTTGGAGAATTGAAGCAAGTATGCAGTATGTAAGTGAATAACAGCATGAGAAAGAAAATAATTTCTAATCATGTGCTATAGTTTGTGAGCAAAGGAAACTGTCAGGTTTTTCTTAAAAGCAGTTCTTATTGATAACCTTTCTCACACTGAAAAAAGTCTATGCTGAAAAAAGTCTGAAAATTTTGTTATTTTAATATTAACTTCTATAAAGTACACTAGAATTAATTTTTCTCAAAAGAAGATTTCAGTAGTAACTATTTTACAGATGTATTGAGGTATAAAGAAGTAAAGAGAGCTAAAAGCACCCATTCCCTATCTCTCTTAAGAATAAATAGATAGCATCAATATTCTTATGTTAGTTGTTTTTGTCTGTGCAAGAAAAATAATTAAAGAAAATTCTGTAACAAAGAATACCATTGAAAAAATAAGGTTATAGAAAAGATTATCCAATATAGCATTATCTCACATTTCTTTGGTATTATTTTAACATTAACTACAAAAAGGAAAGTCATATTCCTACTAAGTATGGAAATTATATGATACCTGTTGTATACATATTTGGGTTTGAGGTGATAACATGAGTAGCATTCATTTGTCATCACCATAATGCATTTGTTGTACATTGTCATTGTATTGCCTAAGTTAAATCTCTGTATTTATTTTAAAAATATAACCAGTCGTAAACAAAGTTCAAAGTATACATGAAGATTATCTTTTGAGGATATTATAAACGAAATTGGTGATATTACAAGCGATAAAAACAGTAAACTTATTATGGGCAGATTTCCACAGGAATCATTACTCTTTAATAATGCAGATGTTATAGAGACTTTATTAATTCTTAATGCTGTAAATCTGAAATGAATGGAGCAATGTTGTTCATCCTGCAAGTGGTTGCGATTCATGTAGAATGACAGTGCAAATCTTCTAGTAATGATTTAAGTAAAGTACCTTAAACTTGTTTCTAGAGACTGGAGAAACTGATCTCTGAAGCAGTCCCTGGTGAGAACCTGCTTTTTCCAAATAGTATCCCGAGTGTGGTCTGGTTTTCCTCTTGTATCTTGTTGTCATAGATAAGATGCACAGGAAGAATTCATATAAATTGTTCTTAGATACCATGGATCTCTAGTATATTGGATATAAAAAGCAGTAGATAATGGTCTTGATAGAATGCGAAGTGTTTTTTAAAACAGCTAACAACTATCCCTCTTGCTTTTTCACACATCTGTGATTCTTTCAGCGAGTTAGAATGATAGCAAGAGAATGCATCTTTCCCCGAACCCCGGAGATAGGCAGCTTTGGTTTAGATATGCTTATTTATTTATTTGCAAAATTAGAAAATAGATTCACGAATGTAAATAAGTGGGGACAGACAAGGAAATTAGTCTATTACTTAATAGAGTAAACATGACTTTTTTTAACCTTCTAATTAATTGTTGACCATGCGTGAGGTATACAACCAAGGCTTATTATGGAAAGCTGGTATTATTGCTGAATGTAACATGAGGGATTGGGATTTCTTTAAAGTAATTTTGAAGATGTGATTATTTAGCAGAAATATTCACTGGAGCATTTTATTTTTAGAAATCATGGTCACACAAGGAAGCCTTTATAGGACCGACTACCTAATTGCAGTCAAAAATCTCTTTAATGAATGAACACACACACACATACAGAAGAACACACATTTTAAGAATATAATGGCCCTATATTTTTCCATTTTTTTTGCCACATTCTTTGTATCTGAACAGAATGTATGTGTCTAAGCAGATGTTTTAAGTTATATCCTTCATGTAGGTGAGTCTGTAAATGTACCATTTAACTTAAATGGCTTTGTGGGAAGGTAGTTTGAGGAGTTTAAAAAGGGGAAAAAAAACCCTCCAGTTACTATAGTTTCAGCTCTTTCTTTTTAAAAATAGTAATTACACTCAGGATAAAGAAAGAAAAATAAACTCTTTTAATTCTTTGTAACATCCACAGTTTCTAAGGTAGAGGTCTGATGTATTTTTATTCCTGAATATGCAGGGCAGGTACTGGCAGCAGAGCTACAAAATGAAAACTTCCTGGCTGCAGACCAGATACAGCGCACAGTGCCACATCATAAACTTCCCCTCTTCTGTCTCGGAGTGATTTCAGCCCGATGTAATGTCCTTTTTTCCCCTTGCGTAGGCTAAGGACCAGAGAGCCTTCTTCCTGGGCAATCGCTTTGGGAAAGGAAAAGCATAACGTTTCCCTTCTATAACTTGAAAACTCTGCCTCTTAAATCACTAAGACATTAACTGCAAAGTGGATTCAGTATGTTTCCTTTTTCTTCCCATAGAGCAGTTTAGAATGCCTAAAACAATAGGTGTAAGATAGAAAATGAGCCCTCTTCTCACCCTCCCTCCTCCAGCACATGCAGGCCCAATCAGATGTCTGTATTTTTTTGTTTTGCAGAGAAAAATATAATGGTTTCTTTTCAATGAAGCCTGTGCCTTATATTCCAGATATGTTAGGTCATTTTGTGATGCAAATTAACATTGAATGGTTTTTGTACTTATCTCGGGAAATAGCAATGTTCTACCACAATACGTGGCACTACAGTAATTTTTATTGATAAACACTCACACTTTTAATGATTACTAGGTCAAAATACAAAGGGAGAAAATATGGGCTTTAGTTTTCAAATTTGGTTTATACTCTTCATTTGAAAGGTACCGTGTAAGTAATGTGCTTATTACTATGCAAAATACATCAACTTCTAAATATCTGCATTAATATTCTTTGCATTTGAAACTGTAGTCTGAAAACTCGTACTTCTCCTTGTAAAATAGAGTAAAAAATTGTTAAAACCAGTCTTTAATTACCAGTTACATTTTCAGCCGTTACCAGTGTGATTTTTAAAAATAATTTCTAGCTGCCATGGCTCCTTTCAATCAGTGGTAGAATTCTTATTTGTGTGAAGTGTAGTCAAATTACTGCCAGCACACCTTTCTAAAACTAGCCTTCTCTTGTAGAAATGTATTAAGTGAGAGCCTTAAGTAGAAAGTGTTACTACATAATAAATATTTGTTCCAACTTTATTTTTAAATTAGATTATTGATTTAATAGTATACAAATAGCATATAAATGTTAGTTTATTTATTAACCCACTAAACCAATTATTAATTGCCTATATAAAATTTACCAGATAAGACCAACAGTTAAACGTAATTTAATTTTATTTCTCCTTAAGCTAAAATAGATAAGAAAGATAATTTTAATTATGTTTGAATATCAAGCACCTATTTTCTGTGGATGCAAATGTTTCCTAATAAAATGTTAAGAAATTAACACAACACGGGTCTTAAAATGTAAAAGGTAACTCGTAAGAGTATGATCACGATGGCCTATTCTTGCCGTAGGTGTTATGAGCAAGTGCCCTACACCTGGCACACTTTCAAGGCCCATTAGCAAGAGGAAAAAATGTTAAACTTTTTTTTTGCATATATTAATATACATAGGAGTCAATAATTTTTTGACATTTATTTCTTAGAAAATTAAACATCCTATTTAAAAATTCAGATTCAACCTTTAAAATTATGCTTTCATTTAGGATATGGTACAAGACTTCTTTATCTTCCTGGAATTCTCCTGAACCATAGGATAATTTGAATCATCACCACTAGATAAATATTGTTAGACACATTGCAAAGTTTCAGTTGTTCAGTAGGTACACTGGATAAATTTTTAATCGAAAATGGATTCGCTTGCTCTATAAATATTATAAAACTATACATGATTAAAACATTCATCTCTTGGAGGTTCCTGAAGTAGGTGATTCTCTGGGCAAGAATTTAAAAATTTTTAAACTGTTAATGAGTAAATTACCAAGTACTTTTTTTAAGCTGCCTTATTTCTATTCACATTTGACGAACCTTACTAAGTTGTCAGATGGTCTTTAAGTAAAGGTTTTGTGGTCCAGAAAGTCGATCTTTTCACCCTTCTTCTGTAACAGTTAATATAAATATGTTTAAAAGGTATAAACCCAGACATAGTTTCGTCAGGATTATTTTTCTTAACTAAATGAAGACGAACAAACCTGGCTATTTTTTAAAAAAGTGTATCTATTTGTTCATTTCTAGTATTTATCAAAAGACCACTTTTAACCTAGAGTCTGTCTAGGTTATAGGTTAAGGAAATAATTTTGACTATGTTTTTCTTTTCTTTCACCTTTGAGTTTTTCTCCCCCTTACATAAACCAAAAAGAAAACTTCACAATGGCATTAATGGATTTGCAAAGGGCCGGGTAAGATACTCTGAACCATTGCTTGTTTCCTTACTGTCCTTTGGTTGAAATGCATGGGCAATGTCCCTGCTAGGACTATTTGATCTTTCTTGAGTTAGTGTGAGCACTATATGATATTTTTTGACTTCTCTCATTTTTTAGCTTCGGAAATCAAAGAATTCTTGACCTCGTTCTTTTCTTCCTCAATTTTTATTGTTTTTGGAGTCTCTCCTGAGTTCCCATCTTGCTTCAGAATATTTGGTATTGTGAGAAAGCAAGTGCACTTTTAACTTGTTCTGACTACACGTGTGAGATCATAGAATTGTTTCAGGTGTTAACTTACCTTCTTACACTTGAGAGATTGGTGTGGTTCATCACAGCCCAGTGCCATGTCACGAAAGAGCTCCAGACACTGATCTTGAAGCAACAAAGGCTGCAGAATGGTGTCTTTGTAAGGAAGCACTGATGGCTTTAGAGTCAGTGAACGGTATGTCCATGGCAAAAATGCATAGCATTATGAAGTCTGAGGAGATGGTACAGTTATTGGACTAGTTGAACCAAATTATGGCCTTGATTATGTTAAATGAAGTGTTGGGCCAAATCTCCAAGGGGTGTGTGTGTGTGTGTGTGTGTGTGTGTGTGTGTGTGTGTGTAGAGGGGGAGATGGGTGGGGAAGAGCAAAGAGAGTGAGACAAAAAACCTGAGAGGATGAGGATGAATGCAAGTGAAAGAGAAAATCAGTTCTTTTGATTTGCAGGCATAAAGAATTTGAAGACCACATTGCCATACTTAATACCATTTCTTTAATTTTACATATGTGTGCTATTAGACAAACAGACTCATAAGCAATACAGAGTAATGGTTAAGAGCAAAGACCAAACTGGGTTCAAAATCCAGTCTTCCATTTACTGGTTAGTGGCTGTAGGTAGTTTATTTAACCACTAGAAAGCCTTGGTTTCAGTAACTGTAAAATGGGGGTAATAATACCACCCACCTCTTAGAGTTGTTGTAAGGATTAAACGGGATAATACATATAAAAATGAAAGTAAGTGATGAGTAATTAGTAAGTTATTATATCATTATACTATATTTTAATCATTTTATCTTCCTGCCAATGATGATCACTTAGAAATGCTTGGTGGAATAATTATTTTGAACTTTCTTTTTTCAATAATACTTTCATACCATTAAAATTGAGTCACTTTCAGGGCAAGTCTCTAATTCTGATGTTATATGAGGTCAATGCTAATGATCACTCAGTACAGTATACTCCAAGAAAATCAAAATCTTTCACAGATCAGATGTTATTAGATAAATATCACATTATTTTTAGAACTAGAAATGGAAGCAAAGAAATAAAATAATTTCATCTATGATTTTTAAAAGTCATTCATTGAAAGTTCTGAATTCCATATAGATTATTGCTTAGTTTTAATAAAAATTCAGTTTGGAGGAAGTGTTTGAGGTACATAGAGTTATTTTGTGGTTTTAATAGTGACAACAGCCTCACCAAGAGTTCTAAAGGATTTTTTTTCTCTTAGCGTTAGTATTAACCATTTTTGAAGGATTTATTAGTATTCTTTATTTTTCTTATTACATAATTTTGATTGTATGTGGAGATAAATTAATTTGTGAAGAATGAATGTCATTTTACTCATCTTTCTATTCCTTCACAATCACTCTTGCATATAATAGGTATTCTATAGATATTTGTTGAATAAATTAATAAATATTGTTTACTTGTAAAGATAAAATGCATTTTTATTGGAATAGTTAAAAAATAAGTAAAAGACACTTCTATCATCCTTTTTTCCCCAGATTTGAGGGATTGTTCATTTTAATTATAGTTTGTCAGCTTTGAGATGACAAACAAATGAACTTATCTTAATCTGGGTATTTTCTTTATGTGAGAAGAAATATAGAGTGGTAAAGAAAATGCAGAAATTTACCTGAGGATTACACCTTTTGATAACACAAATAAACAAAGTTAGGTAAAATGTGGATGAAAATGGGAATAAATCTGGTCTCAGAGTCTGCTTACCACTTTTTTGTTCAGCTTTTATATTCACTTAATTTCTCAAAAAAAATTCATATTTCAGTTGACAGGTAGTGTCGATGAGGCCTGCCCCATTTAGACAGCCTGTGGAGTTGCAGCCACTTGAAATTATTCTCGTGCTCTTGAATAACACCCCTCCGGTGTGCACCTTGCATTTTGGCTCTCTTTTCTAGCCCTGTTTTAATGCCTGGCTGAAGAGTGCTCAGTGCAAGGAATACTTACAGAGTGGACTTCCCTATGGTAAAACAGCATGGACAGCTCCCAACACTGCAATCAAGGATGCCTCTAAAAGCTTTAATTTAAAAATAATAATAATAGTAATAATAAGTCTGCATGAAGATGATGGAGCCCTCTAAGGCACATGGGCTTAGAGAATTATTCCCATCTGCAACCCCCTCCCCCTGCTTAGTAGCCCTTTCCAGGGTTATGATTACTGGAAAATGGCTGTTAATCACCAGATTTTTTTTTTTGACTGCAGCTGCTTCAGTCAGACTACTAATCTATTAAACAACTTCGTCTCCAGTTTAAAATTTGCATTGTATACTGTATAGAATAAATTTTCATTGTAATCAGAGCATCCAAGAGAACTTCCTGATATGATTTATAGAAGCACATTTGTTTTTATGTATGGACCTCTCTAGCGCTATTGAGCCAACTGTTTAGACAATACTGTGGTAGATCAGCATAAAATCAAATATTGTAGGACTATTGAGTGCAAGCAGCATTTACAATAGTCACATTTGCAGGATGTTTGAAGTGTGATATCCCTAGCACTTGGCAATATACTACCCATATAATACAGAACTTAACCCAGATATTTAAAATTTGATTTAAACCTGAAAAGGTTTTTAGAAGTTTAGCATTCTCTTACCAGACTGTGGTAGAGTGGTTTGGCCTCTTTTTCTCCCCTAATGCTTATTATATTTGCTATAATTTGAAGAAATAATCCAAAACCTGAGTCAATATTTAGTGCAAGGAGAGGACAAACAGTTCTAATTTACAAAGGACCCTCCCTTTTAAAACACATTCTTATATGTTAAATTGACAGGCTACAAGAGGAGGTTGGATGAAGTTCATCGTGTTGGAAAGAATGTTTCAATTAAAGTTGAGCACTTTCTCTTCCAGGTCTTTTTTTTTCTCCATTTTTTATTTGCTGTGCCAAGGTATCCATGTGCGTTTTTCCACTGTCATCTGGCTCATTCCCAGCAGATGCACACAATCTGTTCTGCTGTCACTAACAGGGTTCAGTTTATGAAAAGAATGTGTCAGAACATGCCACTATAGTCACTTTTACAGGTTTTTTTTAAGAGTAACTGAGAATATATGCGTTGCCCTAGTTTTATTGTACTCAGCCTTAAAGAGATTTCTAAGAAACTTTTATAATATTCAAAGGCCAAAAGCTTTCTTCCAAACATATTTTTGACCAAATATTTACTTTTCATTAAAAATAAAATTTTAAAAGTTCACAAACATCTATAATGATGGACAGAATGTATTGTGTTTAAATTTAAGAGTAGATTTTTATAGGAATGTTTAAAATAAACCAAAGATTTTTATGAAAAATCAAATTTCCAATTATAAAATTTATTTTATAATCATTAAATTACATATACTAAAAACAAGCCTACTTTCCTACTCAACTCAAGGATTTATTTTTTTAAATATTGTGATATACTATTTAGTATCAGTTATTTGACTTGACAGATAGTATTGATTTCTTTAAGTCTTTGATATCATTAAATTAAATCAAAAGCAGTTAAACTATCAAATACACTCTTATTCTGTATAACGACATTTGATAAACTGTATTCTCAAAGTAATGTAACATTTCTCCTATGTAGATGTTCACATTTTAAAAGCATAATAGGTAAATATTTCTGCACTTAATTTTTACTTGCTAAAGTGTCTCTATTCCTATCAAAGATTCTGAATAAAAATTCAGAGTTTTGTTGTCTTCTTCATATAAAGCAATTTCTCTGGTTTTATGTACCAGTAAAGAAAAACTGAGCAATGGAAACTTGCATTTATTCCTGAAATAATGAACTTAATAAGTTAGTAGAATTTGAAGTTTATGTGTAGTTAGTACATACTGCATATATATGCACGTGCAGATAGATAATGGACACATTTACATTGTGTACAGATCATGGTATTTAAGTATCTCCAGAATTGAAGATTTTTAAATGTACTTAAGTGCTAATTGTAGATTTTTAAAATAATTTTTGATATGAAGATCAACTCAGAGTTCAGGAAAATTAAACATTTTAAATCAAAGTTATAATTCATATGAACTGAAAATAAAGATTCAGAAACTATATCGATGAATAATCACATACAAATAAGCATTAATTATATATATTTATATAGGAAAATTAGTTATTAGGTTTCTGCATAAAGAAAATTTATGAAATACATGTTAAGATGTAATTTATGTCATTTTTCTGATTATGAAACTGATATATTAGCACATATAGAACTCAAGCAATACACATAAAGAGACCTCTCTGAAACAACTTTGCAGATTTTAGCAAGAAAATAATTTTCTTGGCACTCAGTGGCTCTGTTGTCACATCATATAGATTAATTGCTAAATTGTCTTTCTAGAGTTATAGCAAATGATTGTTATAGTAAGTTTTCTTAATACCTGAAGAAAGAAAAATCCTTGTTGATTATATTTCAAATATAGTAATGTATACATGTCTATCGTAAGTTGATTTTGTTATATTTTTGATGATGGGAACAGGGCACATATATTTAAGATGAGTGACAAATGTCTGTTCTGGAGGTCACTTTTTCTTGCCAACGTTTTAATTTATTCATGACATTACATGTCAGATAACTTTAGTTTTTAACTAGTGTGTAGGTATTTGAATTGTTTAGTTTTGGTAATCCTGAATATTTGCTCTTAGGATAAGAAGGCTATTCTATACCAAGAATCACAGAGAGTGAACTGAAAAGAATGTTTGGTCAAACCCCATAAGATGTCGGGGCCTCTTACTCATCCCCTCAAAGCCATCAGCAGCGGGGCTGGGTTAATAAAATAGCCATTGTGCATTACAAGATGGTAGACTTGACCTCACTAACTACTGCTGGTATTGGGGAAGGAGTCACAGGGACGGGAGAACAACCAGAATCTTTTCTTTTGCTACCATCTAAATATACAGAAGATCATTTCGAGACAAAACTCCGTAAGCAAACTTAATTATACTTATCCTGAAGGACTAATCTTTAAAATCCGCTACTTATCACTCAAAGTGTAAATACAATTTTAAATTTCATTGGGGAAAAAACGCTTATTCCTCTTAGGGAGATTCACAGAACTTAAAGAATATTTGCCAGTATGGTTTGCATAGTGAAATACTTTTATTTGTTTATTTATAAATTTATTTATTTATTTTTGGCTGTGTTGGGTCTTTGTTGCTGCACACGGGCTCCCTCTAGTTGCGGCGAGCGGGGGCTTCTCTTGTTGCAGAGCATGGGCTCTAGGCGTGCGGGCCTCAGCAGCTGTGGCTCGCAGGCTCTAGAGCACAGGCTCCGTAGTTGTGGCACACGGGTTCAGCTGCTCCGAGGCATGTGGGGTCCCCCCAGACCAGGGCTCGAACCCGTGTCCCGTGTATTGGCAGGGGGATTCCTAACCACTGTGCCATCAGGGAAGTCCCTGTGAAATAACTTTTAAATACCAAATCTTCTAAAAAGATAGGCCCTTTTATTTAATAATTCCTTACAAAGAAATAATCAGATTTTTTTTTCCTAATTTTATTTTTAAAAATTAAAGGAAGAGGGCTTCCCTGGTGGCACAGTGGTTGAGAGTCCGCCTGCCGATGCAGGGGACACGGGTTCATGCCCCGGTCCGCGATGATCCCACATGCTGCGGAGCGGCTGGGCCCGTGAGCCATGGCCGCTGAGCCTGCGCGTCTGGAGCCTGTGCTCCGCAACGAGAGAGGCCACAACAGTGAGAGGCCCGCGTACCAAAAAAAAAAAAAAAATTAAGGGAAGAGCCATTTCGAAGCTTGAAATTTTCCTGGTTCTCTAGAATATAAACTGTGGGGCCAGTTTATCTCAAAAATACTTTTGAATTTTGCCAGTTGCCTCAATTTCCGACATGGATACCACCCTGCTTTGTGGTTGGGAGGTAATTCTTTCTTTGCATTTGCTTAGTCATAGGTCTTTTTGGATCAAAGAAAGCTTATTTTTGTAAAGCTGTCCCCAAAATATGTATTATTCATAGACAAGAAACCCATCAAAGAGTCTCACTGCATGGGTAATGATAGGTTAGACTGCAGTGACCAGAAGGCTCTCCACCAGCTTTCTTTGGGGAATTTAAAGACAGTTGTAGCCTTTTTCCATCTGCATCAACATATGTTGACCAGTTGGTTTTCAATTCTTGCTGGCTTGGTGGCTGGAAGTAAGACTGATCTTCTATAAATATAATTGATACTTTCAACTATGACTTAGGAATTCCACTTTTACTTTTATTCAGCATCACTACTCAAGATGTCTCTAAATTCCAGTAACTTTTATGATATGTGTAAAAAGCTTGTATTATTAATTTGAAAGCATTATTAATTATAGCTATTTTTAGGCAATAACAATCATAGCTAACTTTCTTTGAGAGCTTACTGTATGTTTGGGCACTGGTCTAAGGGCTTGAACATTAACAAGCATTATCTCATTTTTTCCTCAAAACCAAACGATATAGGCACTATATATATTACTATCCCCATTTCACAGATGAAGAAACTAAGACAAAAATATACAACTTGCCTAAAAGTCATCTACTTTGTTAATGGCAGAGCTAGAGCCTCAAACTGATAGCCTGCAGAGTTCACTCTCTTACCCACTGTGCCAAAAATCTCTCAGCAATGAGATAAGATAAAGGAAATGACTGAACTATAGAAACTTAATTTTGCGTGGCGTCGTGGGGAAAAGTGTTCAGTAACCCCAGAATGACATGATTATAACTATGTTTGCATGATATGTTAGTATGGTTTTTAAAGAGAAGTGAGTTAGTTCTTGGTCCATGATATGGTTCCATATTGTTAACCTGGAAGGGAAAAATATATATATATATTTTATCAACTATTTGATAGATTTTCTTTTCACAAGCAATGTCTTATTACTATTTGTGAACATAGATTTTTCCAGTTATAGTATTAGCTTTAACTGAAATGTGAATGCCTAGTTTTATGTCGTCCCCATCTAGTGACATACAGTTTGCTTCTCACTTTTTGAGCTGTTTTAATTTTTAACCTTTATTTGTAGGAATCATAGTAATTTATAGAGTTTTAATTTAAGAATGTAAGCTGTGTGACAGTTTGTACATGGATATTAAATGGGTTTCAAGAGTTAGTTAATTTAACTAGTGCAGGTGCAAATTCTAGAGAATTTTTATTTCAAGCACACCTTTTAATTTTCTCATTATAGTTAAAAAAGAAAAATAACAAAACATTAAAACCAGAGATAGATTTGGAATACTGACAAGTTAGAACAACTTGCATCATATTTGAAAACTAGGAAATGTTATATCAAGTTTATTCATCAAATGCATGGCTTTTATTTTTTAATTGAATATTTCTGTGTCCAGTAAAAGGCCTTTTGAAAAAGGAAAAAGATCACTTTTAGAATTTTACTAGGAGAAATAATATAAACTTTCTTTCTTCTAATAAACAGTTTTCTTGTTTTTCATAAAAGCATTACCATGCTCTTGACTAAAAGTGAGGACAGAGAGGCTGGTCAGAGGTCAGACAGGACTCAGATACTTCTGAATTACCAAATGCATACACTTTGAACTGCAAGATTAGTAACTACTGTATCTTTACATCATGGATTCGTTGACAAATTTCTACAGTGAACTTAAGTAACTACCTTTGGTTCCGCCTTATTTCACTGTTGAGGAGAATCAAATGCGTATTTGGATTACCGTGCAAACACCAAAATAATCTGTGTTCTCTGTATTTCACAATGCTTTCAGTAGAAATGTGACTTGAAGATTTGAGAATTAGATGTGTAATTTGGAATTGATTGGTTACAACGATAAATGGCCTCCATGTCACTTTGTGGTGCCCACTGGCAAGGGGGAGTTTTGTGTGCTTTATGCAATATTAAGTGCCACTGGTAATGCTGCGTTCATTCCTATCTTTCAAACAAAACAATTAAGGCTAGTTAGTGTACTTGCTAATTTGATTTTGACTATAGTTGTTTGAATTTCTTCTTTGGAACCTTCCAACTGTAGAGCACACTCTTAAGACTCCATAAAACGCCAGATTTTATTTAGTATCCATATACAGCAACAAGTATTCTAAATGCATAGGAAACAAGAATTCACTATTGAGGCCTGGATTACCCTAAGACTGGGGAGGAAGTCATAGCTCTTGGCTAATTCTGTAAACGATAGTTAAATACAGTTATTAGTAATATTTTCTGGAAGTGGATTGTGACGTACTTAATATTGCATTTCGAAAGCCTTCTCAAAAATTTTGATCATTGAAGGACTACAATCAGCTAACAGTTTCTCACAGAATCCGTTCAGAAACTGAGCTGTAATTGATCTTGGGTATATGTTAAGTGACAGGGTCATACGTATAAAACATTGGGTGTCCTTCATACAGTTAGTTTAGAGCAGTGGTTCTCAATCGTGACTATAAGAGAGCTTTTAAAAAATGCTCGTGCCCATCCACCTCCAGATTTGGAGTAAATCGGCCTGCTGTCTTGGCATTGCTATTTCTCAAAGCTATCTGGGTGATTTTCACACGAAATCTGGGTGAGAACCACTATTTAGAAGAAGATAAATGTGAATTTTGAACTTGGTCATACAACTCCATGCATTCTGGAAGTTAAAGAAACGAATAAGCTTATAATTTGAAAACATCTTGGACTCTGCCCACAAAATGTCTAGTGCTATTCCCCAACACTTCCTCTTGGACATCAACTGAGAATTTATTAATTAATCAGTCAGTTCATTCACTAAGTGTTTACTGGGAGGTGGCTTGCTAGGTGTTAGGGATACAAAAGTGAAAGATGGAATCTCTGTCCCTGAGGAATTCAGTCTGATGAGGGAGATGAACGTGCCAGATGCAACTGTGAATGTAATGTAATCACCACTGTCTTACAGGTATGCTGAAGGTTAAATGCTTAAGTGATAAATGTTCACCTTTTTCAGGAGATGACTGGTCAGGTCAGTCTTCACTAGAAGAAAGGGCACCTAAAGTGAGTCTTAAATGATGAGTCAAATCATTGGCAGTATTCTGGAAAATGGAATTTTTTTGATTCATCTCCCCTCCAAAGTGTAACAGAATTTAATAAGTTTTTTTATATGGCCTGCCATATTCTCAGCTTTGCCTTCCTTTTTGGAGAGGCTGTCCAAGGCCTTGTCCAAGTCTCTTTTGAAATTGGGAGCAGCTAATGAAGCTAAGAGAATGGTACTGGAAGTAGGAAGAGCCTAGCTAATCCGCTTTCCATTCTCTGGTATGACAGAAAACCTCCCTGTTACAGATCTGGAGGTGACTTGAAGGACTTGTTCTTCCTCCACACCCACTCAGGCCTTGTTTCCTGGACACAGCTGAAAGGAAGGGGGGCCTGACCCAGGTCCTCCCCTGCAATTCACTGTTTGGACAGGGGATGTGGAACAAGTTATGAATGAGGGAGAAGAGCACCAACAGTGAGATGCTACCAAGAATACTTCATATAGTGGAGACTCAACTTTTATCTCCTACAAAAAATAATTTTAGAAAAAAACTTCACTTGTTATTTTCCTGTTTTTTCTTGTTCTAAAATAAATCAAAAATAGGGCTTCCCTGGTGGCGCAGTGGTTGAGAGTCCGCCTGCCGATGCAGGGGACACAGGTTCGTGCCCCGGTCTGGGAAGATCCCACATGCCGCGGAGCGGCTGGGCCAGTGAGCCATGGCCGCTGAGCCTGCGCGTCCGGAGCCTGTGCTCCGCAACGGGAGAGGCCACAACAGTGAGAGGCACGCGTACCGCAAAAAAAAAAAAAAAAAAAATCAAAAATAGATAAATAAAAGACTTTAGGGGTGTCATACCCTTATGAAAAAATCTTGTGTACTTTAAAATTACTCTGTAAAGGTACTCTAAAAGAAGAGAATAAGCTTGTAAGAACATAGCAAACCATGACTTTATAAGACATGTAGAATCCAAGAAACCGGGCCTGCTCTTTCTACATTGCCAAACAAACATAAAACACACACACACACACACACACACACACACACACACACACACACCAGCTTCAGGAGACAGAAAAGGCAAGACATGCAGAGGAAATAAATATACTGATACTACAAGTTACATAGGAAAATGTTGCATTTCTCCATAGCAAGCTTTACTGTAAAATGAGCCACATCCAATTTTACATAAAGGGGGGGTTAGATGGTGGTCTTAATTTTATAATGGAATAAAATTCCAAGTCTGTAAATAAACTTTTCATTCCAGCTTCTAGGCCATGTTATTTTCACAAACCAGATTCCTCATGAGATAAGCCCAGCTTCATATTGGGAGGGAGGAGGGGGAACTGGACTGCACTGTTTGATTAATCATATCCCAGTGACTAGAGTAGAGAATTAAATTCGTTATGAAAGACTGGGAACTTTGATCTAATGGACTGACTTTTTTGGAAGTCATAAAATGTACTGAATTTGGTCTTAGATAGATAATGCATTAATATCACACATACAATTAGAAAATTATCACCTTGAGTAAATTAAGTATACAGCGTTGAATTCAATTAGCATATTATTAGAAATTTACAAGTCAATAAATATCGTAAGGTGCGTTTATTTTTTTAATGCAACTGGAAACTCTCCAAAAATTCAATATGATCCAGATGAAAACAAGTGATTTTATTAAGCCCTCGAAAGTCCTCAATGCTGGTTTTGCAGGAAAGGGGCATATTTATCAGTACTGTTTTATCTCAGAAAGGAAGAGCTTTCTATGATTGCAACTTATAAATCTGTTGAGAGTCAGCGAGGTTATCCAGATGAGTTTTTTTCTCACATCATGCAATAGCTGAGAAGCTCTTTCATAGTAATCAGCTCAGAAATAGACTAGTAAATTTCAGGAACATATACACCCAAATTAAATAATGCTACAATATACCTGTAAAGGGGTGCTGTATTTCTAAGAGATTTGAATAGAGTGGACTTCAGATCTGGCTTCACATTCGAATTCTTGGAGAGCTTTTAAAAAATAACAATGCTGAGGAACCAGCTCCAACAATTCCAATTTCATTGGTCTGGGATGGGTCTAGGGATCAGTAATTTTTGAAAGTATCTCAAGTGATTCAAATGTCCAGTCAGCGTTAACTGTTAACATTCAAAATCTTTAGAACTTTGGATCATCTTTGAACACTAAGGTGAAGTATAAATAAGGAACATTAGGATTACCTCCCTTCTAGCTATAAAATTGAGAAGAAAATAAATTGATTTCTTAAGTTATAAAAGGGAAATTATCTCCTCTGTACAATCTTCCTTTTACCAGTTTATGAGACCAGCTGCATCATTCCAGTTTCTAAATTATTGGCATTTCTAAAGATGAAGTAACAGGGGAAGTGATGAACTTTATAAATAGACTGCATGAAATATTTGGCATGAGGGGTCAAGATGTGGGCGAAGCTGGAAAAAGACTTTAGCTTGTGTGTTAGCCAGAGACCAACAGTTGTTAAATTCCCTAAATTTCCTTAAGGAAGGGAAGAGGAAGAATCCCTTTAAGAACATAATTTTTTTTTTCCTCCAATGTGTAGTCAGTAAAACCCAGAGGGAAAAAAATGGACCTTTCAAGCCAAAATTAGGTCATGCCAACCACAGCAAATTTGGAAGCTCTACTTCAAATGTAGTCTTGCAGCATTGCTGTGGATCATCTTAATGTCATGCACGTGGTAAGGCTGACGCTTCCAGATCATGGCTGCGGGGCTCTGCTGAGCAGGCCAGCTCTGCTGACTGAGTCTGACCGAACCCAGTTAGGCTGCAGTTGGCACACAGACATGACGTGACCTAAGGTTGTGTCTGAAAGGTATGCTCTGGAATATGGCATTTTTTTAAGGTGAAAAATTTACAGTTTCTAAAAAAAAAAAAAACTCAAAATCACATAACAGTTCATTTTGTTTTGCTTTATGATTCTAGAGGGGGAAAATGTTAAAGGAAACAGGGAATGGACAAATCTAGTATAGTGGCCTGCAGGCATGGCCTCCTGGTAATTAGGAGGAGGTTGCCAAAGAACTACCTCACCATTAAAAAAAGAAAGAAAGAAACCTACAAAGTAATAGTTTCGTTCATGTATTCACCTGTTCACAGAAGTGGCAGGATTGTTCTTTTTCCAGTCTTGAGGGATGTGGGAGAAAATTAGAAGGCCCTTCATTCATTTCATTGGCACTTATCATTACTGGAACGTTGAATCTGCTGTAAAATGCAATATATTTCCATTATGTGAAAGAAACTGCTGCTTTTTTCCTACCTGCAGAACATAGTACTTCATGGGTGTTTCTATTCATTATTTGAATGATGGACTGGCCATAAAAATATAGCTTATTTCCATTACATAACAGAAATTTATACTCTTTTCTACTTGCGAAAAGTATTTAATAAAGTGATAAGGCCTGTAAGGTTTCAACATTTTTATTGTGGAATGCGCTAGAGAACTTTACTGAGTTGTGTAAGGAAAGTATGAATACCTGTCATAGTATCCCATGTGTCTGTTATGTTCTCAAAGCAAAAAGCTAAAGCCTGTCTTTTGTTGAACACTACTGAATTCATTCCCACCAAAAAAACAAAAACTCAAAAGAGTTTTGGACTTGTTCCTAAATGAGCACATATATTTGCAGCTGTGGTCTTTGTCACCATTAGCTTTACATCTGTGTCATACCTGCAGAAAGAAGTTTTTCTCTTCCAGAATAACTTTCCAGTGTGTACAGTTAGTTGCATCAGTCTAGTTTCCAAGTTATTGACGTCTCTTAGGATGAGGTAGCAGTGGATATATAATATTCTATCTGTTATGAACTGGGATATTGTGCAGGAGATTGAAAAAATAAAAATACTCTCCTTCTATTATAGAATAGAATTTCTGCATTCTTGAATTACTTAATATAGGAAGTTTCATGTGTTAAACTACATTCCCCTTGATTTTTCTGGCATGCTGATTCTACAGTCTCTGATAACACAGGAAATAAAAGGCCCAATCAGTACTGCATGAGGATTCTAGACATACTTCACAGAGGAGAACACACTTGAAGTGGATCTTAAAGAAAGACCTTGAATGTGTCTTGTGTTGTCGCTGCATGTCTTGCCTTTTGAGTAGAGACTCTAGTGTGTCACTACACACCCAATAATACAGTCAAATCCCCCACTTATGAATAATTTGGTCCCCTCAATTTTTTTTTTAATTGGAACCAGATAATTTATTTTTCATGGAAACAGTTTTTAAATGGCTGTTAACTTCTCACACGAGCCCACAAAAACCCAATGTACACTTACAGTAATTCTTTTTAAATAGCAGGAAGCCATACAGGTGTTGTAAAACAAATAACTGAATTAGACTGTCCAAACTTTCCTTCACCAGTAATGCTTAGCCAAAGCAGTCTCTGATGAGGCAGGTGGAATTTTTGTGGAAATAATGAAAATAATTTCTAGGTTTCACAATGTAGTCTAGTACATAGAGACCTCAGAATCATATGCAGTGTTCCTTTAAAGTGCAGAATTCCCACCGCCACCTTCCTGGGGAGACCTTTCAACAGATGATTAGAATGTTTATTGGAGTTTAAGGATTACTGCTTAAAGATCGCAAGTATTCTTAGTTTATCATTTCTTTTTAGAATAGCTTTCTCTGTTCAGATATATAATAAGCATCACTCTAAATGTTTTATTAGTTATCTTCAGCTAACACGTGGAACATACAAGAAAGAGAATTTCTCAAGGGATAACTGAACAAGAAGAGAACAGAAGGCGAGTAACAAGCATGTATGCCTGGATAAAGTGCCTGAGAAGGATTTGACTAAACTACCGTTAGGACTCGGGCACTTGGGCTCTGGCCTCCATACCTTATCAGTTGCACTCCGCTGTCCTCCGTGGCCCCTAATAAATTCTTACTGCACTGCCTTCTCCAGGACTGTCCAAGGTCAAATTTAAGGGGTTTTGCCCAGGTTCCCAGAATCTAGGCACATGCCTGCCAGGCATATGGTTAATAGATACTTACTGAATGAGCAAATGAATTCTGCCACTCACTTCCTCTGAATTATAATCTCTGTGGAGCCTTGTTCGCTTAAGGCCCCTGATATGACCGGGAAGGTGCCTCAAACATATTGTAGATGGATATTCTCCATAAATTGAATTGAATTGAAGAAAAATTTGGTAGGACTTGAATTTAGAATTTCTTCTAAGCCCTGGTTGTGTGGTGATTTGCATATGTAAGAAAGTGGAGATTATGCATTGAGTTTATTTGAATTAGACGTTTTACAAAATGGATTTCATGATCAGAAAATGCCTAAATTTGTTGAAACTAAGTTAACAGAAAGAGAGTACCTTGCTGCATAGTTTTATGAGTCTAAAAACAGTACTCCATATATTTAACTCAGAGTTTTTGTTGGTGGTGCTTTATTAACTTGATGGTTTTTAAAATCCTCCTTTGAGATTTTTCTCTGCACCATCTAGACTTGGACCATCATTTGTGCGTAATTCAAATTGCAGGAATATGAAGGAAGAGAATAAAAATTCATGGCAACACAAAGTACATTATTTTATTCACTGCCTTCTAAATTACTCTACTTATAAACTCAACTAGGTATTTTATTCTTCTCTATTAGAGAAGAATAAAGGAAAAATATCCAAAGTTATTAAAAAGAAAGGTATCACCTTATTTCTTCATGCAGTACTGTCTTAAAAACTTTAATGATTCTTTTCTAAAAAGTAAAGTGATTTGGGGGAGGAGATAAAAATATTTTCAGATTATTTAAGAAAATAAGCTTGAATATGGAATATATTTTAAACATTTTTAAATGTTTCTCAAAGTATTCTCTATAGCATTTATCAAGACTCTTTCAGATCCCAAAAATGAATAATGGTGAGTAAAAATAAAATATAAGACAGAGAATTCCGAAGCCCCTTTATAAGTTTGTGTCTGCTCTTCAGGTTTATTCAGCAAGGACAGCACTGGGACTGACACGCTTGCAGGGTGCCTCCCGGTCTGCCAGCTCATCTCTCTTCCCGCATACAGAGCCACTTTGGAGAGTAAACCACACGTAGAATGGGTCATTCCATTCACATAAGTACTGAAATTGGAATGTGTTCTCAGAAACACAAAAGTAAAACCTTAAAGACTCTACTAAAGACAATTAGGATTCATTGCAGTCCTTTCTTCTTATCACAATAGAAAGAATGTCAACTTTTGTGTCTTCAGTAACCATGCTTCTCAAGGATTTAATGAAATATGTACCATAGCACTGTAAAACGGAAATCCTGTTCAAACATCAGTTATTCTTAACCTACCTTAGACTGTAAACTCCTTGGGCTTGGGGACTGCACCTTATTCGTCTTTGTGTTCTCTCTGGTCTAAATAAGTCCGTTATACATAATAGATGTCCCATAAATGTTTGTTGAATTAAATTGAAACAAGTGAATGAAGGGTAATAATTGTTCCTAATTCAAATGAGAGAGATTTAGGAAAAACAATTAAGTGCTACCACTATGAAAACTTTCCCTTTGGAATTATCTTTCCTATGCCTGACTTTTGTAGAATTTTATGTATACCTATTTTATGGTACTAATTTCTGCCTTGTACTAAAGTTCATGTTTAAATTATCTTTCCCAGTTTTGTAAAATTTAAGTTCTTTGGAGGACAGAGATGACGTTTTATTAATCTTTGTATTCAGGATATGCTCTCTGATGGACTTATAATCTCTAATTTAACAAATTAACTTTTTGCACCAGATCTGCTATACTACCTGACTGGCTGAACGATGTTGATCATAACCAAAGATACTTCCTTGGGGTAGGCGTCCAGTTCCTTTTGTGAAATACTACTGCTTACTATTCTATGAACCTATGGTAATGATATTATTTATTGTATACTAATACATGTTTTTACAGCTGAGGAAACTGAAATTTAGAAGTCACATAGATTAAAACTTAGGTCTCTGATTAGAAAGCATGGTTCTTATATAGCTACAAAAGAACTGCCATCAGTAGCCTTTATTTCATTTCATATGTGGTAATAGATGAATGATGATTCTGCATCTTTCTTACATTATAATATTATATTTCTTAGATTTGCCCACCATGTAAAAATTATGAATTTTTGTGGTTCTTGTTTATGTCATGAGTGAAAGTCATGAGATAATACTGTTGTAGCTGATAAAACAATGTTGAGAGACACATTTGTGATTCATTAAAAGACATAGTGTAACTCATTGGCCCAGTTTGGAGTTTAAGTTTTATCCAACTGATTCACGTAAGTTGGGGGTTTTTTGTTTTGTGATATTCATCTGACTAGGTTGATCTCTTATTTCATAAATATATGAGGAACCAAGTACATTGGAAAGGGTTTATATCTTTGGTAAACCCATTAAGTCAACATCTAATGAAAGCTAATTCAAACCTTTTATTTATTCCATTGCTAGTTAGTTAGCATTGGTATATGATGGGAGTAAGAAAAACAAAATGATAGTCAAATCATGAAGTTTTATTCTTCACCAGCAATCTTCATGATACATTTGTTTCAATGATACTGCTACCTAGAAATGATAGTCATTTTTATTTTGCATAGATTTCATTTATTCAGGCAATTCCTAATTACCTGTATTTATTTAAGTATAGCCATTTACTATTGGTGTCAATTTATTGAATGTCTAGGCATTATGTAGCTATGGAACATTTCTTCTCAGTTGTCCTAATGGAAGATATTTGGCTAGCAAGAGTACACAATTGTTTGATAATTGACTTTTGTTCAAGGGTGTACAAGTCCAGCCTAGAAGACCTCATTATCCATTAGGTACCCACCTCAGCTAGAGCTACATTTTAACACTGCATTCTTAAGAGCAGCATACATATCATTTTAATTATCACTTGGAAATATAATAATTATGATAAAAATCCTTGTTAAAATTTTTTTCTTGTTGTATAGTACACTTATTTCAAACGATAGTTAATGCAGCCAGAAGCCAGTGTTTAAATAAATTGAACATTGCCTTGAATGTTCTTTTATAGGAAATGACTTTAGAGTATGATTCTGACTCTTCTGAATCTTCTCTCATCGTGTTTCACGTACTTTCTTCATCTCAGCCTCCATCTCTACCATTGGTACTTTTAGATATGTATTTTTCCTTATATTTATTAATAGGAATAGCTTTAAAATTAAAGTTTTAGTTATATAAAAGAGATATAAGATACATAGTAAAAGGCGTGTGATTTTTTTAAATATAAAGTTTGACTCTGTTGTTAATGAATATTGAATACACACTTCAATATATAGTTCTAAAATTGTTTTAATCACGTTATCATATCTAAGAAGATACTAATAACCTTTTGTTCACAACTATACTACTAACGAATATAAAGAATTCTGCATAAATTATTTCCATATACAATCACTTTTAGTCATTTAAATTTCCATTTGTTGTTTTGGAGATGTTGCAACCTAAAAATACAAATACAGTTTGATAGTTTGTATTCTAATAGATATGTAAATCCCCTACAGATTGAGTCTGATTGTATTGGTTGCATTATAAAGCTTCAAGTAATAATTACCCCCGTACATTTTAGTACAATTAGAATTCTTTAATCTTTTTTGAGATGCTGAAAATAGATTTTAAAATTTCAAGTACCTAGGATAAATAATTATGGTCTATTCACATAACTATAAATGCATAAATTATTATTTTAATTTTAAAATATAAGATAGAGAAGTATACCTTACTAAATATAGAATTTTTTTTTTTTTTTTTGCGGTACATGGGCCTTTCACTGTTGTGGCCTCTCCCGTTGTGGAGCACAGGCTCCTGACGCGCAGGCTCAGCGGCCATGGCTCACGGGCCGAGCCGCTCCACAGCACGTGGGATCCTCCTGGACCGGGGCATGAACCCGTGTCCCCTGCATCGGCAGGCGGACTCTCAACCACTGCGCCACCAGGGAAGCCCTAAATATTGAATTTTTATACCTTAAATTAGCTAGTTGGCCAGTCAGAATGTGAAATTAACATTGGTGGTTTATAGAATGTTAGCATGTAGAAGCTGAAAGTTAGTAGAAAAATCAGATGAATTTTAGCTGACAGATGTTCACTGAGTAAATTCACTAAATCTATATCCAGTACTTGTAAGACAGGTTGATTGATATCAAAATGTGTGGATGTTTACTGGAAGATAAAGCAAAGACTTGGCATTATTCTAATAATTAAACAGAACAAAGTTTAAATTGAAAAAAATACATATTCTTCATTTAAAAATTCATTATGTATAAGTTTTTAATGATATGTTATATATATATATACACACACACATATATACATATGTACATATCTAAGCATGTAAGCATGTAAGTATGTATGTATGTATGTCAAAGGAATCACCAAAGTCAGAGCCAGTACGTGAGACTGGAAGTTTTGCTCGCTACTCCACTTTAAAATGAAGGGCATTCCAAACATCATGGCAGCCCTAAAGAGCAATGGCCTTCTAGGGTCTGCTCCAACTCTAAATTCCTCCATTCTGTCTACTTTGGCAGTTACCATTCCTATGTTGTGTTCTTAAAGCAATCAAAGTAAGACCTCATATTTCATTAAAATGTTGGAATCTGTTTAGCATGACATAAAGGGTTGATGCTGGAGTCAGACTGTGTAGGTTCCAATCCCAGAGCCACACTTACCTTGTGCAAGCGAAGTCCTCTTTGTCTAAGTTTCCTCATATGTGAAATGGATGCAGTAATGGTACCATAAGGTTGGTATGAGGATTAAATGAGTTAATACATGTAAATAGAACAGTGCTAGACACAAAACAAGGATTAACAATCATTATCCTTTTTTAAATTTTTACAATCAAGAAATTTTGCATTGAAAGGGATTTTGGTTTTTGCCTTTTGAGGAGGAAGGTCTAGGAAATAGATTTTATAATTACCTACATCTTCCTACAAATTAAAGTCATTAAAGGCAGATTTACTACTTGATTTTATCTTTTCAAAGTTTTTTTTTTAATTCTTGTAGTGGAATTTTAAAGGTTTCAATTCATATTATTAAATTTGAAATACAACTAGGGAATACCAGAATTACCAATTTCTAGAAGTTTCTTAGTTTTGAAATGTTGATGAATGATGGATCATTTCCTGAAGGAATTTGCAGATTCATCTCCCTGAAACATAAGAGAAAACTGAACTTTAATAGTGGTCAGTCATTAATTCCTTTGAAATTAAGTTAAACATTTAGACATAAATCAAATGGATAAATGTGTTGAAACCTTTATTGTAGATTTTTAAATTAAGCCTTAGGCAACATTTTGTACTAGCCAAATATCACACATTTTCAGTGTATTTTATTATGTCTGTGTGACTTTTTTTTTTAACAAACAGGTTTCACAATCCTTGTAAACAAGAGAGATTTACCATAGCATTCGGTAGCATAGCCAAACTCATGTGGGGCTGGCTTTTAGAAATGCGATACTTAAGATTTAGACAGTCGAAGCCTGTGAATGTATGAATGTCATTTATTTTCAAATTAACTGATTTAGAAACAAGCAAATTAAAAGTACTTTAAAGTGCTTGGCACAACCATATTCTTCTAAGAAATATTTTACAACATTGAAGAACTTGTGTATCCATCTGGGAAAACAAAATACTCCCACACAGGCCACTATAACTCTAAATAACCAGTCCATTGGCAGAGGGAATCTTTCAACCAACTCTTTCACAGAGAACAGTGTCATTAGGAAACAGAATTTTATCCCAAAGTATGTTAATTTTTGACCAAAATCTAAATTTTATTTTTTCTTAGCAGTGTGGCCCCCTCATCAGTGGGAATGAATTAATGACTTTTTTTTTTTATGTGCTTGCTGAAGTTGCAAATAACTAGTTAACGTTGTGGAGTGAGAAGTTACACTACTTAAAGTTTTCAAAATGTGTCTCAGTTTATTACCTTATTGTGACTAAAATAATTACAACAAGAATTAAATATTATATATAAAGCATTTACCTTATTTCCTGCTATTATTTCTATGAAGAAAGATGTAAATATGTGAAAATGTGAATTTTTATCTTAAGGAGTTGGTTTTCATCCACATATGGTTTACCCAGTACTCTGCAAAGTAAGAGATGTTACGTAGCTAGAAAGTTGTACCCATTCAACCATACTTCTGGAAATAGGTTTGTTATTTTCTACTAAACAGTTTTCAGCCTCTATAGGTTTGGATTTCAAATACAGATCATTATTAGGTTATTAAATCATGCAGATTCTCTCCACCACTTCCTCTGATATGTGCCTTTGGGGAGTTTTTTGTTTGTTTGTTTGTTTGTTTTGTTTGTTTTACTGTTGTTTTTTTGCGGTACGCGGACCTCTCACTGTTGTGGCCTCTCCCACTGCGGAGCACAGGCTCCGGACGCGCAGGCTCAGCGGCCATGGCTCACGGGCCTAGCTGCTCCGCGGCATGTAGGATCTTCCCGGACCGGGGCACGAACCCATGTCCCCTGCATCGGCAGGCGGACTCTCAACCACTGCACCACCAGGGAAGCCCTGGGGAGTTTTTTTAAATAGCAAATTATTCTACATCATCTTTGTAAAAGTTATCGTAGTAAGATTATAAATTTCGCTAAAATATTATTTATGAATTTTAGTTACATCACCATGTGCCCATTTACTAGTTATAATAAGTTTGCAGAATGGAATTTATTTGCACTTTGTGTATTGCCAATTTTTACTCATGTACTTTTTGAAAGCAATATATTTAAATCTGATTTTTGTAAGTTAGATAATAGTTGTTTGTATTCAACTTCAAATTTGAGAAACTGCTTTGTAATGCGTTTGTGATCCAAGTCATTACCAAGAGTTGTGCAACTATAAATGAGATAAACAAAATAGAAATAGTGATCTTATGTGAAAGCTATAGATTGGTGTCTGATCTAGTCTCACAACTATGTATCTTACCAGCCTGTTAAAATCTAGAGGTCCTGAAATTATTCTGTCTTTCTTTTCCAAAGGCATCGTTTTATAGATGAGTTACTAAATGAAAAAAAGAAAAGTGGTAATAGAGGAAGTTGGCATGGAGAATTGTCACTGTACTCAGCTCTTTTATCTTTTTCTAAATATAGTTTTAAAATATTGTTCAGGTCAGCTGATATAAGCGGGGGAGTGCTTCTTCATGTCTTCTTTCTTTCCCAATCATTTCAATAATGCTTTGATGAATTAAAGTATATAAGTGAAACAAAGAAATCAGCACCAAGTTCTCATATTAATCTGAGAATTGAAACTGCTAATTCCCCAGATATTTTTAATATATTGCTAATCTCAAAACCAGGACTAAATTGGTATTCCAGGACTAAAGTGGTAAATTTTTAATAGAGATGTCTCTTACAAGCAGGTCATATTATAACATACTAGAATATCATTTATTCTTTGAGGGTGTGATTTATTCTATTTAAATATAAGCCCTGTAAAGGAGATGTGTTAATCTGTTTTTACTCTAAGTACATAAATATGTCTGTTGCATTCTAGTCAGTAGATGTATTCAGAAGCCAATATGCCTCCACTCTCACATTTCTTCTGTAAATGATGAATAATATTGATAAATGAAAATTACAAATCTGCAATAGAGCTTAACTACTGAACACTAAATCATTCTGCTACTAACTCTGTGTTCCAATGACATTTTCTAGATTAAAAAAAAAGTCATTCCTACACTTAAAAAATATTTTGTGCTTTTGCAGCAATATAAGCAAATGTGCATTTGAAAGAAAATTCACAATGCAGCCACAAATAATTCCCTTTAAGACTCAAAGTGCCATTTTCAAAAATGGTTCAATTTTCAGAATGGAATATTTAAAACCTCTTTCCTGCCAGACTTTACATTCCACATGTTTGGTACAATTAAAATAGGAGAGTTGAAGGAATGGAACTCTTCCATCTATATTTTGGAAAAACATATTCACTCACCTCAATTTGTCAGTGTGCATTAAGAGGGAGGTCATTATGCAGTAGAAAAAGAAGAAGAAGGCAGCTCTAACTCATGTGACTGACATGTACTGAACATGGCCATTAATACAACTTGGCAGTGACCTTGGCAGAATTACAGGTAATCTCCTTGCAGGGTTAAAGTATTTGAATGATATTTCTACCATGTTAAGCACAAAGAGAAGTCTCTTTGGAATTTTACCCTTTAATTTTCTTTTATCCTAACAAATATATTTTTTAAATGATCCCTTAATTATTTTCTTTATCCGTTTGCTCTCTGAATTGACAGTTTATCCAAAACATTGTTGCTGTCATTTTTCTGTCATTATGGGGAAAAACTGTATATTGGTATCACTTTCATAAAGAGTTGAAGTTGATTTTATTTTTATTATAGGTGTAAATATGTAGTCAAATTTTATTATACCACTCATAACCAAAGTTCTAAAAAGCAGAAAACCTATATAGAGAAGTTATAGGTTGAGAACTCAATGTTGAAAAAATTCCTTTATTATATATTTTATAAAAACTCTCGGCACCGTTATTATTATTACCATTTAGGATTTATTTGGATTATATGTTAAAACATGTATTTTTATCATAACTTCTTAGATTTCGCAATAGAAATTTCAAGTGCGTCATTGTTTATTTCTTCCTACCTCAGGTGAGTTTGTCACATAAGAAGGGAACTTTGGCACAGAAAAGATTCAGGTAAATTAATGGAAAATATCATGACAAATAGTAAAGTTGTCATCTTATTAAAACATCCTATTGCCATTGTAATCTCATATTTAGTAATAATCTGTACTGAAATGCCTATAATATATAAGAAGTTTCACATAATGGAAGTTGGGCTTAGTAAAAAGCCTCTAAGCAGGTCGTAATTTCTTACAGTTGCTTCTACATCATATTTCAATACAGGAAATGAACAGTGACTATAAAGGAAGAGCATTTTTTTTCCACAAATGTGGATCCATTTAAAAACTATTCCTTCCTGAATTGTTTCTGGGGTCTTTTGGCAATTTGAACCAGCTGTTGACAACAGCATTTATAGGAGCCATTGACACTGGAGGATATGACAGTTTCTGTTTGGTGTTCATTATTCGTAATTTTAATTCTAGTTCAACTTTTAGAAGCAGGCCAAATTAGTTAATTTCTGGAATTAAAGCAAATTCACTGGTCATTTACATTTTTGAGTATCACATATATGTAGAGAATTAGAAAGCTGCTTTCAATCAATGAGTCATTTATAGTATACAAGGTGAATTATTTTCATACAGAGCACCCTTAAGAATCATTTGATAAGAAGGACATGGAAATTTATTAGGTAAGGCATGTTCAATAGATTACAATATCCTGAATTTCTCATCAGTTTACCTATAAATTTAACCTTTAGCAACACCTATTTCCAATTTATTGTCAAGTTGATCTATATAATCAGAATTCCATATTATGTTTATATTACCCAGGAACCCACCAAATGGAAAATTAGAGGTATCTTATCTCTGGCTATAAATTATAAGTAAATGGTTGCTGGCAGCCTATAACACTATTTAAAATCTTAACCATGGGGAAAAAGAGTTGTTCTTGAAATAACTGTAGTAGAAATACATTAAGAAATATAATTTCAATCAGGAAAAAAGTTAATCCAGTTTCAAAAAATGACATGGAAAAGTCAGAGAAAATGAAACACCCTTCTTTAGTCTAAGGGGAGTCAAACTTTTAGGTTTGTATTTAGATAAAAGCTCAGATCATGAATGTACTGGATTTTATATATTTTACTGTCAGCTGATTTAGGACTTTCACATATAAAATTTCAAAACTAGATGATGACAATATTTCGTTAGAAGTTTGTAAGGCCCCCTAACAGATGAGGCAATATAGCAGAGGAATATGAGCTTAGAAGCTGGAGTCAGGCTCCCTTATCTCAAAACCTAGCTTTGCTACTTAGTTATGGTGTAAAGTTGGGCAAGTTTTGTATTTTTTCAGTGCCTTGATTTTTTTTCTGAACCAGAAATGTAATATGAATAATGATCATGATAGTACAAAATTATCCAGGTATAAGTTTCAATTGAAATAATAGAAATAATATTCCTGGGACATGTTCACTCCATGAACTATCATTATCACTATTACTAGGATGATTAAAAATTGTTTCACAGGAATAAACTATCAAACACGAATTAAAATTCTGTTGCCAAAATTTCAAATTTTATTCTTCAAATCTTTTTCTCCTTCCACGTTTCCAATCTGAAATAGACTCTCCTAACATGATAATTTTCTGGATTAAAGAAAGTCATAGATATTAGTTCCAATAGATTATAAAATCTTTCATTAAAAATAGAAGAAACATGTATATCATCTAGTTAATGCCTCTCACTTTGTCATGGAGAAACTGTGTATTAGAAAAAAATGAATTTCAGAAATATTAAAAATTTAGTTTAAATGTGATTGCGTAGCCTACATTGTCTACCTAGTAATTGGTCTGTCTGATTTTTGCACAATGTCTCAATAGAATTTTAAAGATAGACTTTGATTTTTTTAACTTAATTCCAACAATTTATTGGTTTACCATTGATTTTTAAAATAGAATTTAAATAATACATACACACACAAAATATTTTAAGTGATGGAACGTGTCTGTGTTTGGGTGTTTAAGTATAGAATACAGTTGAAGTTTTAGCAAAAGACAAATGGCTAATGGAAAAACAGACCTAAATAGAAATGCTTTTTGTGACATGATTTTTTAAAAAATAAACAAACACAAAAGAAATCTAAAGAGACATTTTGCAAAGCCTTGCATTCCAAAAAAAAAAAAAAAAAAAAAATGAGATAGGAAAAGCATTAAGGTAGAGAAGGCAACACTACCCCAGACATTAGGATCTTCTAAAGTAGCTCAGTCTGTTGAGTTTCCCAGATGGTTGTCAGTGATGTGCCTATCTCTGCACCATACTCTTCTTCTCCTTCTAGGGCAGGATTGGAGGAGGGGCAGTAAGTTTCTGTGGGTAGATGGCTGTGGTGCTCACATCATCATGTGCCCTCTCCAGTTCATACATTTCACTATAGGATGGTGCCTCGATTTCAAGGCTTCTAGAAAAGAAAAGTTGCTTTCCTTCAAAAACCATTCTATGGTTTAACTATTCTATGTTAACATCTTTTTAAAATTATTATTATTTAGGTTCTTATAAATACATGAAAAATTTACCAAGGAAGTTGGCATATTGGCACACATCTAGCCACACAGAAGAGTTGTGTTCTCCTTTATCTTACTGTTTTCTCCTCCTGAGAATCTTTTCAGCATACTTAATGAAAACTAAGCTTTTGATGAAGAATTATCACAGTATCTCCCACTTCTTTGTTTACTGTCATTTTGATGGCTGATGCTATATCCATAAATTCTCAGGGAAGGATTTTTCTTACTGTGTGTCTTTTATTTTTTTTCCATAGAGTTGATGTCTGTAATTGCACTTCGTTTCTAATCTACTATCTTTTATTATACAATAGGGAGCCACTGATCACTTGTTTCCGTCCTAGTATAATAGAAATATCCAAATATTTCAGTCATACCTTACCCAGACATACAGTCAGGAAACGTGAAAATGAGTGGCTTTCTTAATTTATTAGAATTTATTTCTCTTTCAGTAAAGCTAAGACTATTATTCATTAATTAGTTTAGTTTTTATCAAACCTGCTGATTGACCAAAGATTTACATTATTTTAGGATCCAGTCCCAGGCAGGAATTAAAGATCTGAAAAATTCAACAATAGAAAAAGATGAATTTAATGGAACAGATTTTCAAAGGACTTGGAAATACTTAAAAGGTATTCTTAGAAAATTTAGTATGTAGGATGGAGGATGCACAAGTAGTCAAAAGACTACTTCATCTTGTATCACAAACTTTTAGAAAGGGAGGAGAATATCTGGTTGGCTAAAGAAAGACCTTATGAGGAATGGGAATGAAAAAGTATTATGAGAAAAAAAAGAAGTTTGAAATAATATGAAAATGAAAGTTCCAAGAAAATAGTAAAGGCTTAAAGTAAAGTAAGTAAGTAAGTAAGGCTTTTAAAGTAAAGGCTCAAAGTAAAGGAGAGTCAGAATTAAGATATGATATTTACGAATTTATTCAGTTTAACCAAAAACAACAGCAAAGGATAAAGAGTAGCCCAATTTTCATGGGACGGGGAAAGTAAATATAGATCATATCAGGAATATTTTAAGTTCCATGAGGGCATGAATTTTTATGTTTCATTCATTTTATTCCTTTAGATCCCTTAGAATAGTGCCTGGAACATAGCAGTTACCCGCCCCCCCCAAAAAAAATGGTTGAATGAATTTAATGATTTTTTGCATATGTAACATAGGTTTCCATATGTAACATATGTACGTATGACCTAAGGAATCAAGTGATATTAAATAACAAAGCAAATTTCATGGAACTCCTGAGCAATTCTGGCTAAAGCCTAAGATAATTTTAGTAGCAGGAATTCTTGTAACATAATGCCATTGCAAGGCCACAAGCTACTATTCTTAAGGATTTTTTAATAAAGGCTAGAAGGTAACTATCACAGTGATGACATTTTTAAAAGAAAACCAAGTGTGACCCAAGGAACCACCATTACTAACTCTCTTATTTGCAGACTTAAAAATATACAAGGAAAAAAATATATACAGGAAAAAAAACATATATATATATATATATATACAAGGAAAAAAATCACTATGATTTGTCATACATTTGTTATACATCCTGTAACACCCTGGGTGTGAGTATAAAAACTGGTCCTATGAGAATATTTTAACCTTCACTGTAGAGTGTGAAGGAGAAGGGATAGGTATAATCTCAATTTTCCAAGCCTTTTGATTTTGTTCTGTATGACATCCTCATCCATAAATTGGGAAAATATTCCTTAAACCAGGCAGATTTGAATGGTAGCTAAAGGAATAGTGAAATAAATAATTTGTACATTCAATTTAAAGGGTTCTGTGTAAAGAGAGTTTTTGAAGTCTGGCCCTTGAAAAGGCAAGATCAGAACGCAGTGTGACCTTGGTAGACTGGAGAACTGGTCAGAAATCATGAAGTCAAGGGAAAAAAAAAAAAAAAACTCTTTAAATACAAACTGTGGAAGAGTTGGCTGGAAGCAAATCTGGCAGGGGAAAAAATACAAAATTGGAATAAATGAAAAGGTAAACATTTACTTTAGAATTCATGCAGTGTGTGGATAATTAAAATTAGGTATCTGATAGGAGTATACAAGAGCCTTTTTTTAGTACTATGTGTATTTTTGGACTCCAGAGCTAAAGGCAGGTATGACTTGAAATGAAGAGCCACAAAGATGGGGGAAAAAAGAGAAACTAAAGCAAGGAAAGCATGACAAAAATAGATATAATTCAATTCACAGTCTTAAAGCACATGACATGAAAACATGATCACCGGTGTTGTTCTCTCTACAGAGGCTAGAACAACAGGACTGGGCCTAAAGCATTCTGTGAGGGATTAGCTATAAGTAAGAATTTCCTGAGAGTGAGAGTTGTGAGATATCAAAATAGGTTAGTGAGGAAGGTTATGTTGCTCCTTTTCCGGAAGGCCTTAAAAGAGAGGTGGAATCTTTATGAAATAATTTGGGTATGGTATTATCTGAAGGAGGGAAAAAATGATATGACCTTGCATGGCCCCTGCCGCTATTAATAGCCTGCATTTCTGCTCTTACCTTGGCTGAATGGAAATGTAGATATGTATTTCTACAAAAAAAAAAAAAAGACTTTTGCTCTTCTGTAACATAGCAAAATTTATCTTTCTCATAAAGAGCATTTTAAGGCAAGTGAAATGTCCAAGCCCACCCTGAAATTCTCCATATTAAATTCAGAGAAGCAGTTATTAACTATATTCCTCTTCACTGATTTTTTTCAGAGGAACTGGATAGAGACTGTGCCATTATTCATCGTTTTCCAATTCATAAGTTACAAAAGATGAACATTTTTATACAGTTTTGACTTTCAGAATCCTCAGGAATGTATTGGTGTGTTATATATGATTTGGTGTGTTAACTAGTTGCTTCATGATCATGTCCACTTTTCTAACATCTAAAAGTAACGTGTTCCCCCTCCACTTCTCAGAACTCTCTTATTACTGGATCCACCCACAGGCATGAGTGACACCGACATAAAAGTTATTCCAGAGGTGTCTTCGCTGTGAAAGGCAGTATTTGCCAACAGGTCCTTTCTTACCGAATTAGAAATCTCAGAGATTTCCTGTTTACCACAAGCCCTCTCAAAGTGCCTGGGATACATAGGCAGCCATTTTGAGCTTTCACTTTGCAGTCACCTGCCTAGCATCTTAAATTGAATTCAGTCTTGGATATAATGTGCCATTGTTGCTTATGGAGTTTTTGAGTGGCACTGACCTATAGTGCTCATCAACTGGTACAGTAAACATGTATAAATATATACATGAAGACATATGTACCATAGTATTCTGCCTATGAAAGTAGGAGAAAAGGCTGATACATGCTGAAAGTATACAATTACATCCTCATACTCTGTAGCTCTGATAGAGCGAGCTCTGGGATACATTGTGGAAAAAAAAATGATGTGAACTTCTGTAACACACTAGTGTGTGATTTTTCTTCCAACCATCATAAATATATTGCAAAGTAGGTCAACTGTTATTGTACAGTTAATTTGTATATTTTATTAGGTTGTGTTTTATAAAGTTGATAGCCATAAAATTACTTCTAAAAGAATATATTTAAAGAGGTAGCATTGCAGTTATACCCAGAGGTCTCAAACACAAAGAATTCTAAAGAAGTAGGTAAATGTATAAAATTCTAAAGTGGAAACTCTACTGCCCATAGAAGAATATTGTAGTAGACCATAATTTGAGGAGATGTAGAAACGTGGGGGAGTGAAGAGACAATGACCAGGGTAATACCAGGGTTGGTTAGATCTAGGTGAGAAACCTCCCCGAGGTACTTTGAAGGAGAGCAAGATGACTGCCCCAAGCCTGGTGGCAAGATATCTGTAATACTCTCTGTAATCATCATCTTATCGTAAATGAAGTTGACTCTTCTGACCCATCCTCAGGAAGACACCTGTTTTGATGGTTACCAAGAGTCGAGATGAATATATGCTGATTCATATACACTCACCTGCTTTCCCTGGTGAGCAGCCATATTCATTTGTAGAAAGGAGGGGGAAAATACCATTGGTGCTGATCAGCCAGTAAATGCTGATATTTTAATGAAAGGTATCTAACTCAAGTTTCATCCTGTTCCCCTGCTAGTACAGTGAAGTAAACTCTTTTTTTGCCATCAAGAGTAAGAGAATGTTAGATACATTAAAGAACATTGATTTTAAAAGAATTTCTTAGATTCCACTAAATCCCTCTGAATATCACATTTTCTGTATAGAATTTTAACTTTAAAATACTCTTTTGAATATTACCTTGCAGCATGGAGAAGTAGCAGAGTGTGTGATTCGAATACTAAGTCTAGGACTGGATTTATAAGGGTTCACATTATAACTCTAACACTAGCCCTGTGACTGTGGGCAAGTAATTTAACCTCTCTATCCTCCAGCCTTTGTTTCTGTGAAATGAAAATGGTAGTAGTGCCTTCCTCATAGACTGTTATGAGGATTAGAGTCAATATATGTAAAGTTTTTAGTGCCATAATATTTTATAATTTATAGCTAATTATTTATTAAATTTCTAAATATGATTTGTAGTCCAAAGTGCATAATATAACCTTGATCTTAACTGCTTATTTTGCTTGAGGCTGAGGTGAACCAACTTTTCAAAGCAAAAAAAAAAATGAAAAAACAATTATATTTACCAGGCAATTAAACATTTTTGTCAGCTTATTGTTTCTCTAGAACTATATCCTTTGGAGAAGCATTCTGACCTCATTGTGTCTTACACCTTTACTGAATTTATACCATTTAGGAACTTGAAAGGGGGCTTTAGAAATTGAACCCAGCTCCCTTTATATGTCTGAGGAAAATTAGACTCAAGGGAGTTGACTGGCCCAAAGACCTGCAGCTCCTGGGTAGCAGAACCCACCCAAGAGTCTGATTCCAAATAGAGCTTTCTTTCCACTGCACTCTACTGCTTTCTGGTGCTTTGGACTTTGGAAACAAATCACACTAATTGCTAAATATTTTTATTAATATTTTTACTTTAAAAGAACAGCAGTTTTCTGCACCTGATGTTATGTTTGTATTCCTTTGTCAAGCTAAGAGAATAGATTGTTGTTTTATCAATTATTCAGCAATAGTGTTAGGTTTTTCTTTGAGCCAGGCACTGAGCTAAGTGTTGGTTTGGGGCATATATATTCAGTAGTCAGAGGAAAGAAGCTTGATCCTTTCTTTAAAGCTAGCATTTCCCAAGGGATATTCCTGATACATCTGTAAATACTACAGGTTCTGGCATCTAGCATATTAAAGACTATGAATGGTCCTGTAGCAAAGAAATCTATTTTCCTAATTTTTTTGATTTCCTGACTTTTTTTTAGGGTGTGGAGGGGTAGGGTTGGCGGGGGATCACTTGTTAGCATCCTTAGAAACCAGTGATCTTTGGAATCCACTTTGGGATTTCTAAGGAGAATCATGAGCTTGCTTCCACCAATGGTTGCTTTTTTTTAGACCTTAGGTTTTAGAGAATCAGGATGAAAAACCGTCCGTGTCAGTAACTTCTGATTTTTGTAGCACGGCTTTTTTATAGGGAAAGTACTGTAATACTTTCCATGTAGTATTATCTGCCAAGGATGACTTGGGCTTTCCTTGAAAAGAACCTGGGACAGAATGTGTAGACATGCTGAGATAAGGAGCCTCCCGCCAGGCCTTCAGCCCAGGACCCAACTCCGCTGCCCCCACCCCTGCGGTGCCCGCCCTGTGCAGCTCATTTGCCTGCCCTGCCTGCATCTTACAGAGGAAACATTCTGTTCGTCTGAGAACACCTCTATTCCTAGCTCTTTGACAGTTTCACTTTCCATATCCCCTCAGTTCTAAACATGTGGAAAAAGAGATAAAGAAAGGTGATGAAATGAAAAAATCGAGTGGGGAATGCTTCAAATAGAGGGAAGAAACTCGTATTTATGTGCCTGCTTTGTATGCATCTGTGACTGGGTTTTGGAGGGGGAGGAAAGTGTCCTCCAAAGGTCAAGATAGGGAGGGAGGTGAGTATGCAGTGTGAAGTATTGGTTAGCACTGAGAATAAAATAAAACACTATGCTAGTTTTTACTAGAATAATGTCTATACTGTGATTCATTTAGGAAAGGAAAGAAGACATCTTGACTAAAAAAAAGAAACTTTGCAAATTTGTGATTCTTTTTCAGGGCATTTAACCAATAATAACGAAAATAGATTAGTGTTAATTTAGGCTTCATGGTAAACTGTACAACTTACCGTACTTTAAAACTGATAAATTATGTTCACCAAATAGGACATAAAAAGAAAATGATGGAATAAAGGATCAAATTTATACCACTCTCCCAAAACATGACAGGGGAGGGAAAATTGAAAATATATACCCATTATTCCTTAAGTAAGGTTTCCTTGAATAGGAAATTTTGACCCCTCCCCTTACTTAAAATACTATAGTTTTTCATTGGACATTTATATTTTACAACTTTTAAAATTAAAGTGTCTGTTGTTCTTCATTCTAATTTCCTATTTATTAAAATTCATAATCCTTAAATTTTGTATTTTTCCCTTAAAAATGCCTTAATTTTAAAAATACTAGATGATTCAATTTGTCTATTCATTCTAAATTGGAAATTAATCTGTTTGGCTTGAGGCTACATAGCTGACTCCAAAGATGTGTGAATGTTTCCCATACAGTGAGACACTGGGAAACATTGTCTCATTGATTATCACTGAGATCTTAATCAAAACTGTGCTGATTGCTTGGGAGTTGGGCCCTATGAGAGAGGAAATAAATCAACCTAAAACAATGACTGTTACATTAGTAATGTTGTGAGATTGTTTATTTCTAAAAGAGTTTTAAAAATACGATTTAGGGCTTCCCTGGTGGCGCAATGGTTGAGAGTACGCCTGCCGATGCAGGGGACACGGGTTCGTGCCCCGGTCCGGGAAAATCCCACATGCCGCGGAGCAGCTGGGCCCGTGAGCCATGGCCGCTGAGCCTGTGAGTCCAGAGCCTGTGCTCCGCAAGGGAGAGGCCACAACAGTGAGAGGCCCGCATACCGCAAAAAAAAAAATACGATTTAAAAAATACAATTCTGTATTTTACATTTGCAGAAATGTTGTGTTGTGTTTGTCAGATTGCTCATGGTACTATCCATATTTAGCACTGCAAAATGAACTTATATCCACAAGACCTATTTCAACCAGTGGGCATTACTTCAGTGAAATAACCACATCTCAAGGGAGAACACACCGTTGGATCCAACTAATATAAATTTAGAAACCTTTTGCATTATGCTATATTCTCTGTGTTTCAAAGTATTTATAATTTCCATAAAGTTAAACAAGTTTACACAGAGAATTTCAGAAATTGAATTGCATCCAACTAAATTTTTACAAATGAATGTGGATCTAATTTTTTATTTGAGCCTCACAACCTCATTATAGAATATACGTGTTGTTATTCCCATTCTATAGCTGAGGAAACTTAAGGTTCAGGAAACTATGAATTGGCCAAATTTATACCACCAGTGACAGGTGGAGTGCTGGAGTGTTCACCCTCCAAATGCAGCCTTGCTCCATCCATGGTTTACGTCTCTCCTCAGATGTCATCTTTTCAAATAACCCTTCCCTGACAGCGTTATTCACCTCAGTCAGCCCTTTCCTGTTCAGTCACCCCTACCTAGCCTGTTCTGCTGTGGTATTTTCTCTGTAGCAGTTTTCTCTCTAAAATCATTGTATTCTCTTGTTTATTGCTTCATTCTCCCTTTAAAGCCTCGGGTTCATGATGACCAGGACCTCTGTTTGGTTCACAGTGGTGTCTCTGGCACCTCTTAATCGTGCTCGATGCGTTTATGTCTCTGTGACTGTTGATCAGACTTTTTCATTGATATCTGTAATATTAAACATCATGATTTTGGCTCTTGGCCTCTGATGACATCAACTTGGCCAGGATTTGATTGCCCACGTGGTCCAAGCTAGAGTTTAATTTAACATCTATAATGAGACTACACCAAATACATATAGCTACGTATAGTTCATCTGCTCCAAAGCTGGGGCAGATAGACTGCCTTGTGTCTTGTTAGAGGATCTGCACTGCGTACAGGCACCTTAATCACATTTCTGACATTTAACCGTCACCATTCCTGACCACCACCCCTGACAAAAGTCCTGATGTATTCAAGCCATGCGTTACACAGCCCTAGCGTGTTTTACAGTCAGAGGGGCAGTCATGTAGAGTCCTCTTGTCCTGGAGTTTTACACAGATAAAGGGAGGATATAGTTTTGAGAGGAATGCTCCAACTACAAAGTGCATCCTGAAGGCCATTTAGCTCACAATGAAGGTCTGTGTTTTAAAATAGCACTATAACAAAGTAACTACAGAGTTTTGGCAAGGGTTTCAACTATTTATAGAAGTAAGTAAGGCATAGTAAATAGTGCCACAGTACCCAGTTCTTCCTTTCGCCATAACCCCAAACTTACGAGAAGCACTGTAATTATATTTTTCTACTTAAGAAAAAAAAAAAATCATAGTAGCCATTATCAGTTTAACCATACGGAAGCTCAGGCTGAGATTTCTTTTTTAAATGCATAGTTTTGATTTTCAACAGCTGCACTGGGTCTTTAATCATATATTATCTTTATGAAGCCTTTTTCTAACATATGTTAATTGGCTGTTTTCTGTGACAAATTATGAGCTCTTACTTTGATGAGGTTCAATTGCAATCATGTTGGAGTCGAGTACATAGAGTTTCCACCCCTGCTGGCTCCTCAAACCACTACAAACATCCGCACGTCACTGCAGTGCTGAGTAATGGCAGGATTTGGGCTGGCTGATTTCGCTACAGATTTTTTTTTTCCACGGGATATTTTCAGCTTCTTTGTACTAAATCTGTTGCAGGGTTTGCCCTTTTTAGCAGAAGCATGCTCTAAAATTAACATCAAATCTTATTGGAGATTACTATAATACAGTGAGAAATATTTCATAATACAATACCCGAGCGTCTGTTGTGCTTTACTAAAATTTTAATACATTTGTTAGACATTTTGTAGCAAAATCAGTCATTTGTGGGGTTGGTGTTTTCTACATCATCAGCATTTTGTAATAAATATTTTGAATTTTCCTCTTTGCATGAGGAAAAGAACAGTTATTTATTGAGAGCTGACCAAGTATGTATTTAGCTATCATAAAGAAAATGCACATACTCTTTTTTTCCAGGTGTTGCCAAACATCAGTATGCTAAAGATTCCATTGTATTTTCTTTTTTCTTTGTAGTTCCATCTGTTGGTCAAATGATAAAAGGAATTACATGTTCCATCAAGGTTAATGTCCTATAAGATGCGTAACATCCATCCAATCATCTGTCCTAATGTCAGTTTTTAATGTATGATTAGGATGAACAGATATGTTCTAATTCTTCGACTCTGAGAACTGTGACAGATAGCCTGCATCAGACACCAGCAGATGATCAGTGATAGCTATTGTTAGACTAGGTATAAAAATACAGTGCATTTGTTTATATTCACAGGAAAGTAGTCAGGGCAGTGATTAAGGTCTTCAGAAACTGTTTCAAACACCAGTCATATTGAGATTAATTTCACTGTGTTTCTGCCTTGCCACCTAAGGTAAAGGATCTGTGAACTGAGGTTCTCCAAAGCCAAAGCTAGGGGTCATATTTCCATACAGGTATTAAGAGTTTAGAATAAGATGAGCCAGATGTGAATAGGAGCGTCTCCTCAAGAGGCTGTTTTTAATCAGCCATTTCCCTGGAGTAGCACACAATCAATGAGCTCTAAATCCTGAGGCTACCTGCGCACATAGGAAGGCCTGGGAACATCATTATAGAACTTACAATTGAGTATACGTGAAAAAATTAGAGCAGAAATTAAGGGTAAGAAAGGTTAACTTCGGAAGTCTTACTTTGGTACTGCTGTTTTAGAGGGTCTTAAAGAGATCATTTCAAATGTTCAAAAAAAAAGGAATATTAAACTCAACTAAATGCAGGTACTACTCTATTAAAAGATCCTTGTAAATAAGCCAAATGAAAAGTTGTTATTGATTTATGTCAGCCAGAACTGTTTAAACATGTGTATTGTTTTGAGGAGGTACATGTGCATGAATTTCATCCTGAGTAAGTAAAGTTGTTTTTTTTTTTTTTTTTTTTTTCCATTAATAGCACTACTGCTAGGGAGAAAGGCTTCAGGGGTCCTGCATGATCTTCAGTGTGATTGTGGAGTCAGGCGGTGCCCTGTCTTGAGCTAGTGGACACAAGGAAATTTAGTTCCACTTGATAAGACACATATACTTAATTGGCTTTAAGAAAATAAACCAAGAATGATGTGTAAATGAAACAGAGAACTTGGCACTTGACTACATGGAAGCCCTGAGCCATGTGGCTTAATTGGGGCCAGTTGGGATCATTTAATGATTGCTGTCAGAAGATCAGATGTAATTCTCCTTATAAGAAGACCACAGTGGGATAGAGTTAAACAAATTGTCATCAGAGGTTTCAGATGAACAAAGCCTTAATTAGGTTGATTAGGATGCTGTAAAGGAGATGAAGAGAAATCGAAAAATTGATGAATCACTGGGTTCCGAGCCACATATAATAGTAATATCAAATATCTTTTTTTCGATTTGAGGTATGACTGGCATTTTGACTATTATATAAATTATCATAGAAGGTTTTTATATAAACGTTTTAAATTTCTAAAGCTTAGCTAGAGACAAAAGTAAATGACATTCAGTGAATGTAAATAGCAGATGATTTATCAAGCATATTCTTCTTAATGTAGAACAAAAACATTGGCAGGAGGACAATAGTATTTCTTCTCATTTCAAGGTCATCCTTAAATGTTACATAAATTGGTAAGGTAAATAACAACAGAGGCAAATTATTTTCAAGGACATAATTTTCAATCATTAATGTAATGTTTGAATACAGAGTATTATTTTATTACTTAGCCTTTACTTAGAATGTCCTTTTAACCATTCATATCACAATCCTAATAATACTGGGATTATTTACTAGTGATAATACTCAGGACTACTCAGATATCTTAAAATGTACTCGTTTTACCCACATATTATGAAAGACTAAAATATGTTTCTTCCCTTTTCTGCAGTTTTATAGGAAAATATTACCTCTGTACAAACACATACAGACACACAAGTGTATTAGTAAGGCTGAAGACTGTGTCTCATACACTCAGGCTTTTGAGGAAAAATGTGTAGAATATTTACATTTTAATAATGAACTATGATATATTAAAGATTAAGAAAATAATGTAAGATTTTTCTGACAGGATCATTAGATGCCTGGGAATTCAGATTTTTGTCATAAGATGAAAATTTTTTTTATTTTTTTTTTTGTGGTATGCGGGCCTCTCACCGTTGTGGCCTCTCCCGCTGTGGAGCACAGGCTCCGGACGCTCAGGCTCAGCAGCCATGGCTCATGGGCCCAGCCGCTCCGCAGTATGTGTATGTGGGATCCTCCAGGACCGGGGCACGAACCCGCGTCCCCTGCATAGGCAGGCGGACTCTCAACCACTGCGCCACCAGGGAAGCCCAAGATGAAAATTTATAATAGCAACATCTCCCATTTCAAGCCTAGCTTGCGTTGAAGGCTGACAGTTTTGTTTCACTGATATTGGTGTTGTGTAGTGCTTAACTTGCTTTGTTCAATAACAGCAACAAAAAATCCAGCTGCATTTGCTTTTGGAAAAGTTACAGCTGGGGAACAAAACACACTCTGTGATGCTTAGTAGCTCTTGCTTTGTGATGAGGACGCTGCGGATTTACCTTGTGGTGACCCTGCCACATCGCGAAGTGGCCTTTGGAAGAAAACATGGTGAAAAATTAGGAAAACAAAGACTTGCTAGAACCCTGACTTAATTACTCAATATGATGTAGAAAGACTAAAAACTGTGGTGTGGTTGGATAGCACAAGGCTTTTGACATATTTAGACTGTTTGGAGTTTATTTTAGCATGGGGGTTGGAGAATGCCGTTTAAGCTCCAGTGTGAAAAAAGAGTCCAAGGCAAAATATACCGCAGGTGATAATGACTGGGAAGCTGTGCTTCCCTTGTGTTTATTAAATTGTTTATAATGCAATACAGTTGTTTAAAGGTAAGTGTCTCCTAAATTCTAGAATTGTGTAAATAAAATGATTTATATCAGTGATAATGGCAGGTTAGGCCCACTTATTAAATTAATTGCAGGGGTTTTCAAAACGAGTTCCTTTTTAGCCTTATTATATTTCTGACATACATTTCATCTCCTTTTGTCCTTGGGGAAAGATATTAAAGTAGGACTAGAAACATTAATGTAGAGTTTTCAGCAGCCGTGGTCATTGGGAAAATTGATGTATTTCCCTAGTTATTTCTACTTTTGCAGCCTGAAGCTCTTCCATGACTGATACTTATGAGGAACTTCTTAACTTTTATAACACTGTAAGTTTCTCTTCATATAATGATTATTGTTAATGGATAAATGAGGTATTACCTTTAGAAGTTGCCCATCATCATCTCTGCAAAGTAAGGTCTTCGTGGTATATGTAAAGACTATGGTTCACTTGATAACCTTATTGTGTATGACTTTCAGTTTATGCCTCAAAACTGAAGCAATCTTGCAAGTAGTAAGCCATGTTCCCAGTCCTACTATGTACCTAGTCTTCACCTGTAGTACCACATTTAATGATTACAACCATCCTGCAGATGAAGAAGTACATTCCCAACTTTTTGTAAGGCAAGGGAAGAGTGGTTCCAAGTGATTAAGTCATTAGTCTTTAGTCACTCAGCTTCTAAGTACCAAGTTAGAGTTCATACCCTGAGCTTTTCTGACTCCAAAATCCATTCAACTTCCACTTCTCAGTATAAATTATTCTTATTCCATATATGAGAGGCTATATAAATATACTGAAAGATTAAGTGAGTTTATCAGTCTGCTTCTGTATAAATGAAAATGTTCTTAATAGTCATTAAAAATAGTGACTGAAGAAAATATTCACCTGAGAGATAAAAATCTTAATGAATTAATTCATTAATCAACTCATAGTTATTAACTCCTACTATATGCCTGGCACTAGGGTAGAAACTGAAACCGCAAAAGTCAGATAAAACAGACTTGGCCCACAGATGTTGAGGAAGATGGCAGACAGGCAATTTCAGTTGTGACAAGTGCTACAAAGGAGGACATGGTGCTATGAGTCCTTATAGGGGAATTTGATGTGATCAGGAGAGCGCGAAGTGCTTCCTGGAGAGATGAAATGTGCTGAGACAGAAAGGAAGGGAAGAGGTTAAGGAGGCACGGAGGGGAAGGCAGAGCGCTCCAGGCCGCAGGAATTGCATGTGCGCTGTGGCAGGAAGGAGCCTGGCAGGTGTGGGGAACTGAAAGACAGTTGACATTATGTTACTGTTCTGAAGATGACTCAAAATTCATCGTACTGGGCTTCCCTGGTGGCGCAGTGGTTGGGGGTCCGCCTGCCGATGCAGGGGACGCGGGTTCGTGCCCCGGTCCGGGAGGATCCCACATACACATACTGCGGAGCGGCTGGGCCCGTGAGCCATGGCCGCTGAGCCTGTGCTCCGCGACGGGAGAGGCCACAACAGTGAGAGGCCCGCGTACCGCAAAAAAAAAAAAAAAAAAAAAAATCATCATATTAACTTGGAATAAATTGAGAAAATAACTTTGTTTATATTCATGATAATGAAATCCAGTGGAGAAGAATGGGTAATTTTATTACCCTTAAGAGGATGTCTTAGATATGTGTCTTTAGGACAAATTCAGCTTGCATTCACAGCTAGGGTAGTATAACATTCTGTATAATACATGGCAAGCTTAGGGAGAAGTGAAGTGACTTTCAGGACCAAAGAAATATTCCCTAACTCATAAGACATCACATAGTTGAATAACAGTAAGATTAATAATTATTATATCTTTTGAAGTTCAGAATACTTCTTAAGAGAAAAAAATTAAGAGATCTACTTGTTCCTTTTAACCAAAATATAATTACATGCCTCATGTGTCTTTCAAACATATCATAAAGTAGAAAGTTAAATGTATCTAGATGCACCATAATGAGCAAAGTTTTCCACTTAAACTAATAATGAATCATTTAATTGTTTGAATTAGTAATACCAGGCTTGCAGCAACTGGGCTTATGATCATTTTTGTCCCTTGCTAAGTATCCAGCTTGTATTTATTTAACCGTATAATTTCTTGTGTGATATAGCATGCTTGCTTTTCAGCTTGGAGTTTTTACAAAACATTTTATGAAGATGCTAGTGGTAGTGAAAATGTGAGTCAGTGAAAAAGTTATTTGCTAATATGAGTAAAAGAAAACCAGAATTCTTCATTGCAAACTGACATCACATATTTTAATGTTTTGTCATTATTCATAGGCTGTTTTTATTTAAGTGACTGCACGGTGCTTATTGTAGCAAAATACATGCTTTGCACAGATAAGTTTAGCAGCAGAGAATTAATTTCTTCCCACATCTTTCAATGTGGCATGGCAGTCTCACTCTAAGATCAAAACACAAAACTGAAGGTTATGTTTAATTTCTAAATCAAAGTGTTGTGGGAAGATGATTGAAATCTGAAGATGACTCAGATTCACTTGATACGTGGTTTTCTTCCTACAGAAATCTTATGGTAGACTGCCATTTCCATGTTAGAAAGAAACTAATAGTGATGAGACTAAAATAAATAGTTTCACTGTATACTGAAAGTTTATGTTAGTTACTTTGGTTCTTAGTCTGAATTTTTTTACGAACTCTGAAAGCTTCAATAACATAGGAATCTCTTGCCCCCCTGCCTCACCACCACCCAGTATATCTTTTTTTTTTTTAATTATGGGGGCAAAGAAGTAATCCATGTATTTTCCCAACAGACATTGATTTTTTTTAACGGTTTTCATGATTCTGTTTTTTACCCAAAACCAAAGTATCCATCTGGCTCTTTGCTGTATAGAATCCTTCATTTGCCTCGAGGGAGTAAATTAAGATTATATGGCTGCATTAGCTGTGTCAGATGATTTGGGTGAGGTATGGTAAATGGTAATTGCAGTGTATCTCCTACTTCACCAAAATGAACTTGTTTGTTTTCTTATTTTTATTTCTTAAAGCAGTCATATAAAATACTAACCCAGAGCTGAAATGGATTTTTTTCTCAGGTGTTTTAAAAATAGGAGTTAGAAATGTTGTCCCCGTGTCTGGATTTTTCTCCTTGTCCCTTATCTGAACCTCTCAAAGGCCTCTCTGTGTGAGGTGAGCAGCCCAGCACACTCAGACAGTTCTGCTCAGAGAAGGAAGTGAAGAGTTTTGGTTCCCATTTTACACTTCTGGAACAGTTTAGGGAAGGAAGCACCTTTACACCTTTTATTGTTCGTGGTTGCTGACATCATATCCTTCCCTGACCAGTCTGTGCGTGTTTCCTGCCATTCTGTCAAGATTCTTCTGTGTTACTGGGAGGGATTTGTGGGAGGGAGGGAGTGAGGGGAGGAGAGGGGGAAGGGAGGGAGGTGTGTGTCACTCAGGGAACTTGTTTGTAAATGAGAGAGCCAGGGTGGGAGAAGGATCTTTAGCGTCTGTCCACAAGAAATTCTTCTCTCCTTGGGTCTCAAACCACTTTGCCTTCGTCTGTCTGCTTATGCCAAACTCAAAGTGAACAGAAGCCTCCCATAATGAAGTTCCCCTTTTTAGTAAGCAGCATGATTTTATTTTTCTTCTATTTAGGTTGGCAAAAAGAAAAAACGCAGAAGACTGTAGCTCTATAGAGTGTAACTATGGTAGAGTATTTGTTTTTCTTTTCTTTTTTTTTAAATTACTGATTGTTTCTCTGTAACTCTGTCATTTTCCAAGAATTCGTCTTTCATGTGGAAAGAAGTAGCGGTAAGGCTGCTGGAATTACTTTAAGCTTATGGTTGATTGTACATACATGAAAGTTCTCAGGGTAACTCAAATTCTACTATGTGCAGTTTAGCTATTATATTCTTTTCTTCATATACATACAAAACAATTTTTCAGATTACTGAAGTTATATAATCTCTTTTCAGCCCCTCTAGGCCTCCTACAAATTAATACTTGAAACCAACCTTACAATATAATTTTTGCATAAAAATCAGGTTAGAAAAATAGTTATGCTAAGAAAACAGCTACTGAGCTGTTGTTGACCTTCCTAACTCTGAATTTTTACTGACAGCCTTGAAACCTGCTGACCCATAATCTAACGTTCTAAGCAGAATGTTCTAAGGCACGTTTTACTTCATGCAAACAGTCTCATCCTCACCATATCTTACTCTGCATATGTACTTAATCATATCAAATTTTGCATTTCAGAAATGTTCAAAAGGCAGCACACTTCAAGAAATATTCATTTTTATGGGAAATAAGAAAATGTTTTAATTTTATTGAAATTTAAACTTACATCTCTCTACATTACCTTGCATATTTCAAAATGTCATCTTTAATCGATTATTTTATATATATACATATTGACACGTATCAGTTCTTTCTGGCAAAATACTTCCCGTAATGTTTTAAGAATTAAAAAAGAAAATCCTTGCTCTGCTCTTTTTAAGACGCGTCCCTCGTTTCAAAGTTGTGAAATATGGGGTGGTGAGATGGAGGAACTCTTCTAAGTTTGATTCATCAAGAACTCTGTCTTTCCAAGGAGACTTTTCTCCAGGGATGTTTCTCTACTCGTTTGGTTAGTTGTATTTTGAAATCAGGATCCGCAGAAGTTTTCTTCTTCCCCGCCTCTTCCACACTCTAATCTGTTCACCCTGACCTTCCACCTTAAAGTGAGTAAGCGCTTAGGCAGGCATAGTCCTGTAAGCCGATAGTGCCACGGCCTCAGCTCAATGAAAGAAAGGAAATTGTCCCATATGCATTTGCTGTGGATTCATGGGTTGGCTTTTCTGTGATCGAGGAAGCCTGTTTGTCTCTTTGGGTTCTTGCACATGCATGGGAAATACCATTCTATCTTGCTGCTTGCTTCTAAGGTAAGACTATAGGAAACACTGGAAAGTTGTCCAGTTGAGTGATATTTAAGACCGTCACTAAAAATAGGTAGATGGACCGTGTTTGACAACAGTGAATATGCAGTTGTGCTTTGTGCATTTTTCATATTTTAATGTGATTTTTTTAATGTATCTTACAGCTAATTTTTTCCTGTCTATTTGTCAAATGTGTGTTATTTATATAACTCTAAAACTCTGAACTACTTCCAACATTTAAAATTGCCGCTGGAGTAATAGTTTTGATGAGCACTGTGTGGTCGTGATACTACTCAACATACATATATTCTCAGAGGCAGAAGTGAGCTACAGTTTAATAGAAGGCACTGGGCAAAAGAGAATGGATGGTCTTAGTATTTAAGCAGCACGTAATCCACCAGAACTAATTATATCATAATAGCTTCTGCAATTAGATAATCACAGAAAACTTAAATTTAAAAAATTTACTCAAGGTGATAAAGAATTTAGAAATTAAGTTAAAGAAATCAAAAGACAGCCGATGTGATCAGACCAAATGTGTAACAGTTCCAATTCCTGTTCCAATAACTTTGAATTGGAGCCAAATAATCTATTAAATAGCCAGGACAATGGCTTAGTATTACATAATACATGTGGGAATTTATCAGGTCGGTTGTCAGACACCAACTAAAGTAAACAGGGAAATTCTGAGCAATGTGTGAAGTAGTTGCATTCTTTGACATAAGACGGGATAGAATAATTGAAGCTATTGCTTGCAAATGAAGAAGCCACTGTGGAATGCCTTTTTGTTAACTTCCACATTTCACAGCAATTCACTTTCATTCAAATATTTTCAGATATAATTTAAAACAAAGAAAGATACATACTTTTAATACACTGGATTCTCTGGGTTTATCTTACATTGTTGATGATCACTTCTTTCATTTTAATTCATGGCCTAAAGATATCCAGTATATGGCAAGCTTCTATAATTTTATATCTTGCTCCCCAAAGAGATATGATGTGTCTTTTTAAAATATTTAAATTTAAGGAACTGATGGCTTATAAGAAATATAGTCATAAATGGAATAATACTCTAATTTTCATACCATTTCTTTCTTTTCTATGAATGATTATCTTTTTTGATTCTTGTATTCAAGATATAGCTTAAGGGCTTTCAAAAGGAAAAGATTTCACTGCTGATAGCTGCTTGTTATGTAAGATTAAATATCCCACATTATTTTTACAGTGTTCTCATAGCAGTGACTTTTAAAAAATAAGATTAAAGGATTTAGATTTAAATTCGTTGACATTTACATATATCAAATAGCACTTTCATGATAGTCCATCCTATTTGCATAACGAGGGACGTTATCACCTCTGCTGTCAAAACACGAGATTGTTTTCCCTTCAGAAATGAATTAGCTGCCCTACTTAGCATACACAGGTACATAAAGGTTCATTAACTCTCTGATTTAGGTAATTTTTCATAACAGAAGGGTGAAAATAGTCACCTAGTTTCATTAAAAAAATAGTAAGAAACTCTTTGCAAAAGATACATTTCAAGTGTTGGGCTTTAAAGCATAGTTTTCATCATTTAAATGACTTGTTAAATTACTTACAAGATTATTTTAATCATAAGAACAAACCATTCCTACTTGATATGCTCCTACATGTGATATACCATGTACTTTTAACAGATGCTTATTTTCATTCATTTAATTTGATTAGTTCCATAGAGTTTTATTTTTAGAAAATTAGAATATGAAAGTGGTGCTTAATTTTTATTTTTTGTTCAGCAGGAACGAATGCAGGAATTTGGGAACTGAGCAGTGCAAGTGCTGAAGAAGGAGATTTGTTTGGAGGAAACAGGAAAGAGAAAGAAAAGGAAGGAAAAAATACATAATTTCAGGGACGAGAGAGAGAAGAAAAACGGGGACTATGGGGAGAAAAAAGATTCAGATTACGAGGATTATGGATGAACGTAACAGACAGGTGAGTGGGGTAAACTTCTGTGTGTGTTGTTACTTACATGGGCCATTTATTACACTCCCCCCCAGATATGTTAAGTGTACTGAAAACATTTTGAGCTTATAAACATCCATTAAGAGAAGTTTTAGTGAATTAAATGTGGTCAGTTTAAGTGCTGATAGTAAAGGGAAAAAAAAATCACTCTATCTGTAAGAAATATACTTTACACATTGATGATTATTCACTTTTTACTTCAACATGAATTTTAAATGGAACTGCGTTTGCGTAACATGAATAGCTTAATAATTAAGAGTTAATAAGCATAATATTGCTCCACTGCATGCATCATCAAGCAAAGATATTCTTATATTCATGGGAACGAGGCCTTTTGTGGTCATCCATTTAGAGGTTTATAATATAGACTAAATATCCTGTATCAAAATGGCTTCCAGTCTATTCACAGTAAAAGAGACTTTGAAATACATCCAAAACGTTTAACATTGTGCTGACAACGAAATATTAGTCTCTTCAAACACAGAAGCGAGAACTATCAGTTAACTCATAGCATTTTCTTTAAAGCCTGAATTTTATAAACCTAGAGGCACATGTTATCATTTTTTTCTAGAACTCCAGTGATATCTGTATGATACAATTAATCTATTCTAAAGACTTTATACATGCAAATGCTCTCTTCAGTGAAGACTTGTATATTATGAATATCTGTGATTTGACTCTATTTTCCTTCACCCTTGGGGAGAGTGGATTTAGTTAGGGGAAGTAAGAATAGCCGGGTGGTCTGTATGCATCCTAATGTTAAATAATGGTTAAATAGCAAATGTTAATGGTTAAATAACAAATGTTTAACCTGATGTTAAATAGCAAATAATGGTTCCTGAGAGATATTACAGTACTGCCAGATCCCAACCATTGCAAATGGATAATGGAACCTACAGAACAGACACTCCTTGACCACGGGGGAGGAGAGCGTTTTGGCTGTTGCTCATTTACGCTGGGGAAAGCTAAGAGGACAGCCTCAGAGACGCCCCACCGGACTGTAATTTCCCCTAACACTCTTTCTGCCCTACTGTGCCTTTCTAGCTTCTTGGCCCTTCTAGTGAGACTAGAACTGATTCGTGCTTTAAAACTTTTTATTGCTACATGTGTAAATTATAACGAATAGAAGTTGTTATTTATGCCATCAAAGCCAGTATGCCATTAAGAGGTAAAGAAACTTTTTAGATTTTCAGATTTATACTCCTTTAAATTATTACACTTAAGGTACATATGACTTGAACTATGTTTGGCTGAAAATTGAGCTAAAGGATGAACAATGCTAAGATTTACGATGGATTCCTTCAGTGTTTTCCTACATATTGTGTATTGCTACGGGTCAAGCCAAAAAGCAATCATTCTGTCAATATAAAACCACAGTATTTTTTAATTGATTTATAGGTTGAAATTTTAAAACTGAAATATTGAACATCATACACCACTGACTATTTAGATCTTACTGTTTGGACTAGCACCTGTTTGGGGTGCAGTCAAAACTTTATATGAATTAGCATCTACACTTCATGAATAATGCCAGTTAATTTGGGGGTTCATGAAATTTATTGTATCTTCCTTTTGCTTACAAGGACAAAAGAAAGTTTTTGCGGTTGAACTCATGAGCTTTCATTATGCTTTATAAAGGAATATAAAACTTACACAGGCATGCGAGAACGTTAACACTATGCCTTTGAGCTAACAATTGAACGTTTTTTCGTAATTTAAATATAGTTGCGCCTACAATTGCTGTTACTCTCACCCATGTTAGAAGTCATGATAACTTTAAGAGAAGAAAACTTATTTAAATTCAGCTTAGTCACTCTTACTTTTTTTGATCCTGAAGATGAATTCCTTGGTTTTATTCCATAGAATTTAGGATCTGTGTAGTCTTTTCTTCGTCTTTAGGTTCAGTTGGCCCTTTAATTCAACACTCTTAAATGGAATTGGTAAAATTGAAGCCTTCCATGTTTTAATATATATTTCAGTGATTATTTTACATGGCCATTGACAAACTTAAACAGCCATCTTACTTATAAATATTTGTCATGCGTGCCTCTCTTCTACTGTAAGAGTGATCATAAGAGCCATTTGGGAGAGAGCCTAAAAGATGTAGGTCATGGGCTTCCCTGGTGGCGCAGTGGTTGAGAGTCTGCCTGCCGATGCAGGGGACACAGGTTCGTGCCCCAGTCCCGGAAGATCCCACATGCCATGGAGCGGCTGGGTCTGTGAGCCATGGCCGCTGAGCCTGAGCGTCTGGAGCCTGTGCTCCGCAATGGGAAAGGCCACAACAGTGAGAGGCCCGCATACCGCAAAAAAAAAAAAAAAAGATGTAGGTCACTTCTGATAACCAGCACCAGCAAATCTGCAACAGCATGTCATACAAAGTGAGGAGACACCCCTAACCTAGGCTCCCTTTAAAGTATGTGTTCACATGTTGAAAAGAGAAACATTAACTGCTTTGCCCTTTTTGAAGCTTCCCCGCTGTAGACTCCCTAACAGAACCTCACATGATAGCTCACTGTCATCTTTTCTCAAAAGCGGTAAAAGCCTGCCCTGCCATTGCAAGTGTTTATTTGGCTATACAGAGCACAGGGTGTGTTTTTACAGAATAAGAAATACTGACTTAAAGTGTGAAATGAAATATTACAGAGCTGATGCGAGAAGTTGTATATCATTGAGAAATAAAACTGTGGTAAAACAGAGTGGCTGACTGTTTAAATTGAATTTTGCCCTTTATTTTTCATTATGGCAGTAGCAACAGCTAAAAATCAGAAACTCCAATTGTATACATAAAATAGTTTAGGGGAGGAAAAAAAGTAACAGCTAGTTTTGTTTTTTTTTTTTAAATTTTCCAGAGTCTCCAAGTTTATGAAAACTACTTATTTCTCAATCTCTAAGCTAAACGAGGTAGATTTCTTAAGCTAGTATGTAAAAATAAATAAAATCATGAATTGTCAATTTGTCTTACGGAAATTTTCAGATAACTTAAAAGAAGCTACGTGTTCCAAGAACTACATATATATTACTCCATTTAATCTTTAGTAATTCCATTTACAGCTGAATAACTCATTTATTTATTAAATCAACAAATATCACTTGTTTGCAATGTGCCCAACATGAAGTATTCAGCAGTAAGCAAGAAGAATCTCATTCAGCTTATTGTCTGCCACAGAAGTCAGCCAACTGTTTCTGTAAAGGGCCAGATAGCAAATACTTTTGGCCTTGTGAGCCATGCAGTCTCTGTCTCAACTACTCGTCTCTGCCCTCTTAGTGAAAGCAGCAAAGGACAATGTGTATACAAATGAATGTGTCTGTGTTTGAATAAAACTTTACTGGCAAAAACGGGGCAGGAATGATTGGCCTGTGGGCCGTAGTTGGTGGACCCCTGGCCTGGTGGGAGGAACCAGACATGAAATATGCAAATATATAACAAAAATTCTGTTCACATGTGCTATGAATGCAGCTCTCCAAATGCTATGAAGGAATAACAGGAGGTGCCTTATTTAGATTGCGGGTGAGAGAAAGGCCTCCCTGAGGAAATGCTGAAAGATGGGAGCTAAAAGATGATTCAGAGTTAGGCAGGTGACAACACTCCAGAGGGAACAGTGTTTGCGAAGCTTCTGAGAAAGTAAAGAGCTTGCTAAGGAGTCTAAGGAAAGCCTATGGAGCTTGAGCCTGGTGTGTATAACTTTAGAGAGATGAGAGAAAAGGTTTAGATGCTAGGGAGGGCCCAGATCACACAGAGCTTTGAAGTCAGATAGTTAATACTAGGAGGTGGCCAAGACATAAGCCCAAATCTTTCAGATTCAAAAACAAAACAAGCTTTTCTCAATCGCGTCACTCTGCGTTCTGTATAATATAATGGCTAAGAGCATGGTTGTGTGTCATTGCTTTCCCCAGTTACATCATACTGCATCCAGTGTAATACCATGGTGAAGAACATGGTTTTTAGAGACACACAAACCTTGTTCTGGCCCTAGTTCTGCCACCTGCTAGCTGTGTGACCCTCCAGCAAGTGACTTAACCCCTCTGAGTTTTCCCTCATCAGTAGAGGTGAGATTAAAAAATAGTACCAAAAAAAAAAAAAAATAGTACCCCCTTCATTGGGTCATTGAGATGATTAGATTGGGGGATAAATGTAAGGCACCTAACATATAATAAATGCTCCATAACTTTACCTGTCAGCTATTCCTGTTAAGACTCACCATTAGCTATTACAGTTAATGTGATTTCTATCAGAACAACACGTGTGCTGTGTAGCACAGTAAAGAATGGTACCTGAAACCTTCATTTCAATAGGGTGTTACCTTAAAAGGGTATCAGGAAGATGGAAGGAAGAGTGGAACAGAGTAGAGCTGGGGCACAAAGGAGCCTTTGGAAACTAACAAGGGGCAAGAGAATCATTTCAGAGCAAGAGCCAGATGATGGCAGAGGATGGCTTGTGGACAGGAAGGAAAATCACACAGAACATTTATAGCTTGTGACAAGGATGGGGAGAAGTAGTTTCCCAATTTCTATGCTTGTGGGACTTATTTTCAAATGTATGTTACTGACCAAATTATTTTGAACTACTTATCACTATTTTTAATCACTTCTAGCTTCCAGCTTATTCTCACACTACAATTTCAATCTCTCCATCTGCATTTTTGGTTCTTACTTGTGAGTTACCTTCATCAGTTAGGCAATAATCTTACCCTCCTTCATATGGTACCAGTTGTTACTGTGCTTCTGAAACAGCCATATTTTTAAATGAGTTTTGTCCTCATATGACTCTTTTTGCAAACAGAATATACTTAGAAATCTGTTAAATCAAGAAGAAAGATATATGAAAATTAGGCATGCTTAACCTAAATCTGTTTTCTTGTGTGTTTGTATTTAAAATTTTCAGCTTTCCCACTTTGAAAGGATAGGAGAGGCAAACCCGAATTTATTTGTGTGACTTATTATAAAAAGACATTTAAATATTTGAATAACTACCAGAGAAAAATATTTGCCGAATAACACAGTTATGGCCTAATATAGTAAGTTAAAGAAAGGAGTTTATTAAATGTCTTAAGTTCTTTTCTTCTGTCAGACCTGGCACACTAACAGTTTTTGCCAGCAAACAAAATATCATGTAATTATCAGTGCAGTAACTGGAGCACAAATTAAAGACAATTAGCAGCATTCTCTTGTTAATAGAAAAGGAGAATCCCCTTATGACTAAAGGGGATTAGTCATAGCTGTTAAATTTTCTAACTTTTTCCCTTTTCTTATGTCCTTATCTCAGTTTCTTTACATGACTTATAAATTATTTTAAATGGGCTCAGAAAAAAAAAAACTGGAGAAATAGTTCAGTGTAGATGCAGCCTCTGACAGTTTCTACATACTGAGGTTTTTAAACTAAATCTGATATTTTCTAAACTAAACTGAAAAATAAAGAGTTGCCTTGATTTTCTCAAATGACTCTTCTTTAAAAAGAAGCAGATTTTACTCCTTTCTCTCCCTTGTTTTCCTCTATTTTACGTTCTTCTTAGAATTTTAACTAAAATTTCAATGGAATTTTTACTGTAACATTCCTTCAAGGTGGTATCTAGAATACCCATAAATAAAAGGACTGACTACAGTTCTAAACTTGAGAGTTACAACCTAGTATCCGAATATAAAATTTGTGGAAGTTGAGATAGATTCAGTCTTTAAATGTGAGGATAATATAGAAATACAAATAAATTGCTTCAAGAAAATAAGTTTTTGATGAATTCTAAACCATGAGTTAAAGAACAGAGCCATCCAGACACACTGTTTTATTTTGTCATCTCCACAAAGAGAACGTCCAAACTTGTCACTTGCTTGTATGCATATCGAGCAAATGCACATTATTTGAGAGGAAATTATGCTTTAAATACTGTAGAATAGTTATCCATGTTATTCAGTGGATATTTAGAACCTTGCTTTAAGTCAAGTGAATAAAAAGTTCAATCAGTGCAAAAGTGTTGGGTTTTTTAATCTCTAAATCCAAAGTAAACCTGCAAATAACTCATGATAATGATCATTATACTCCTTTTCCCTCAATATCATTTCTTTACAGCTGACTGCCTCCCCTATACTCATATTAAAATTTTTATTAAACTCATTTTATAAAATGAGTAAATAAATAAAAGCAGGGTGTATCATAGTAATACTTTAGGACACAGTAATGCATCTCAGAACTGAATTGCAGGGTATATTGATGCTGTGCATGCCTACTTAAAGGTTCTCCGTGCATATAAGTTAAATCATTCTTTTGTTAATCTTAAAATCACCAAGGGGAAAATTTTTTTTTTTAGAGAGTTGAAATTAACTGGTGAGAGACTGAAAAAGAAAGCCAGAAGGGAAAAATGGCAAACTGTATTTTTGCGAGATTCCAAATCAAAGAAAGCAGTAGCCAGAGTACTCAGATGTATGTTTAACAGCTGTGACATCAAGCCATCCCTTTCTCTTCTGTTCCTATCAATTTGAAAACAATTCAGAAATGGTTTCCCCACTCTATAGTTGAATCATAGAGATAGTGCACAGCATACTTTCTGTACATCCCATGTTGTGTGAGACTTTTTTTTTAATTGGCATATAGTTGCTTTACAATGTTGTGTTAGTTTCTGCTGTACAGGGCAGTGAATCAGCCATATGTATACATATATCCCCTCTTTTTTGGATTTTCTTCCCAATTAGGTCACCACAGAGCACTGAGTAGAGTTCCCTGTGCTATGCAGCAGGTTCTCATTAGTTATCTATTTTATGCATATTAGTGTATATATGTCAATCCCAGTCATGTGTGGGACATTTTGCACTTACACAGCTAGATCTGTTCCTTTACTGCCAAAAAGGTATTGTCTCAACTGCCATCAAACTATTCATTAGCTTTCCTTTAGTAGGATGTCCAAGAGAGGCCAAAATGTTCACAAGGAAAAGCATAACTATCTCCTCTTGAATTCTGTCACTGGATTTAAGATAGAAGCTCCTCCTTGAACTTGAGGGCTTCAAGACTTTTTGTTGTTTCAGTTCTAATTTGTGTATTTCACATAATTTCCATTTAATTAACTGTAATTTAGAAATATTCCAATGCTTATATTTATTGTGTCTCAGTCATTTTGTGTAGCAAGTTGACACGGAATGGCACCTTCCACCTGTAAGTGCATACACACACCATTCTGTGTGCTACACATCCCCTTTTGCTTTGCAAATGCCCGAACTTTGTATGACATTGTATTACTGAGAAACCAACACTAAAAATATTAACATTATAAATAGACCGCATAAACCAAGAGGTTTCTTCCAAACTGTAGATTAAAGAACATGTTGCTGATTGTTTCAAAAGCCATGTACTTTGCAGTCTAGACTTCCTTTAACATTGTAATTTATTCACTTAAAATGAGCTCCTTCTTAGTAAGAGTATTTTTAATGTTGACATCCCAACGTAGTCTTACTGAACACAATTGGAACTCCTGCCCCCGCCAAGAATAATGGCTTTGTTTGGAAACAAAACAAAACAAAACAATGACAACATTGTTAGTTAAATTAAAGTAAATGAAATTCCATAGTATGGAATATGTATTTGTGTTTCTTTTGAAATATGTTGGACCATTAATAGGAATAAGAGAACCAATCTAAATGTTTGGATATTTGACTTTTAATTTTAAGTTGGAACAGTTTAGCTTAAGAAATCACTAACATTTAAGTAACATTTCAACAAATGTAACTGTTTGGAAACTACAACGGAGACCGCCTCCTGCCTTCTGTCTTGCAAGGATTGATTTGGAAGGCCCTGAGGGAGAAAATATTGGAGTTAGGAGGTAAAACTGAAGCCATTGTGGAAAGGAAGAAGTTACACTCTTCCTGTTATGACAGGAAACATAGACAAATGTGCTTCCTGAGCATTTGCTCAGCAGGGAATGAAGTAGTCTTTGACCTTTACCTTAGGTACATTTTGGCTTTGTTAAACTAGTAAACATGTTTTTGCCCCCAAAATATTAATCTGGTTTATTTGATTCTTTTCAGACTCAAATTATATATTTCATGTACATGAGGTATAGAGAAACAAGTATTTATTTTATGACTGCATCTGCAGACTGGATTTAGAATGTAAATCAGCCCCTTAACAAACCAAGCAAACCTCAACAGCATGTATAAAAAAATTTAAAACATATTGTGTTATATATAGTCTTCTCTTTTTAAAATCCAAAACATTCTTAGGCTTAAAAATGAACCACAATAAAATGTTTTAAATCCTAAATTTAATAATTATAACTCATCATCTACCTTTTCCTCATGTACATAAATATATCAGAAATCAGCTATGACAAGTTTTAAAACCCAGACTTTGAATTTGTTAAGACGCTCAAGTTTATTAATATGCGTTCAGTTATTTAACTGTAATCTAACCCATTGTTTTATTATGTTTCCTCGAAATAGTGTGCAATGCACAAGATTTAAAGTCTTATTTGGGTGTTTGGGGTGTTGACTTAGGGTGAGGGGTCGGTAGAGTCCTAAATTCCACATGCTAAGCCCCCTATTTTAATCCTTCTATCGCATTCAGAATTTTAGGAACTACTGCTTGAAACCCTTTGGAAATCCTACTGCATTGCAGTGAAATGCGGCTCAGTTTGCTGAAGGCTAACGAGGACAATAGTCCTCTTTGCAGCAGAACACACTGCTGTCTCATCCTCGCAAGTTATGCTGGAGGGTTACAAGCACATGGTAGCAGTCTGCTTAAAAGAGTCCCTCACTGCTCTTTAAAGAGCCTTTCATTTATGGTGGCAGGCCCCGTCATTGTATAAAGGAGCGCTTGTCTAGAACACAAGTCTGCAGTGGCACTACTTCCTCCCACCGAGAGTAATCATCAAGCCTAAAGCTCGCAAGCCTTTCTAATGACAGACTGAATTAAACAAAATAAAATTGAAGAGGAATACTTTAGAACAGTTGCACCATTACTTACTGTCAGGAACAAGCCAGGGGAAGAAAAAGAGCATTTAAGAGGGCATTTCCCTTTTTTTCAATTAAAGATTGTCGTTGCAGACTCTTGACTCCATCCCTAACCCTTTAAACACATAGGAAGACCTAGCGACTCTGGATTAGAGAGCGCATTGTATCCGTGAACTGCCCATCTTGTCCCTCATTAGTCACTCCTTTTCCTTAACTAGGAGGAAACTGGGAGATTCTTTAGGCTGTGGGTGAGGAGGGCTGGATCTAAACTATTTCCATAGGATTACAGTTGTATTCCTCGTGACTCTATTTGGACGAAAAAAACCCTGATAAAACCTCAAAACTTTGAAAATACAATTAGCTAGGTATATTAGTCCCAAACGCATTCTAAAATTATGAAACTAATAGTACTTTACGATTTAAAGAAACGAGTAAAAAGTTTCCCCACTCACTGAGCAGACTCACTGATAAGTTCAATAAGATCAGGCTGAAAGAATTCTGATTGGTGGGATGAAGTATTGGAGACCCATAGGTAAAAGTATCCTTGCTTCCCTTAGTAATGCATCTGAAGTCATTTAGAGTTAGGCCTCAGTTATTCTCAGAGATGTGAATAGCTGCTGTTTCCAAAGGTCTTTTTCTTTCATTTATTCTTTCCTGTAAGGTGCAAGGACTCCTACCGTTAAAATATGGTAGGAAAGTTCTCCTGAGGTGACTTTATGAATGGAGCCAGGATTGGGAGGGTGAACAGAGGCCTGCGTGTGGTGTGGAGACTCATGATTAAATGCCCTTTCTGTTACACAGTAGTCTAACTAATTTCTGTGCCCTGTAGGAAATGATACAGGACTTGTCCTCTATTTTAGAACTTGTTATTTACATTGACTGTGTGTAAATCAGAGACCCACCTTTTTTTATTCTGGCTGTAAACAGGCTTGTATTTGCTACCAACCAAAATGCCCCTCATTCTGTGAAATTTAAGTAAACATCCATAAATATAGAACTAGTGTGTGCCCACTAGTGCATGCATGTGGTTCTCACTGGCTTTAGTGGGAATGTCTGGAGGTCTGAGGGCAGAGGTAGCTGCAGAGTCCACACAAAAGGAGCTTTGGTTTATTGTCAGAACCTAGAAACCAACTTCTTCTCAATTTTAGTATTATTAGTATTATTTGTTTTATTTTAACCTAGAAAGCTGTCCTTATACTAATGAATAAGTTGTACACTACCCTGCTGTGCTCATCAGAATTGCTGACAGTTCTTAGTGTACCTGTACAGTGCTTGATGAGTGGTTGGAGGGGTCCATGCTGTACTGACCTTCAGCCCCTGAAATGCACAGTTGTCTAAAAGAGGGAAGGAACACTGACTAATGGAAAGAAAGATGGATTTTGTGTGAAGAGGGTTCTATTCCTAGTTCATCAGCGACTAGTTTTGGGAGTGTGGATAAGGCAGTTCATGCCTTTGTTTACAGTATCATCTGAGAAATGGGGATGATAAACGGTGCCCAATAATAAGTTAAAAGAGATGCTGTCAAATGGAGCAAGGTAGCTTAGAAAGTCTTTGAAAACTTCTTAGAAAAAAAGTCACCAAATAAAGTCAACACTCTTATCTAAAAACAATTATAAAAAATACGATATGCTCCAATTTCACCAACAAACCCACACACAAAATTTGACGCAATCCAGTTTTTCTCCTATTCATTTTTACTAAATGTACATTTTTACTATAAGTTAATGGGACAAAAAAGAAAAATAACTATGTGAAATTTTCCTCTCTCAGTGGCAAACTTCTTATTAACATAATTTGAGCGTGCATGGAAATTCATTTTTAGCCATTCAGTTTTGATTGCCAAAAAAAATGAGTAATTATTCCATCCATCTATCCATTCATTCATTCAACGAATATTTAGCCAAGTATTGTTCTGGGACTTCAGGTTACAAGAGCAGACAGGAGATGTTCCGGGCTTTCAAGGGAAGCTTGAGGTTTAGTTGAGAGAGCAATCTTTTACAGTACGTAACAAGAAGTGACTGAGCCTGGTGCATCATAAAAAAAATACTACCTACCTTGTATAGTGTTTCACAGTCAACAAGTCACTTACACTTGTGTGTTCCTTAGTTTAACTCTCATCATAACTCTGTAAGATACCTGTCATTACCTCCACTTTACAGGTGAGGAAACTGGGGTACGGGTAAGTTAAACAATTTACCCGAGCCCAAGGACACACGGCTCATACATGGCAGAGCTTAGACTTGATTTTCAATTCCCATGTTTTTGCTTCCACAGTACAGAGCCCCAGTGATGATGCATATATATTGCCTCTTTTAAAATATTTTAATGTGAATTTGCTATTTTATCAATCTGGACAGTTGTTTTTCTGTGCATTTTCAGCACTATACCTAATTTAATATTGTCTACTCCAATTCTTTACAGTCTTTTATATCTCTTCTAACTACAAAAAGGAAGTGATCCAGTTTTATTTCTTGGAATATTAAAATTAGAATGACTATGGTAACATATTGATGAGATTGAGTAACCAAAACCTAAGACATTCTACAGAATGAAATTGCAGAAATAGATTCTTGTTATAAACTGTATTCCATTCACTGTAATCTTCCCCTTTACCCAAAGGTCTGTGCTACGTAGGCATAGAATCTGAACATTTAAATCTGGAATAAATCTTTTAAAGGTGTCTAGTCCAGCTTCCTGTTGAATTCAGGAATGCCCTCTAGACCTTCCTTGATATGCAGCCCTACGTGAACATGTTCAGGAATGAACTGCTTCTTACTTCGTGGGACTAGATCCACTCTTGGACAGTTCTCATCACTAGGTTTCCCCCTGTTTTGAACCTCTTTATGATTTTCAGCAATGCTTTCTAACTCTGCTCTATAGAACAAAACAGAATAACTCATCTGCCTCTTCACATGGCCACGAAGTCTGCAGATCTTGGAAAGTGTTTGGCATTTCTCTTTTAACTCTGTTTTTCTGGGTTAAACATTCCAGGTTCCCTCAATGATTTCTCCTGCAAAATTATTCTCAGACCCTACATCGACCTGTTTGCCATCCTATAGATGCTCTAATTTTGTCGGTGTCACTCAGTGTCTTCTTAAAATTCTCAGAGCTGAACATAGTTCCAAAGATTAGTTAGTGCTGACTAACTAAGAGATCATTAGGATAATTAGTTCTCACTGTCGAACACTATAACTTTAGATCCTTTTCCCAAAAACAGCTACCATGTTAGTTTTCCTCCAACCTGAGATTATGTAATTCTGTTTTTTTTTTTTAATACGAATGAAGACTTTAATATTACCTCTGTTTCTTTTCGTTTGTGACCCAGCTTTCTGTAGAGTGAGCTATGTATGTATAAAGACTCTACAATCTACTGGGTTATCACCCAGATTTGTGTAGTGTGTGGATCTGATAAGCATGCAGGCTACATCTTCATCTACACCACTAATAAAAATGGTGCCTGGGACAGGAAAGTTACTCTTGAACTCTGTGGCCCTTTGCAAGAGACTGTCCTTAAACTTAACACCAATTAATTAATTCATATTTAAATCATCTACATTACTACTAGCTAATCTCAAATATATAATATTGTGATGAGGATTTCATCAAATACTTTGCCAAATACATGTTCTTTAAAAATCTGATCTCATCAGAAAGTTCAGTAAATTTTTGCTTAATGAATGCAGTCATCTGAATTCTTAGATCCTCCCCCCTTTACCTCTGTATCCTGTGATTGCAAAATTCAGTTTTTACCTTCACACTTTTCTGTCCTTCATGATGAGTCATCAGGGCAAGGAATAAAGACCACTTTCCTCTGAACTTTTTGAATTATTTTTTTCTTTCTTCAAGAAAAGTAAAACAATAAATGGTCAAAAAGACAAGTTTAAAAATTATCTACTTTTAGCAGAAAATTTTATTGAGACATTCGGTTTAAAATAGAGTATTTCCATTCCATAATCCATTCGTTCATTGAGTATCCATTGGTCAGTCTTTGTGAGGCCAGAGGTGGGGTTTTCAGGGAGCTCAAAAAGCCAGCAGGAGAGGCAGACTCAAACAACCAATCAACTCTGTAATATTAGAATAAGTCTCATAATAAAGGTTTGTAAAAAGCTCTAGAGGATAACAACGAAGGAGGAATGAGTGTTATCTGAATGTGACAATGAAAGCTTCATAGAAGAAGTTGACATTTAAAGGAAGCCTTACAGCACCATGGGAGCCTGCCAGCGGCCAGATGGAAAGGGGGAGGGACGTAATGCCATGATCAGCTTTCTCTGAGTACAAGATAAGAAATAACCAATATGGTAGGTTTCATTTCATATTCCTCTTGATTGGGTCAACATCTACTGTTATTTTTCTTGCTCAGTCTAGAAGAAGGATTGGTCAGAAAACAAAAACTGAATTCACCCAACTCTGGATAAAAATACAGTTCAGGTCATTACACATGACTGGAAATATAACATTATTAGCCAAGGAATACATTTTGATTCAAATGAAGGAAATTCCTTTGGAGCTTTAAGGAATTAAACGACTGTTGTTCCTCTAGCCATGAGGATGAGACATGAACAAGGGAGATATATATTTACATGTAGTAGAAGCCCGAACACCCAGCACCAATGTCTGATGTGGAGAACGCTCAGTCAGTATTGGTCGGCACAATGTTTGGCATGTAGAAAATGCTCGATAAAAATTGCTTGAATTACTTTCATGTTTCTGTAAATAGATTTTCCTTATTTCTTTATAAGGAATATAAATTGTATGGAGCTGTATTTAATGAATGTTCCTTTTCTCAATTTCTAATTCTAATTTCAATTACTGATTCATACCTAATAAGTTCTAGAGTAATTGTCAGCATGAGATGTGTGATTGCGATGCCTGCCCTTGTGCTAGGATTTAAAACTCGAGGTTAATATAGAACTTAATACTGAATGTCTTAATAAAACATCATCATTACATTTGAGGCTGTTTCAAGAGGTAAAGAAAAAAAAACATAAAATGCTCAATGTTTACAGAGTAATCTTGCTTTCCATACATATATTACATGTGAAGTCTCTTTAATTTTGAAAACTAAATGTAAATTATAGTGCCCACTTAAATAATATTGGTTTTATTGCCTTCTTGGTGCACCTTGATTGATGTAAACACTGGAAAAGAGCATCTCTTTGCCTAACTGCTGTAAAAACAGTTTTCCATCTCACCTAAGGTTCAAAATATGTTATTGAAATAGAAGTGGACTTGTCCCCATTACAAACAATTGTCAAGTTATGGAAAATGTAATCATTACAATGCATTATTATATTTAAGTATAAAAGCTCTGAATTGCAATCTTTGTCATTGAGTGGCATATTTTAAACGAAGGGTAATATCCCAGTTCTCTTAAGAAAGCTTAATGCTGAAAAACAATTTTATCTAACTGTGAACAATGAGAAAAAGCATTGTAAAATACATTTTGAGTATGCTATGAAGAATATGAACATAATACAGAATTAAACTTAGTGCAATTAAGAGTAGGTCTTGAAGATATTTTCTTAAATGCTTTAATATAGTCATTGTCATTTCAATTTGCAGTTTTAATGAAAAGAAGCCATATGCACTGACTTTCTGACAGGTATTATTAAATAAGTATGCATTATCCAGCAGCCTATTTGGTTACACAAAAGTTGAGGAGTACCTAAAAGTAAACAAGTAGTGGCTTTAATGATATTTCTGTGCTGAAATGTACTTTGAGGGTGAGTGTTGTAACGTGCTAAATTCTGAGGTTTGAGTACAACAGAAACCATACTGTATCGAGACATTCCACCTACAGTTTGTGGTCATGAGAGTCTGATTAAAAGTGGTTTTAGATATATGAAAGTATTTTGGGTCAGTGCCTTCCTTCTGCGTTGAACGTACTCTGTAGCCTACTTCACTAAACAAAATACCAATGTGCAAGTATATTTGCATGACTAAATTGCATCTAAGAGAATTCTTAAAAGACATTTTGTATAAATCTGTATAATTAATGGTGATACTTTTTATCCATTCCAAAAAGATAGCCTTTATTTAGCTCATTCCTAATACCAATCATGACTCATCTGAATGAACCAGAATAAAAAAAGTTTCTAAAGTAGTATGATAATCAGATATGAAAATAAAACACTGGCTATGTTTTATAAGAACAGGTTAGTAAGACAGTCAATAAACATAAAACAGAAGGTGAGACACTGGAAATAAAACACTAGCTATATTTTATTAGAAGCACTTTAGTAAGACAATCAATAAACATAAAACAGAAGGTGAGACATTGGCAATCATTACAAAGAAAAATTATCCCAGTTGCAACGTAAATAACATATCTGAGTAGATATTGACTAGCCGATGTGGGCGGGTAAATACCTAAATGCTGTATTTTCCAAAGAATGATCGGTGGGAATTCCATAGTTCAGCTTTATCTTTCTATCAGGAAGACTGTAGTAAGATCCTCAAATAGCCTTGATCAAGACTCTTTGAGCCACTAAGACAGGTGTATTTTGTAAGTTCTTTTCCTGTAAGTCAACTAAGAAAGGGATGGGAACTAAGATTTATTGAGCTTCTACTTTAAACACAAAGCTTGATACTGTACATGTTATTTTATGTAATCCTTGCAGCAACCCCACAAGTAGGTGTTATCTCCGTTTTATAGATGAAAAATCAGACTCGGAGAAAAATCAAATTTGAAGAAGTTAAGTGAATTTCTCATGACTAATAAATAGCAGATCAGCATTCAAATCTAGGGTCCCCTGAATCCAGACCCCATGTTCTTCCCTTTCTGTCATGCTGCCTTCAGTGCAGATGTGATTAAAGAATACAATCATTATTAAAGTGTAGATTTATCTTTTTAAAATTCTGTTTATGAGTTGCTAAATAAAAATTCGGTGGGGAAAGCTATCACAGTTTTATATAACATACATCACTTTGCTATTTCTAAAAATAGTTTTCCCTATTTCGTTTTTTATACTACAGATTTTTAATGTGTGCCCATATGTCTGCTGTTCTAGGCACTGGAGATACAGCAGTGGGCAAAATAAAAATGGTACATGCCCTTGTGGAACGTGCACCGTAGTGGAGGAGACAGACATTAAACAAATGATCACACACAAAATTATACAAGTTATAAAATATGATAAGTACTATAAGAAAAAATAAAGGGATGATGGGTAAAACAATAAGTATTAACAGAAGTGTGGGGAAATGAGGAGACCAGGAAATCAGCTTTTCTGTCTGCTAGTGCACACTTCCTGTCAACACATTTATTTAGGCGTGTGGGATAGGGGACATTCCAAGTCCACTCAGCGGTCTCTAGTTTGGGTGACTGAGTTTATGGTGAGATGGGGGACCCAGGAAGGGGAGCAGATTCGAGGGTGAAGGTGAGTTTGGGCTTTGGGGGTTTGAGATTCCTAGGACTTTTAGATAGACACATGAGTGGAAGACATCCATGGGGTGGCTGGAGACAAAGAGAAAGAAAAGGAGCAGGACTCTAGATTTAGGAGTTACACCCGAGTAGGTAGTAGATAAAACTGAGCTGACCTCTGCAAGATGGGTTGGATTTGAAGTTGAGGGAAAAAATTCAGTTATTATTTTCAAAGGTGACTATTTAAAAGTCAGTCAGCATTTCCCAGGGTAGATGCCTCAAAAACCTGGTTCAGAAGAATGATAGTAAGTGCCCCTCAAAATAAATAAATAAGCAAAGAAATCAACGTTCTGTCAGCAGTAAGTTTGGGAAGCAGGTTAAGGTTTAAAAAGTTCCTCAGCCTTTAATATACCGCTGTGCCTCATTTCCCAAACACATTGGACCATTGAACTTTCTGTCTTAAGGAGTATTTTGTAGAAATAATATTCTACAAAAGACCTGCTGGGAAACACTGGACCATGAAGTATAAAGGCTTATACTTAAGAATGTTCATGGTTTTTGGTGGGCAGACTGGAGTTTAATCAAGAGAAGACTGAAACTGGGGATAGTAAAATGCATATTTGCACTGGCAGGTAGAAGTATTTGAAGCCAGAGAGGGGAGCTGTTGTAGCCGGCCCATCAGGAAATGGCAGTGACAAGAGTAAGGTTTTGAAGATTAGGATGAATCGAGGAGGGAATGGTTTCAGACAGGGAGATCGTCTAGGACAGGAAGCTGATAAAGACATGAATGATAGAGATGCCTGGGAAATAGACAAGAAAGTGTGAACCTGAGAAACATTTTGAGGGGAGGAATTGTCGGACTTGGTAATAGATTAGAGTAAAAGAAGAGAAAGGCAAAGATGGCAATACAGTTTCTGGCTTGGGAGAGGAAGAAAGATACACAGAAGAATGAAACCAAAGCCCTAACAGAGTTATGGCTAAAGCACTTCCCAACTCGCTGCTGGATTTCTAGAAAACAGAATACAACTCTGTCTGAAAGTACAGTCAGATCCCTTCAGCGTTTTCAGTTCAATGGCATGAGACTAAACAGTTTTGAGAAATTTTGAACGTAGATCTAAAATACTGTGTTCATAATGTCATGTCCAGTCTTCACGTGGCCCAAAAATAAGCTCCGAATTTATAATTAAGAAATATGCTAACCCTGCTGAAATGGACTCTTTTAAATCTTGAATTGCTCAAAGAAACATGAACAGTTCTCTGGTCACCTTCATTGAAATGCCCTACATTAAATCTGGCATTTACAGTTTCACATTCAGCAGCAAGCTAGAAATCACACATTTCCGAATTCTAAGCAGAAATTAGTTTTAGATTTATTTGCTTTCTTTCCAAATGTGTTAGTGCCCGAGGGCTCTGACAACAACACACGTTGTTTTACAAAGGAAAAAAGTACTGTTTTATTTTTAAAGGCTTGCTTTTTTTTTCCTCTTTAAAAAAACGTGTCTGCTTTCTTTTTTCCAGGTGACATTTACAAAGAGGAAATTTGGGTTGATGAAGAAGGCGTACGAGCTGAGCGTGCTGTGTGACTGTGAGATCGCGCTGATCATCTTCAACAGTACCAACAAGCTGTTCCAGTACGCCAGCACGGACATGGACAAGGTGCTGCTCAAGTACACCGAGTACAACGAGCCGCACGAGAGCCGGACGAACTCAGACATCGTGGAGGTGAGCGCGCATGCGTGCCTGGCGAACCGCAAACAGGCAGAGCCACGGGTGTTCAGACCTCCCCCCTCCCTTCCCCCCCACACAAGCACATCTTCCTTTACCTAAGATGTTCATATTCCCACAGGTGTACCCAGGTTTATCGCCCCAACTATTACTCCAACCTCTCTCTTTCTCAAAATGCAAGTTAGAGCGGTATGATAATAGGGACTACATGAATCTGGTCCTTGCTAGAAGTCAGGCGCCTGTATCAGATTATTAACCTCATCCTTCAAGAGTCGTCATTGACGACCGCAGTGTCAGGCCGCCAGAACGGGGAAGTGTGGCCAGGGGATGGCTCGCCCACATTTTAGATGACTTCTCATGATTTCTTTTAAGTATATGCTAGTTTCCCAGCAAAGAAAAAAAATATTTAAAAATGAGCTCACCCCAACTTTTCATTTGTTTTTCATTTTATGTCTCTTCTTTCTAATTCATTCTTCCTAATGTATTCATGCTGAAGGAGTAAAGACAATTATTCTCCTAGAAATCTTTTCCCCCAAATTATATCATTTAATATAGCACTGTTAATATACATGGGATCAGAAATCTGATGGAAATGAATTTCTAAATGTTACTTGGTATTTTATCAAAGTTAGATTTAAAACATTGTTCCATTGTGCCAAAAATAAATAAGCATGGCGTTGAAACTCAAAATATTTTTGATTTGTTAGCATAAGTAACATTGCTGTACAATTTTAAATGCTTCTCACGTGTATCCTATTTAAATGTTATTGCCTTATAGTACCCTTTATAAGCAATGAACACTAAACCAAAAAGGAAGAGGTGTAATGAGGTATACGTCCCCGTTATACAGATATAATGCCCCCCATCTGTCTGTTTTCCTCACCTATCTATCTCCTTGTGGTTTCCTAGATTGTGACCGCTTTCCCAGAATTAAGAGAAAATAAATGCTTCGAAAGTGTGTATTCAGCATCAATCTGCCAGAATACAAGTTATTCTTGCCATTGCTTAAATTGTTTAAACTGGTGTAAGAAAAATCTAGTTCTGATCAAACTAATCCGCCTCTCACATCCATCTTCTCTTTACCTGTTATAATTGTCTAAGATTAATTCTCGTTTCTTTGCTTTTATTTGGAAGTTTTTTTAAAGTATTGAGCTGATCAATTAATTTTTTTTTAGCTTTTGCCTAGTAAGGCCAAGCAGATAATTTCAGAAAAACAAAAGTAGATGATGAGTAGACCTAATGTGGTGTGTATTTAAAATACTTTCAGATTCGCATTACAACACATTGAGTTTTTCATTGACTGATAATTTTAATTGTGGGCTTGCCTTGATCTTGAAATTTAAGATCATTTATAAAACTTACCTAGTATGTATTTCAGATAGTATTTTATTCATGTGCACATATAGGTGTGAAAGTACATAGACATAAATATTAACAGACAGTTGTCAGTTGTCAAACCTCATGAGTGCTTTCGTGTGCATGCACGCACATTTAACATAAGTTCTAAACGGAAAACAACTCTATACTCAAAACTCCGCCTCGTTACCAAAATCATTACAACAACCATTGCAGGGTAACAGAAAAATCTGAATTGGAATTTGTCATCAGATTTGAACTGCTCCAGTTCTTAATATGATGGGAAGTGCAGTAGAACCATATTAAACTAGTCGAAAATGTGTTGACTTTTAAAATTTGTTTTCTAAGGAGTTTAAAAATCTATAAAATTGTATTGTGAGGGCTTTGCTCAGGAATATACTATGTGGTTTAAAGGAGATTTAAAACTTCACATACTCTAGAGATTTTCATATTCTTGGACAGATGGGTATCTGAGGTAGACTTCTTCAAGGTCATGAGAAGAACATTGGGTTGAAAGTCAAAGGGCTTGCACTTTAACCCTTGCCTTGCACACTCTTACTGGGTGACATGAGCTACTTCTCCCGGGGCGGGGAGCAGTTTTCTCATCTCAAAAATGAAGGCAGTGAATTTGAAAGTCTGTACAATGTAATTCTTTAAAAAGCAAAAAGAGAGCAAAGTAGCAACGCCACTATTATCCTGCACTTAACATCAGTAGATGAAAGTTGTGAATCTCTCAAAACGACATTCTGAGGCTCCTAGACCAAAACTAGAGATGGTTTGATTCTTTGGATGAAAATAACATATAAGTCTAACACGCTGTGGGACTGCCCTGCTCAACTACATGAATTACACAGTCTTCACCCATTCGGCTTTCCCACACTTTAGTAATAACTGAGATGATGGAGAAAGAAGTAAAGTGGGACCCCTAAGCTTGACAAAGTTTATACCATAAAAATACATAGAGTACTCTCCAAAGTGCATTTCACTAAAATCAGTATGCTTGAGATACTTGGTGGAGAAGAGGGGATCTGGGTAGGAAGCTGCGTTTTTAGCGAGTTTCCCAATTAATTCTTATACACACTAAGTTTGAAAACCTCTAGGAGACTAAGACATAATTGTGTTGGAGGCTAAGAACTTGTGATACATCAGCAACTTGAGAAATCCATTCTTAGAATGGATCTAACACAAAGTTGAAAGTTAGGGTAGTTTGCTACTCCTGGGTAAAATTTTAAATCCTATTTATTTTAATTTAATGTAATACAGTTAACTGAGTAAGTTTAATGAGGAGCATAATATGTTTCATGAAGGGTCATTAGTTGTATATTTCCCATTTGGACCATTACCCCTCTCCCTTAGCCTTCTGAAAACAGTTTACTCACAAGAAAAAAAGATTGGCACAGAGAGAGAAATAATATGATTCGCAGCATTCAGACTGAAATACAAATTTCTGGGCCATACCAGAGTAGTGTTACAAGGTCATAGGAAATTGTGCAGCACGTGGGTGTTGAAAAAGATTCCTTCTTTTAGCAAAAAAGCCCTTTGTAATTATCATATCTTTGCTTGATAATTAGCACTACTGTTACAATGGCACAAAGACTTACAAAGACTTAATAGACAAACTGGGATCTTTTTTTATTATTATTACATTATAATGCAGCTTGAATATCTGTTTAGCTACAATATATAAATATGCCAGATTTTGTAAATGTGTTAAATTTTTAATCCATTGGTTAGAAAAAAAACAAAAAACAGTTATTGTATTAAAAGCACTTCCTTTGAAGAAAGTCCATTTTATTTAACTCTGTGACAAGTATACTAGATACTTATCCAAAATGCTAGCGTGTGAGGCTGTGGAAATTCAGTAGAGGCTCTGATGGTATTAAGGAACTGCCCCCTTCATCTCTTCCACCTGTCTAGCTCCACTCCTGGTTCTCTTAGCTGCCTTCCTGCTCTCACAGTTGATGCTGAGCTCTATTCTGGAAGGCGATGTGGGGTTGAGCCCTTCAGGATGACCTGAAGATCGCAGATCCCATGGAACATGCTGTAAGCCCGTAAGGCCATTCCTTCACTCAGTGATGATTTAGCAGGCACCAGCTTATGCTCAGCACTGGTCATGGAATTCTGAACCAGGAGACAGGCATTTGTGTTAAGGATATAAAAAATATATAAAAATCAGCTTGGAAACGATTGGAGGGCAAAGGAGCAATAATCTCTTTAATGTAGTACAAGCTACTGAAAGGAAGGCTTAGGCTAAACAATTTAATAAAACTTTCAAACAGGTCGTTGATCACCAGATCATTCCAGGTGACCCTTGGAGTGACAGAAGTCCCAGACAGGTCACCTCCATATCCAGCACATGTTTTCTAACTGCAAAACCCATATGGGAGCATCACTTAGCACCCTGCCAGGAGGGAGCCTCTCACCACTCAGTGACTCAGTGATTCTATTGAGCTACTCATCTAGTCTGGGCCAATGGCTAAGAGACTAAGTGTGGACGTGGAATAAAACACAATGCCCCATGCTGCTCCCTGGCAAATCAAAAAGATGGATGTAACACTTATAGAAGGAACCTTTGATCCACAGCTCTCTCAGTAGAAGATTATTGGCTTTTTTCTTTTTCAGATGCAAGGATGGGCAAGAAGACAGTGTGTGTGTGTGTGTGTGTGTGTGTGAGAGAGAGAGAGAGAGAGAGAGAGGGAGAGAAGAGCAGGGGCGGGGAAGAAAGTAAGGGGAGAATGAGAGATGATATTTACGTGAAACTTTATTTTCTGTTACCTGATTCCTGTTTAGATTTAAAGACTTCTAAGAACAGTTGTTCCAGCAAAATGTCTCCTTGCACAGTAATACTTAAGGCCTGAATTGGGTCTGAAAAGGCCTTAAAATAGCTTATAAACTTCAGTGTTCCACAGTGCTACTGGAGGTTATCAATAAATTAACTACCTTTACATAGTTGGTGAAAATTAAGAACAATTTTTGTAGAAAAGCAAATGCAGTAAATAGTGGAATTGGACTTCTTTACAAACTGTATTACAAAATTCGTAAGTAGATGTAAAATATAAAAATATGTCTCTTTTACTTGAGCTTTCATTGTATCTAACCCAATTAAATAGGTTCCAGTTTTATACTTATATAAAAATATAGATACATGACATTATTTTTATGCATACTTTATAGATGCATATTACATAGCTGCTTTTCTTAAAAGAAAAAGCACATTCACTTATTTGTTTGGTCATTTGTTGAATTTTCATTCTTTCATGTGTTCACTGAACAAAGATTGGCTGAATTCCTGCCATGTGCTATGTGCCATGGAATGCCTGGAGATATGAACATAAACAAGGACTCTTGGTCCTTAAGATTGCTCACAAGGCCATGCACGATCTGGCCCCTGTATTTCTCTTCCTCTCTAGCCTCACCTTTTGCTATTTCCCTCCAACCAAACCCCCCCAGTTCCCATCCTATACTCAAGCCACCTAGTGATGTTTATATCCTTCAACTTCTCCAAACTTTGTTTGTTTTGTCTTCAACATTCCTTACTAGGCCTTTACTTGGCTTTTATTTATCCTTCATTCAAGTCAGGTCCCAATTTATACTTTTGGAAGTGTCCTGGAGATGCCTCATAACTTGTGTTAGGTGCTTTTCCTGTATTATAGTCATAATATGTTCTATTTTCCCTATCAAGGCACTGTGGAAGCTGTTATTCAATTGCTTGTTCCACACTAGGTTTTAAACTCCTGGAGGGCGGAGACTGTGCACATTTTGTTTACTGTCGCATCTCCTGGGCTTTAATGTGAGGTCTAGAGAATGTTAGGCCATCAGAATATATTTGTAGAAAAAAATAAACAGGGGAAGACAGTTATAATACGATACAGCCACATGATTATCATACAGCATAATGTTATTCATTTAAAGTATGAAAAATATTTGTATAGCTCCAATGAAACAGTTTATTAAAATTTTATAAACTTTATCAAAGCACAATCAAAAACTACAGTAATCTAGACCTGTGCCATCCAATACAGTAGCGACTAGCCACAGGCGGCTAGTGACTGTCAAGTGGGACAAGGGGAGATGTAGAATGCATTGATATCCGGAAAGTTCTGTGAGACAGCGCTGGTCTAGACTGAAAGATGAAAAGGGAGGCATTGAAACTAATGGTGTTTTCAAATCAACACCAGGATTAATCCTTCAATATGAAATTTGAGCAGTGCATTTCAGAAGTGAAGAACTGTGTAGCCTTGAGATTTTAGAATCCAGAACATAAGTGTTCGAGAGACACCAGTTTGGAACTAAACACTCCTCATAAAACTAAAAGCACATTTTACCCCTCACACCAATAACCACGCGGTCGATCGGTAAACTCACTATCTGGTCTGAAAGCACTTTCGAGTTGTCCAGGCTGACAGGGAGCACGAGCCACGTAAGCTAGGTAATGTGTGCTGTTTTTTTTTTTAAATGTGAAGCTTGTGAAGGGGAAGATGGTTAGGTCTTTCTTGTTGCTGTTTTAAACTTACTTGAAGCAACGTGGGCCAGTAATTTAACTTTATAATTAGTAATTAATTTCTTTAGAAAAGCAGTTTTTTCAGAAACTTAGAAAAATAATTTTCTTGAGCTACATTAAAAATTCTTCTTAGGTTACTATAAATTATAATTAAAATAGTTCTTACTGCGAGTAGCTCAGTAACTCTGCCCTGTCCTCTGTTAAACCAAGTATATAATTGCTTTTCAATAGATAGTATTGAAAAATGAAGAAAGGATTAGTATATTCTGTAAAGATTTAAACCTTCACTGTTGAGGCTTCTAAGGAAGATGAGAAAGAAGTGATTTTTGTCAAAAAAAAAAAGGTTTTGTATATTTCTCCTAAATTGTAATGCTCATTTTTGTTTATATATCTTTAAAAGACTTTTACTAGTCCCTGTAAATCGTATTTATATTTGTTCCCCAAAGTCTAAAAGGAGAAACGTGTCTAAAAATATATTCATATTTCTCATTTCTATCACAATGGATTTTTTATATGTCAAATTTGAAAATCCATTCCTTTTTAAAAATAATGCTCTTGCTTAATTTGCATACGTTTTGTAAACATGAAAAGCTGCTTCACATCTCAGTTATTAAGAAAATCACTGTTGAACAAATGAAGTGCGTGTTAGATTACTTAAGTTATATGCACAAGGCAATAAAACTGAATTTCCTCTCATCTCTTTCATTGCACAGCTCTAATGGCTTAATACTAACACAGAGTCAACAGAAAATTGTTTAATAATAGTAGGAGCAGAAGAGACAATAGGTTTCAAAATACAGCCTTTTGTCAGTAGTGAAACTGCTTTATCATTATCAACATCACCATTTTATCATGATTATTTTATATGAACCACCTTGAACTGGAGCAGACCAAAGTCCTCATAATTTTTTTTTTTGTCAGTACCTGAAAGTGAAAGGGGGAAACATATTTAGCCTGGATCATAATCATCAATATTTAGTGATACTTACAGAGTTCATGGCATGTAGAACTTGGTGTTGGACAGCACATTTGAACCAAATGTTGCATTCTAGTCCTTGATAACCCCTAGGTAAAAGTAACATTGTTTGGTTTAAAACATATCAAATAAGATATCAAAGAGAAGATCATCTTTACTTCCTCAGGATTGGTATTAAATATATGGCTGTGAAATATTCAAAAGTGAAGTTTTAGGAACAATTTCAGAGCCCTGCCTAGAGTCAGAATAGAAGATAATGAGTTTTTGATCAAAGGATGTTTATTATTTCAACTGCCTCACTGCGTTTTTTAAAATTATTATTATAAATCTATTTCCCTTCCCTAAAGGAAATGATGATATTTTATTTATCTCTGTAACTCCAACTGCCGCTCAATGTATGGCATATTGTAGACATTTAATAAATATTATATATATATATATATACACACACACACACACAACACACACATACATATTTACATATATATACATACTTACGTGTATATATAATATGTATAAACAACTTACTGATGATCATTATGGTAGAAATATTAAAATTTACCAAATTTTCTTCATTGAAGTCAGATAGGTTCTAATAGTAGTAGAAGTGAGAATCTTTCAAGCGAACCAGAGATTAATAAAGGTTGTTGCTGTGTAAGAAAAGAACAAATAGGCACAGGAGACCACATAGAAATATTCCTTGTAGTCCTGGTGGAAAGTAAAAGACTTTCAGGCCAACCTATATGGATTCCTGGGAAAAAGAGACACAATGCTAGTACTTTGGCCAGGATCTGACAAGAGATATCAGAGGGTCTCAAACAAAATGCCTCTGGCCCCGTCTGAATCACTGGGGGATCTAACTGAAAGGCTGCTTCTAATTCAGTGAACATGGGGCAGGGCCCAAAAGTCTGTATTTCTGACAGGCTCCCAGGTGATGCTGTTGCTGCTATCTGTGAACCAAGCTCTGAGTAACAAGGATCCAGACTTCCCTTTCCAAATATCTATTTTCTCCAGCATGGAGTTTGAAAGTACGTTTTTGAACATTTATCATACCGTAAAAAAAACGATTTTTTAAACCCGCTATTTGGTGAAACTGACTCTTGAAAGCAAGTGTGTTAACATTTTTGGAAGTACTACAGTATAAAAGGCCTGTCATCACACAGTGAGGTGAGCACTGCTTCTCCTGGCCACCTCCCTTGTGAGTGCCCATCAGCTGGTAGTGGCTCCCTAGAGCATGTGTTGAGGGAGCTTCTGAGTTCCAGACCAGACTCGGCAGGCAAGTGTGACATGAATGGTTGGGGGTGTGTGCTGTGGGTACAGGGAGTAGTGGCAGCTATGCTTTCCTCATTATCCTTATGAGCAAAATAATTCATAGGACATTCTGGGAAAAGACTCCAGACTCAATCATTAAAAGGACTATAATTAGGCAAACGCTGCATATGCATACAACAGATTGGGTGGATAGATTATCTTATTGGAAATATATCTCATTTTACTAATAGCTGTTTGGGATGTTATCCAGTCATGTCTCAGCGGCATTTAGTGTATTCTGTGTTACCCTGAAGTTTAGCCACCTGATGGAAGTTTTGAATAAGGAAAAAAAAATTCCCTGTCAATTATTTCTAAAGGTCATAGAGTTAATGACTAGCTGGGAGGTTAATTAGATTCTGAAAGCCTCTTCATATCAATTAAATCTCTTATCTTTATGTTTTAGTAAATAAACTCAGTAACTGTTTAGAGCTACTGTTTTAGGATAAGAAATGCTGTAAACAGTAAACCCTAGGATGGGTATTTGTTTTTTTTCCTCACAAATGATAAAACATTATTACAAAAAACCTTATGTATGAATTGCAAACAGTAACTCTTATTCAAGAATTTCTGAATTAAAAACTTTATTTTTTGAAATACCATGCAGATTACTCCTTAGTCATAAATGCCATCACTATGACCTCAAGAAAACCATTTAGGGGAGAAAAACTAAGATCAGAGTTACCCTGAGAATGAGCTGCAAATCTAAACCCAACCCCACTCTCTGTTCCCCACTCTCTGTTCTCTAAACTTTTGGTTTGAAAAGTAAACTTTTGGTTTGAAAAGTAACCAAACCCTTTTCAAGGTTACTTGTACACAGTTGTGAATAAGTAGTATGTTTAGTGCTTATGGCTGACAATTACATATTCAGTCATTTCTATCATGTGAATTCTCTTTGGATAATATCACCAGATTTCAGATGAAATGCAACAGATCTGCACTAATCATTAAGGTACCCACTAGCTGCATGTGCCTATTTACATTTTAATTCATTGAAATTAAATAAAAAGTTTAGTTCTTCAGTCTCACTGGCCACATTTCAAGTGCTCCATTGCCACATGTGACTAGTGCCTCCCGTATCGATCAGGATAGGTACAGAAATGTTCATCACCCCCGGAAATCTTCTACTGAGCAGCCCTGATGTAGGGGTGAAACTGGTACATCTAGCGTTCTTATTCATGAGGTAACTAGCATGATGCTTGATGGATACAGCCTAATAAAGGACCCGTAAACTGGAGAGGCTGCATCCAGCCATTCCATCTTTCATTTCCACGGCAGGCATTGGTTGTGTCCCCACTGGGTGTCAAGGTCTGTGCCAGGGCAGAGAGAACTAATTAGGAAAGCTGGATCACTCAGCGTTTACTCCCAGGAACAGAATATTTGTTAAAGTAAATGGGGTTCTGTGGAGTGAGATGAGAGGATGGAGGGAACACTGAAGCTGAAGTTAACCCGAGGAAGAAGAGGAAATGGAGGAAGGGACAGGAAAGAGACGCAGGGGAGCAGAAGCAAGACAGATCAACTCTAAATTTTTCCACCAGGAAGGGAACGCGCAGGCGTGCACAGGTTCTTCTAATGTTTCCTAATTACGTATGCGGGGAATTTTATCTTCAACTGGGCTTCGTGATTGGGTTCTCCTTCAGTGTGGTGGTTCTGAATTAATTTCACATGGGGAAAAAGAAAGCTGCAGCGTGATTCCCTAAAGAATGTTTGTTGATGCATCATCATGAGAGTTTAAATCTTACATTTGGGAAATGGAACTTTAAAATTCCCACAAATTTGGAAAGAAATTAAGTTCCAGTTGTGGCACCACACATTAGTTCTCTAACGTGGGGCGAGTTATTTAACGTTCTCGGGCTTCAGATTCCTCCTCTGAGTATTGTCGACCCTGACCCATCCTTCCTCACAGGGCTGTGGTGATGATTACAGGCCATAAAAGATGTCAGAGCCCATTGTCAACTGTTAAGTTAGATAAGGTGTTTTTATTTTCAACATCAAGGGAAAAGTTCAGGTAATTAAAACTGTTTTACCAAAGGACAAAGAAGAAGCAAATTAATAGGTATATTAATTTTATATTAATAGGTATATCATTTAATAAATATTGCATCCTTAAGTAACTATAGCATTTATATAAATTAAGAAGATCGAATAAAGGCCAATGAATTGATTTTCTTCAACAAGCATTTGTGAAATGTTCCCTATGTGCAAGGCATTGTGCTGAGTGCATTAAGAAATGCGGCACTGGGGCTTCCCTGGTGGCGCAGTGGTTGAGAGTCCGCCTGCCAATGCAGAGGACATGGGTTCATGCCCCAGTCTGGGAAGATCCCACATGCTGCAGAACAGCTAGGCCCCTGAGCCATGGCCGCTAAGCCTGCGCATTAGGAGCCTGTGCTCCGCAATGGGAGAGGCCACAACAGTGAGAGGCCCGGGTACCGCGCCAAAAAAAAAAAAAAAAAGAAAAGAAATGCGGCACTGATTATGATACGCCACAGCCCTCCAGGGCCGATACCCCATTGTGGACACAACATGCACAGTATTTGTTCTCTCATTCAGCAGATATTGATGAACGTGAAGGCCGTGTGCCAAACATTGTGCTAGTTACTGGTGATGCACCGTGACTCTCCTATCCCAACAGTCTGAACCACGATAAGACTGAGAGTGCAGTAGGATAACTGAAGGAAATGAAAGTAATTACAACTGTGAGCACCTGACAGCATCCACCTCTTGCTGGATTACAGATGAAAGCACAACTTTGATAAGCAGAGTAGGTTGATAGGCTAAGCCAATCTTCAAGACATTTATTCCCATTTAAAGTAAAAGTGAGACTAATAAAGGTAATGATATAGAGATATATAAATGCCTGTGTACACACACACATATCTATGTGTATGTGTGTTGGGCTGACCAAAAAGTTCATTTGGGTTTTTCTGTAAGATCTTATGGAAAAACCCAAACAAACTTTTTGGCCAGTCCAATATTTGTAGCAGCCTTTAATTTTGTTTCCCATTGGTATTGGACTTTTTAATATATGGTTTCTCTGTAAACGTGGTTACAATTTTTAGGGAAATTCTATAGAATACAAATGTTTGAAAAATGCGGTCAATATATTATTACCTTTAAGTTTGATTAAAGGGTCTCTGGTGTTGAGAAAGGAAACCTTAAAGTTACATTGGACATCCTCCTCTGAACTTTACAGATGAGGTTCCCCCCACCCCTCTTCCTTAAATTCTAAAACATGCTACATCTGGCTGAGAGGCTGGGAAATTGTTACATGCCTGTGTAACATTCTTATAACCTAATAGTTCTACAACTCTTCTCGCAGTTTAATCATTGGAAAATGTTCTTTGTTTTTGCAGTCACTGTTTCACATAGTAACAGCTTGTTGTATTTTGGTCTGTTTGCCAGAGGGAAGGTTTATTTTTAAAACCCTGAACTCTGAATTTTTCTTTATTTTTCCAAGATTGAAAGCAGCTGAAATGCCTGGAGTTACAGGTTGAAGGCTGCTTTACAATATGTGAAGGGAAGCTTCTTTCCCTCCTCCCTTTGTGTGTGTGTGTTAAAATTTTTTCCTAACAAATGTCTTCTAACTGGTAGTTGTCTAAAAATAGAAAACTGCCTAACTAAAAATAGCCTGGCTCTCTTTCGAGCCAAGGAAAATGGAGAGGAATAGGCGTGGAATAGAAGGCTGAGTAATCCAGTTCTATTCATTCAGAGAAACCTTTGAGAATGCGGGCGATGATAAAGTGCCCTCCAAAAACCACAGGCCTGACTCTCCCTTCAGACTTCTAGGTGCCAATAAACATTTTAGCCCCAGGACACATTTTTTTCTTTCTCATAGGTTGTAAACATTTTCTGAAAGACAAGGCTTTGTTTCACAGAACCTGACAAACTGCCATAACTAACTAACTTTCCTAAGGTCTTAAAAATTCATATTTATAACATGTATTTTAAAAGAGCATTTTAAATGAAAGTATTGTAAAATAATGTACATAGTGTAATAATTAGGAGGCAACTGTTATAATAAAAACCGCTTACTGCTTGCAATTAAACTTGAAACTTTAGAGTTTCACAGAAAGAAAATTATCCTGTGACTCATTGTAGCTAAAGAGAGCAGCTGACTTATTTTAGTTTAGCTCCCCTAGATGTAAAATTCTCCTGTTAAGTATATATCCCCTTGATATACCAATACTTAGTCTCTTTCTTACAACTATAGTTTTCATCCAAGCAGATTTTCACTTTTAATTTTTTAAATGGAGTAGAAACTACTTTGAAAAAGAACATTTTGAGAGTAGGATGGCTGTCAGTTTAGAGAAATGGAATTCTGAGTAAGCCATAAAAAAAAAAAATACATAAGGCAGTTTTGCAATGGTAATGCTTTTTTTTTTTCCATTTTGTTTTGCTTCAGTAATCTGAATAACCAGGTCAAACATAGCAACAGGGTGTGGAAATGTCAGCACAGTTCATGGGGTTATACGGGTCTGAGCATTGTTATGTTCAGTTCCTGTAATGCTGCTGGTGATAAGACTCTTGAGACAAAGGACGATAATTGATGGAAAGAGACTTAAATCATTGCTAGAAGAATCAAGGTCCTTGTATCTGTGTACATCGACTCTTTTGGTCTCCTTCCGTCTTGTAAAGCATTTTGTCATCTTGCATGGTGGCCCCCTACTGCTCTTTGTAATGGATGCAGACCACAAGTGATTCCTTCATGCCGCATACAGGGTGTAATTGTGTCTGTGTGGTGTATTAGTAATTACCAAGCTGAATTCCCATATTGTATCTTTACTGCAGGCATGGAAAAATAGGACATACAACCCTGCATAGCCATTTTCAACCTAGATAGTGAGCCACTTAGAGCTACATTCCAGAGACAAAGCCTTTTATATGCACACTTTTTAAACAAAATTTTCATTGTTGAGTCATTTGTGCTATGCAGGATAAATTCAGTTTTGGAAATAATTACCTTTGATAATATATTCACTTCTGACTTTTTAGCAAAGCCTTTGTAATATGGAAAATATTGCTATTTTAATTGCTAAAAAATCATTTTAGCATTACTAGATAACAGTGATACAAGCTAGAATAACCATGCTAGACTATCATATGGAGAGAACAGTGCATGAATTACTACATAGAACAGATTGTATAACATTCATAAACATTAAATAATATAATTGTTTTATTAGCACTTTTACCTTACATAGTGATATTTTCATATATAATTTATCCGTCTTGGCTCAAGCATTGTTAAACTTCAGAAAAAGCTGACAAATTTTTGTTACAGTGAGCAGATATAAATTAATAATGATTTCTTTGCTATAAAATTTGCATCCATTCTTTATATATTTTGTAACCAATATTGATTTGACTACCTCCTAATCATTGAGGATTTGCAATGTCTACAGTATTATTTATCTGTAATAGAAGCCAAAATAACACAAGCAGGATGGTTTAAACATGAGAAGGTGTGTTTATTCTATGCATCAAATGCTTGTAATGACAGTTGAAAACTATTAAATACAATAGCAAAGAAATTAATATGGCTATTTCATTAGTGATAACCAATGACATTAGATTTATTTTGTGAATTATCAAAGCATGCAAGGTTTTAATTCCATTTTTATCTCCAACTTTAAAAGTGGGCTTCCAATATGTATATTTTAGAAGTTTACTTCCACTTTTATCTGTAGATGTTTTTATTCTAGCAATAATTGTTAAACTCCTAGGATGTACAGAACTTTATAGTGATGCTAGGAGAGGTGTGTTTGGAAGACATGATCTGTGACCTCACAAAACTTACAGTCTAGCTAAGGTAGAAAATACACATGTGAATCAACCAGACAAAACAACATAACAGGCATTATGAGATATTGGGGCGGGGGGCAGCATATAACGTAGTGTTTGGGAGCGTCAATCAGTTCGCAAACTGGAGCTAAACTGCCTAAGTTCTTATCCCTCTCCACTGCTTACCGGTTGTATATCCCTGGGCAAGTCACTTAGGCACTCTTCGTCTTAATTTCCCCATTTGTAAATGGGGTTTAATAATAGTACCTAGTACATAGTTATTATGACAATTAAATGATTGAACATTTTTTAAATGCTTGGAACAGGGTCTGGCACATAGTAAGGTTTATGATGATGATACCTTGTAATCAAGTAATAACTATAGGAAGTAGAATATTTTAAAAGTCAGGGAAGATGGCCATGATAGGTAGTCACTTTTAGGCACAAACAAGTCAAGTGCAGAACGGTGGTTATGAATTGATGAAGAGGATGGGGGCAAACCTCTCAAAAGACCAATTATGCAAAGATCCACAGGAAGAAAGGAGCAAGGGCATGAAAAATATTGGTTTGATAAGAATAGAAAGTTAGGGCTTCCCTGGTAGCGCAGTGGTTGAGAGTCCGCCTGCCGATGCAGGGGACACGGGTTCGTGCCCCGGTCCGGGAAGATCCCACATGCCGCGGAGCCGCTGGGCCCGTGAGCCATGGCCGATGAGCCTGCGCGTCCGGAGCCTGTGCTCCTCAATAGGAGGGGCCACGGCAGTGAGAGGCCCGTGTACCGCAAAAAAAAAAAACAAAAAAAAAAGAATAGAAGGTTCACGTACAGAAGCAGCAGTAAGAAAACTGGCAAGGGAAATGAGGAAGAGGAGGAAACAGGTAAATCACAGGTAAATGTCTGGTGCAGAATTAGGTGCAATACGGGAGGTATGAGAATGATACTGTATGGTCTCAAGCAGTAGAATAGCATAATGACAGCCAATTCTTGAGGAAGATTCTACTGGAAAATGTAAATAGATAGAAGCAATATAATTGTAAAACGTAGATGTGCCAAAACATTTTAATTTTTATAAGTAACATGTGTATGTGTACATGCTACAAAGCCTAAAACTTTTCATTATACTTAAATATTTAAGCCATTTATGTCATCCTAAAAACATCTATGATTATAATATTAAAAAGTTGTTTTTGAAATACGCATGTAATTTCAGTTTGCGCTGATAACATGCACATGGATTTCTCTGACTGAAGATGATATGTCAGCTGTAGTGTCTCAAAGGAGCAAATTATAGAGACCTCAGCAGGTGTATTTAAACTATATAAGTTTCTCTAGATTAAACTGAAGAAGAAATCAAAATCTATAAATTTTGAATTTCCTAATGAAGTATGTGCACTTTGAATGACCACATAAACAGGTCAGGATTCTGGATACAATCCTGCCAAATGTAAAAACTCTATCCTTACACTTTCACATCTATAATCTAAAAGTCCAGCCTTTTTGTTGTTGTTGTTTTTACTGAAACATAGTTGATTTACAATGCTGTGCCAATCTCTGCTGTACAGCAAAGTGACTCGGTTATACACATAGAGACATTCTTTTTTCGTATATTCTTTTCCAGTATGGTCTGTAAGACAGTGCATGGTGTGGGAAAAGGAACAGATGCAAGTTCTAGAGAGTCAGACAAGCGGGTTTCTCCCACTTTCATAAACTCCATTCTCTTGGGCAAGTTTCTTAATCTCTGCTGAAGTTTAGCTTCGTAAGCAGTAAAACAGGGATAGCAAATCTTGCTTTTGGCTTTTTTATAAGAATTAGCTTATATAAGTTACATATATAGCCATTAGCACATGTTGGGCGCATGATGCCCATAAACATGTTATTTCCTTTCTTGCTGCTCCTTCCTCCTGCATGTGTAAATGTAGGCAGTATTTTCTAACTTTCTACTCTCTCTGTCTCTCTTTCTCTCTTTCTCTCCTTCTCTCTCTCTCTCTCTCTCACACACACACACACACACACATTCATACCTTGGACGTTGACTCTTCAGTATATCTTGTGATTACATTCAAACAAAATGTCACACTTTGTAAATTGTTACATATAATACTTGTGTAATAAAGTCATGAAATTCTTCAGAGATAAGATCTTCACTATACAGATTTTAAAACTAGGGAAAAGGAAGAGAAAGGGAAAAGCTAGGAGTCACAAGTAACTCTATTAACTAAAGCCAAAACAATTGAAAGAAATAGGTGGAACCCTGTCAGATAGAGGGGCTTGCCCAAGTTCCGTTGGTGAACTCTGGTAAATAGAGTTAGGATAGAATTTATTTCCTGGTGTTTCTTTTGAACTACTATGTATCCAGGGAAGAACAGAGTGAAAAGAGAGAAGGGGGGTTGGGGGGTGGGAGGGCATGAGGGGGTGAGCTTGATTGAGGTTTTAAGGCAATGAAAGAAATTAGCAAAGCTAAGACAAGAGGACCCTACACTACTAGTTTCTTTTCTGATGCAAAAACAAATAATTGATTTCATTAAAATACTAGCCAGCCAACAGTGTTTATTATGATGATACTGTTAGCAATAAAATATATCTCTCTTACATCATTTCTAGCTTGTATCTTTGCCCTGACTCCCTCAGTATTTTGATGGCAGTAACAATACATGCTCTTGGAAGTGAGCCAAGCACTCTGAAGCATTACACATTTGGCTTAGTTCCAAGTGAACAGGTGTTTTAAATATTCCAGTCACATACCCACAATGTATATTGCTACTGGGGAAAGGATATTGTTTCTGATGTTTGTTTGACACTCTCCTCTGAACCACACCTATTTTGCACTCTGAAGACCTAGCAGAGATGAATTGTGATTTCAGGAAAGACAACCATCAGAGCCCTAATATTACCTATAGGAGGTGCAACAAGTTTATAGTTCTGAACTCTGCCCCTGATATCTGGTTACTGAGGCCAGAGCACATGCTGATCAACATTCGAAGAAATGAGGAAACATTTTAGTGCTTTCCATGATTGAGTTCCTACAAACATGAGATATTTTATTTATATCAGAGAAAAATATAGTAAATTATATGATAGCAAACTATTTGTTACATTATGATTAGGGAAAGAAATTTGTTTTCCATTAGACACCGTCATTCAGTTTGCAAACATCCTAAAATAAAACAACCTAACTATTGTGGAATTTAAATTATGAAAGTGAAATATTTCCTTCTAGGGGAAAAAGATTAAAACAGCTATGCAGAAATACATCTACCCAGAAATGATTCTGAAGATCTTTTCAAAATTCTTAGCTTCATGGTATAGTGCATACACAGACACACACACACACACACACACACACGTGCAGTGCATGTTTTCTAGCAGATGAACTCAGATATATAACTTCCATCTTCCTGTGTACCAGTTCCTATGTCAGATCAACAAAACTTTCATTGATTTCTATCTGTCCCTTTAGCTTCAGCAATGGAGTAATGTAATCATTTGGGGTAGGGGGGCTTCCTAACTTCTCCCAGACATCTGCTTTGACTTCATACCTCATCTCGGTATAGATTGGATTCCTCTGACCATTAGTCAATTATGTGCATTACCTTATGGAAACAGATTTTGGACAGTGTTTTGCTTCCTCTTTTAATGATACTGTTTCCCCTCATCTTTTAACAGTGGACTTTAAAAAGAAGTGGGATTCTATTCAGAATGATGGTGATGGCTGTTTGAGGCATTTTTAAACCATTAGGTGGTTAATATGTGGTTAATATTATTTATTCAACAGAAAATTGACTTTAAGCCTGTGTAAAAAGCCACGTATCATAATTGTAAACTTCTTTTAAATGTTATGCAACTTTGTTTAATTTCAATTTTCAAAAAGTCCAGTTTCCCATCTGAGAGACTTGTGTGTGTTGGCCTGGCTGGGGAATCCTCCAGAGAAAACAGGGCAGCTAAGCCACTGCGGAAGCAGAGTGGGTGACTGTGGGTGGCATTTCTCTGCTGAGTCAGGTCCGTGCCAGCCCTTCCCCAGGCTTTTACTAACAGTGAGGATTTTCTGACAAGATGCAAAACCCAAGTCTTGTGGTTCTTGAAATTCTCCTGCAGTTTTCCCCTTTTCCTTGCGACTGGGAAATTTTCACTTAAGGAGATCTCACTTCTTGCTCTGTCTTCCTGTAACTGCTGGAAAAAATTGGGAACTCTTACAGTCGTTCCTTTTACTTTTCCTCCCATCCGGCCTATAAAGTAACAGGGTTATCAGTATCATTTTGAAAACAAAGGAAAGGAAAGAGCTTATGTACCCATGTTTTAAAAGAAGAATTTTTATAATGCATACAGATCTCTCCTTGATCCTGTAGCTCTGCCCAGAGAGAAACAATAGTTTCTCCATAAAAACATGCATTTCTTCTCTTTTCCCCAACCTACCCCCCTTCAACCCTGCAACAATGTCATCTCATAGTTACCAGCCTTGCATCACTTATCTACTCAAGCAAATTGAAGGGAAGGGCTGAGCAGTTAGAGCGTGAATCTAAAGAATATATGCACCAAAAAATATAAAGCAACCTTTTTTCCTTAGGAACAGAAACTTTTTCCTGCAAAGTATTGTTTTAATAATTGCAGCAAACCTACACTTCACCCAGGTAGATACAGCCAAAACGTTATTGCAAAGGACTTCCTTCCTCATCTTAAAAATATAGGAGTTGAAAAAATTAAGTCACCTTTCTTTCCTTAGGTTTTCAACAATCTCCCCTTCATTTTCATTAGGTAGCTGCATCCAAAATATTATTGAAGGGGCCTTCCCCTCTCTGCAGTGGATATTCCAATAGCACAACAGGGAAAACGTTTTAGATAAGCTCATTCATCAGAAAATGAATTCGATTACAAATGTATCCCTTTAGGGAAAAATAAGATTTGTCAAACATTAACCAATTTCGCCTGAGAGTAAGTGTTCAAAGGACACATAGGTATAATTTAGGCAGTCTTTATAATGGGGCGAATTTGCAGAGGCGGAATAGTGAGATAGCTAAGAGAGCTAATTCTGGAGCTTGGACATGAGTTGGTTAAGTTGCTTCTACCACTAACTAGCTTGGTGGACTTCAGCAAGTTCTGGAACCACTTCGCCCTTCTTTTTCTTCATCTGTAGAATGACAGTCATAGTGGAGGAGTGGCTGTGAGGATTAAAAAAAGATCCATGCCAAGCTACAGGCTCAGTCCCTGGCATACAGTATGTGCTCAATAAATGGTAGGTGTTATTACTGAGGACCAGATTCAGTTAAGGCGAAAATTAATATTTTGATAGTGCGGGAAGACTGGTTTAATTTCCTCTTTGCGCCATAGAAGAGGAAATGTTGTTTTTATAATCACCTAATGAATAATATGGAAGAAATTACTGCACAGATGAAAAATCTTAGTTCACCACTGAACTAACAAAATCACTGAGAATTCATAAGTTACGGAAGTTGAAATACCAAACTTAAAAATCAGGCTGCAGTATATTTCCAGTGATAATGCCTGAAGTTATTAAAGCCATCCTGGCTACAAAAGCAAGCAGCTACCGCCACAGGGGCCTGGAGCCCAAGGCCACACAGACTCATCAGAGAAGGCCATCTGGGGCCAGAGGACAGAGCAGTCTGTGAGGCCGGCAGCTGCCACTTGGCCTCACTGAGTTAGACAACAGGTGCTGAGCCGCTGCCAGGGGTGGGTATCAGGATGAGTAAACTGGCCGATGGCCCGTGATAAAGCTTTATGTTAGATCATAAAGTGCTGAGCCCGCATACCAGGAGAGGCCAGCTTACATACCAAGGGGGATCACTTGATGTGCTCACTTGATTACTTTTTCCCTCTCTCTTTCACAACACCTTTAGCTTGTCTCTTTCACTCATTTTCATTCCCTCCCTCCCTCTTTTCCCACTGTGTATTTTCTATCTATCTCCTATTTATCCTCTCTTTCTCTCCTTCATTCTTGTCATTACTTGCCTTAAATATTTACTCTCCTTGCCTTTCCGATTTTCATTTGTCAATACTCTCTCTAGCTTTTGTAGCATCTTGTGAAATGCAAGGTGACCGAATACAAAAGCTAAGAATGTTACTTATCTGTGTAATGTATGACATCATGGGAAATGTGACTTTATGAACTACCAGTTGGTCCAAGGTTCTGGGCCCACAGATTCATATATAGATAACATTCATAGCATAAACAAAGTGAATTGAAATGAGTTTGATTTTAATTACTAGGTCATTTAATTTAGACACATAAATTTACAAAAATTTAAATTTGCACATAAAATAATAAGGTGACAGCGTATGTAGGCCTTGATCAGCACTTGATAATAATACTAGGCTTTCTAAGACATTTCTTATGAATTTTATCTTATTTGTAAATATTTAATGCAGAAGGGAAGATCCTAGTTTGCCATAATGGAATGTATCTTGGGTATTTTCAGAATCCATTTGTAGATGGCCTGTGGCCTATTTATTTCTAATTATTACCTTCAATTCATAATTGTCTACACTAATGAGAAAGGACCCTTCACATCAAAACTATAAAATAGCAGGAACTACAATGTGAGTCAAGGAGATAGCAACCCCCAATAACAACAGAGCCAGGAAACTAGAGGGCAAGTCCCTGTGGAAAGTTGAATAAAGAGTCCTGACTTTGAAATGCTACTGGCATTCTTGATGTCTGTCCCATAGATGCTCTGGTTATTTTTCTGGTACCATCTGGAAATAATTATATTGTTAGGAAAGCGAATAGAGAGGCCTTTTGACTAATGAACTCAAAATTCATATTAATTTATGAAATTCTAGGTGCCAGGTGCTCTGATTGGTCCTAGGGATTCCCAGATAAAGGCGCAGCCCTGCCCTCCAGGAGCCCAGTCTTGTGTGGACACTGAGGCAGGCGCATAGTGACCGCACAGAGGGAACCACATTGAGACTGCAGGGCGGGTTAGTTAAATAAAGACCACGACTAGAATGATAGCAGTGTGTTTTGTAAATACAACAAAAGCCTTAAAAGGGCTAGAACTGAGCAACTGCCTGAGGATTTTGAAGCACTTTTAAGCACCTTTTATTTATCTGATGCTCCTTGATTACTAAGAAGTACAGTTTTAACAAACTTTTTTCATTGGACACCTACCCAAGGTAATTGAATGTAAAGTCCACCACTTGTTACCAATCCACATGTTATGTTTGTGATAGTGACATAACAGCTATAGAAGATAAATAGATTAGACCCTTTCCTTCCCCACAGTAGTTTTTTTTTTTTTTTTTTTTTTTTTTTGGCGGTATGTGGGCCTCTCACTGCCATGGCCTCTCCCATTGCGGAGCGCAGGCTCCGGATGCGCAGGCTCAGCGGCCATGGCTCACGGGCCCAGCCGCTCCACGGCATGTGGGATCTTCCCAGACCGGGGCACGAACCCATGTCCCCTGCAACGGCAGGCGGACTCTCAACCGCTGTACCACCAGGGAAGCCCCACCACAGTAGTTTTTAATGTGGTGAGAGAGATAAGAGGTATAAACCAAAATAAACTTATTTGCAGAAAAGAAAGGAGGGAGCATTGTTAAGTGTACTGTACTGCTGTGCATTTGGAGGTTTAGTCTGAGGGACTTTCTTAATGTCTAATGTGAGTGTGACAGGTAGAGATTTGTTCCCTGACCAGTTGATAACATCGTGCAAACCTAACATCCAGCACAACTACCTTACTTCCAGGACAACCCTTGGAACCTATAAGGAGCCTTTCTTCCCTGCATCTTGACTTCCGGCTGCCAGTGCTAGCCTGTTGTTTGCTTGGGGGTACATCCTGCTTTGCTGTCCACACACCAAGACTGATGAAGTCCCGTGGTGTCCTTCCAGCCACTGGTGTAGCTGGCCCAGTCCCTGACCAGTGACCATCCCACCCATATGATATTTTGGGCACTCTCTGTTAAGCAGAAAGTTTTCCAGTATATTAGCCAATAAAATGAAAATATTAATACCGTATTAACCAAGTTCCAGGGGATTCTACATTGAAAGAGGCAAGTCATAAGAGTAAGGCTAGAGACCAAGGTTGCTAGCCTTTGACAGACCTCACAAACATTGCTAATGTTGAATGGAGAGAGAGAAGGTTCAGTGTTAAAGGAAAAGCTTGGGTCCCCACTAGCTTTTGCTTAATCGTTCTGAGCCTCCTTATTATATATCACCAGGCTCTCCTTAGAGGTATTCCCGTGTATGACGCCCGTCCAAAAGAGTTAACCAATTTCTTGCAACGTTCTACTGTCTACTGCGCTTGTTGCCAAGGATAAACAGAAAGCGCTCAGGAGACACTTCCTGTCTACAGAAATCTTATAATCTAGAAAATAAAATAAAACAAGACTACAGAGAGCAACATTATAAAATAAATATTAATTGCAAAATTCTGAGGAAGCATAAAAGAGAGACATATTAATTCCATTAACTCTCTAGTTCATGATTCTTTCCGTTTATAATTTAAATTCATAGGTGGAATTAGAGAGAGTGGTTGGTAGGGGTGAAAGCAGCCTACGCCCTGAGTACAGACCTAGCAACTGCTCCCTGTGTGTTTTCAGATCCCATCGTGGTTCCATCTTAAATAAGAACCTCTGATGCTGCAGCCTAGGATTCCATTATTCTTTTATTAACAACAATATTTACTGGGTCTTATCCATGTGCTGAGCACATTCAAGTTGTTTGTGGATACAGAGGTGAAAAAAAAAGTTTCTGCTCTCATGGGGGTGTGTTCTAACACATTTGAGACTCTTCCCTCCCCTGGCAGCCACAGTAGCTGTGACTCGTATATTGTTCTCATACAATGCTCTGCAGTCCTGATACCTCATGTTGACATATCAGAGCAGTATAGGCACTGAGCAACGTGTGCTAACACAGTTGTCAATACTAGTCTTCCATTTGGCATATTACAGATCCAGGCAAAACCCTCAGAATTGGTATTTAGGCTCTTCTTCACACGGTATACTGACTGGGGAGCTGGAGTGTAAGAGGCCCTTTCCTATCGTTGCTGCCCAATCACTATAGAATAACCAAAATCAAAACTTTTCTCTTGAGAAGTGTCAATAGAGAATGGCTTATTGCCACTCATTGGAGAGCAGGCTAGTTTATTGGGGAGAGAGAGAAATCAATTAGGAAAAAAGTTTGAATGTCAGGTATCATGGGGAGGAAGGTGAGGAAACCATAAATAAAATCTGTGTTCACAATCCAGAATTGGTCCTTGAAAATCTCTCTCCCCATCATTCAATAAATTGAGGTACAGAAAAAAAAAAAAAAAAAAACTCGGTAAAGTATTTTCAGTGATATCTCAGGCTAAAGTCTGTTAATGGTGCATGTTGGGCTGGCCTGTGACCTAAGACATGGCAACTACAACAGTAAGAATGAATGACAAAGAGAGGGTTTCCCTCTCAGGCCAAGGGCCATCTCAGGAGAGAGTGGGCCAGGGCCAAGCCCACTGGAGCTCTTTACCTCTCTTCAGCCTGGCAGAGGCTCAGGGTGGGCGAGAGGTATTAGGAAAGGAAGCAACTTAACCTTCATCTGGGAGTGGCTGGCTGTCTCAGAAGTGAGATTTGGCTATCTCAGGTACCATTCTCAGGTGTGATCAAAATTGTCAGGACTTGAGTCAGTCAGTTGTCAACCTCAAATCGTTTTATTTTGTGTTATTTTATTTTGTGTTGCCTTTTATGAGTGTACACAGAGCACTCTTCTTTTCTGATAAGCTAGCGATAAACTATAGATCCCAACTAACAAAGATTCTTAAACTTACATCAAAGGTAGTGCCCTTGTTTCTGAGGGAAAACCTAGAAACAGAGAAGGGAATGCACAAAAGCACCTCTTGCGGTATTTTTGGTTCTTACTGTGTGTATGTCCTCCTGGTGGTAACTTAGAGCACCAATAGCCACAAAAGACTTGAGAGCATGGAAAGAATCAGCCCGTGGTTCCCAGGACTCAGCAATTCTAAACACAAAGGATCCCAACCCTTTGTGTCCCGTATACAGTATTCTATGTTACCTCCACTGTTCCCTCTATTCTCCACAGGGATATCCTGTGCCACAGTCATGAAGTAATTACAGAGATTGCTTTAACCTACCAGAACTCATGCTCCTTGAATTTTGACTTACCGATCTTATTAAAATAAAAAACACTGTCACCTGAGGAGACCACCCAACTCATTTCAGTTAGTCTGTCACCGTTAGAAAGTATGACTGTCAAATTTGTTTGCTTATTCATTCATCCGATGAACAGTTACTGAGAACATATATTGAGCCCACATATATTAATCAGACCCTCTGTCAGGAGCCAGAAATATCCAGCCCTAACAGAACTCACTGTCAGGTGGTGAAGCAGACATGTTAAAAGATAAATAACAATATAAAGCACCACATATTATTTAAAACACAAAAAGGTAAGGATTCTAGGGGTACAGAGAAGGGAGTCTCTAAGCTTCTAGAAAGAAGCTTCACAGAGTGAGTGATGCCTTAGGTAATAGATGTCCTAGGATGACTGTGGTTTGTGTAGCAGAGAGGAGTAAAGAAGGATATTCCAGACAAGAATAAATGATACATATCGAAACAGTGTTATTAAAGGGGCTACCTAACTTGGGAAGTGGTGAGAAGTTCCCCCTTGAAAAAACCTAGAGCGCTGGGGGAGAAGAGGGGAAATAGTGTCGGAAAGGCAGGCGGAGGGCTTGCTGTGAAAACTAGTGGGTGAGGCTGTTGGAAGCCACCATGGTTTATAAGGAGAACAGTGATACAGTTAGATTTGCATTTTAATAAGACCCTGCCAAAAGAAGGAAGAATGATTAACTGGGAAGTGGGGGTCAGGGGACAAACAGACTAAGGATGGGAGACCAAGTAGAAAAACAATGATGGTTGAGTCAAGAGATGGTGGAGTCTCGGGTGATTTCTGGGTCTCCAGCTCCAGCAACTAAGTTGTGATGTTTCCTAGGAAAGGAAAGTTGGGAGGGGAATGGGTGAAAGGAGAGGATGGAATCAAAAATATAAATGGGAAAATCAATGATGTAGCAGAGATCAGGGGAATCCTACAGAAATGAGGAAGTATGATGACTAAGTATAATCCTGAGCTGACTGATAAATAAGGCAGTGAAGGCTACTCCCTTTTCAAATGACTAATCACGCACTGGCCCAACTTGAATAAAAAGGCATTTACAACTAGATAAGAGCTACAGGGAAACAAAAATAATGATTTGACCTTACTGTCATTACTCAAGATAACATATACATCTTCTTTTGTTAAAATAAGTCATTAATGGTTTATAAATTACGCTTCAACATGTTATTTTTAAAGAATCAGTGCCCCAATATCTGCTTTGTTATCCCTGTAACCTATTTGCAAGTAAAGTGCCATAGTCCAGAAAGGTTAGTAGATGAATTGCATTCATATTTTGTACTTTCAAAAATCCTGCTTCCTGGTCTTTGTTCATTTGCTCCTCTCCTTCCTGTCTCAACCTTTGTTTAATTTATAATTCTGCCTATCTTTTCCTTCCTTATTTAAGAAATCACTAACATCATCCATTTTTCAAACTCATCTACAGTTTGATCCTTTATATCTCAGATTTTTGTTTTGTATTCCAGCCTTTATTTTCTTAGCCTGCTTTATAGAGATTATTAGGATTACCTGCATATTTTAGCATGCATTTCAGTCATTGTATATTAAAACGTTCCCTGTTTCATATTTCACTTCAGATCTCTCCTGGACTCAAAATGTCAGGAGACATTTCATGCCACACTTCCCCATCTCAGTCCTGTTCTAGGCCAGCCTCCTTGATGCATGCCTGTCCAGGTTCCAAAAGAGGTGTGGTGGAAGAAACCTTAATAAAAACGTGAAACCACTGACCTATCCTGAGGAAGCCTGAATCATTTGCTTGGCCCTAGCATCACCCTGATTTTCCATGAATCCTCCAGGCTAAGATTGGCCCAGAATAAGACCAATGTCAAAGCCAGAGAGAACAGTGGAACAGGCGACCAGGATCCAGGAATGGGGAAAAAAATGAACTTTGCCCAAGAATTTTGAAACATACTCATTTCAAATTTATAGTATCTGACTCACATTCCCAAAAGTTTCCCTGTATTCCTTTCTTTAAGCTTTCTGCTTTTCCTTTTCTAACCTTATACATGCTGCCTAAAATACCACTCCCTTTTTTCTCCTTCTGTGCTGAATTGTGTACCCCTTTTTCCTGCTACCCATTTCATCACTGAGATGATATACTAATGGCTTTTCTCCCTTAAAGAATGCTGAATGCTCAGTTTTTCTGACATTCCATATGTAGACCAAAACACCAGATTTTAAGTATTTAATGATATAAATCTCCTGATAAGTTATGATCAATTTCATTCCTAGTACACATTATGCCTCTACTGCATTGCTTTCTAAGTTTAAAACGGTACATTTTGGAAAACAGTCACTTTGTAACAGTTACTTAAAAAGACTAAAATAATAACTGACTTTTAACAGTGTGAAATAATAATACAAAATGTGAAAAAAGAAAATTGCAGTTGCAAAACTCCTACACTGAGACTACACTTTCTCCCTCTAGCATTTCTTCCTGTTTTGTTCATCCATCCATTCAGTCTGTCATTAATACTGCAAACATTTATTAAGCTTCTACCTCATGGCAGGCCCTGTGCTAAGTCCTCGTGATACAAGATGACTAGTAAACAATGCCTAACCTCCAGGAGCTCACTCATGGGAAGAGAAAAACATGTAAACAAATTATCTTGATCATATATTCAGAAAAAGCATTCTTAACATCCAGAGGACCCCAGACAACACCTGACATAGTAGCACTTAGTAATATGTGTCAAGAGGTCTAGATCCCAGTACCATTTTCACCTTCAGCCAGCCAAATAGCCTCTGTCCAGTCGCAAAACCTCTGCGTGCAGTGTCACTGAAGCGGAATGTGTGTTCTGTTCATTCAGCAAGCATTTACTGAGCACCTAGTGTGTCAGGCTCTGTTCTATATTGCAGCTTCAAAAGTGAATAAAGGAAGTTGCTTTAATTACCTAGCGATTTAGCAATGGAGACGAACACATAAACAATAATTTGCGATAAAAGCTCTAATAGAGGGCTTCCCTGGTGGCGCAGTGGTTGAGAGTCCGCCTGCCGATGCAGGGGACATGGGTTCGTGCCCCAGTCTGGGAAGATCCCACATGCCGCAGAGCGACTAGGCCCGTGAGCCATGGCCGCTGAGCCTGCGCATCCGGAGCCTGTGCTCCGCAACGGGAGAGGCCACAACAGTGAGAGGCCCGCGTACCGCAAAAAAAAAAAAAAAAAAAAAAAAAAAAGAAGCTCTAGTAGAAAAATGTATACAATAAATGAGTGCATGAATTATGGAGCAATTAATTCAGTCCTGGTGATCAGAGAAGTCTACTGAGAGGAGAGGATGTGTCAGCTCTCCCTTGGAGGAGGACTGTCTGCATGCAGGGAACAGATACTGGTGGGGTCATTCCAGTAGGAGAGCCTGGCTTGAGCAAGGGCATGAGATATGAAAGGCCAGCGCTTGTGCAGCATTATCCTCCCTCTGGAAGGCATGGGGAAGACCCAGATGGTCCTTGGTGGTCTCATCCAGTATTAGAGTATCAGTAATTCTAGGAACTATCACCCTCTAAATACTTATATGAAAGAATTTGTGGCCATTAGGGGGAGTGGCTGGATATTTCTTTTTTTTTTTTTTTTGCGGTACACGGGCCTCCCACTGTTGCGGCCTCTCCCATTGCGGAGCACAGGCTCTGGACGCGCAGGCTCAGCGGCCATGGCTCACGGGCCTAGTCGCTCTGCGGCATGTGGGATCTTCCCGGACCGGGGCACGAACCCGTGTCCCCTGCATCGGCAGGCGGACTCTCAACCACTGTACCACCAGGGAAGCCCTGGATATTTCTTTACGTCTATACATTAAAAGTCTTCAAGTCTTCAATCAGTCTTTGATTTCCAGTATTTATTCAGTGGAAAAAATTTCAAGTCCAATTTGAAGATTGTCTTTTGAGGAAAGGAACAGAAACAAAACAGTGACACTCTCCAGCTCTCCCCAGCCTTACCCGAGTAGGAGTTAATATCTGGTTAGAATGAACATTAATAACCTAGAGAAATGTAGTATTGTTAAGGTTTATGTTTTTGATTTCTTATGAAAATTTTCACCACAAATGGATAATTTAGGATAATATTTAATTTTTGCATACTCTATGCTAGCTATGATTTGCTTGTCTAATTAAAGTCTACCTACTGATTTACTAAATTCATAGTATTTTAATGTGCCTTTTCATTTCTATATTAAGAACAAAGAAGAACGATGGAACAAGGAAAGAATATAGACAATGCTTACAGTTTTGATTATGAAAACTTGTGGAGGAATTTCTTGGCCCCTGATCTTCCCCCAGCCTAAGTAATCTGTGCTAGAAATCACCAAAAAACATACAATATTATAGGTCAGGTCAGAGCTTTTAGTTTGAATTTGTATTGCCTGCTTCTCTACAGATACACAAAACAGTGTCTGGTATATAGTAGGTTCTCGGTAATAATTTGCTGAATGTGTTTTAAATGAAGTAAGTCATTGAGCACAGTCCTAGGGTGGCATCCACTCCACAGATACTGAAGGGCCTGGAAGGAGCAGTGTTGTGAGTGTCAGTACCAGGGTGGGGGGGTATTTGTGAAATGCACTTAGAAAGTTCAGTGAAGGGCAGTCTCCATTTCAACTGCACCTCCTGTGCCTGTGTGGATTCACTGCTTTCTAAAGATTATTCAGCTTGTGAAGAGCAGACACTTATCTTCATAAAGCTGTGATAGACAAGCACAAAAATGATTTAATATCAGAGAAAGGAAGCCATTTTTCCTAAGTTGATGTCTTTTTTTTCTTGGCTTTTGTGTGAACAGGACATTCACTCAACTTATAATAACAGTTCCTGCATGTGTTCTTGATACATCAGCCCTTTGAAGGGTAATGCTAACTGTGCAAGAAAGGGTGATTATTTGAATTTTAACAAAAATTAGTAAGAGTATTTTGGGTTTTTTCACAAGGGGATTTGAAATTTCCGCTGTGAAATGGGGAGGCACAGAAAAAGGAAGATGATGGAAATAATATATTCTTGAGAACTAAGACTGCAGACATGGAAATAAATTGAATGATTGGAAGCTTTTAATCTGTGATGGTGGGTCTCTGAAAGAAGCTAAATTTTACTTAAATAGCATCAACATAAAATATTATAGTCTTCATACATTGAAAAAAGCCAATAACTAGATATTTCTTTTCTACTAACAAGAAATAAATTAGGAAGGGGAAGCCAGTTTTAACCACTGTATACAGAAGGGATTTTCTAGTTGATAACATAATGTCTAAGACAAGATATGAGAGCTCCATGTGGCATTCTTTTTCATTTATATTCCTTTTAGTAATGAAATAGAATCTGTTCCCTACATGTATTTCATTAGAATTTTTGAGGCACCTGTCACCTATCTTTGTCAGTTTATATGTATTTCAAGTTTTCCCAATGAACAAATGTAATAATGCAGTGTCCATATGTCCACATGTCTGGGAGGGGAGATTCCACGTGGTTTTTGGATTACCTGTCTGCACTCCTTTTCCCATTTATTGTTTGGAGTATGTCACCTTCTGTCAATCTAATTACTTCTCTCAGAAAAGGCTGTTCTCAGCTCACTGCATGACAGTCTCTGCCTTGTGAAAACATCCCAGAAGCCTCTGCAATCAATGATCTACCCCACAAGTGTCACTCTCACATGGAATGCTGACTCCAGATTTACAGAGTTCTCTGAGGGAAGAGTTTCTTTAGATATGAAGCAAGGGAAGTTGGTGGTTTCAGTAGATGTCTTGCCTTATCTTGACATACAGAATAAATCTCTCAAAACATAGTCAGCTGAGAGACGCTTAAAATATATACATCCAGGACTTCTAGCCCCTGTGAAAGAATAATGATTTAAGTGCCTACATTACCTGACCAGTAACATTTATAAAAGATCAGAGAATCTTTCAAAGGCCAGTGACAGAGATTTTGATTTTACTAGAAAAAGGCCGTAGGGAATAATGCTTATTTATCCATTTAGTAATCCCTTTAGTTAATATCAGCTATTTATTACTGTGATAAAGACAGACTTGGCTGAATCTAATACTGATTCTTTTGTCATAATTAAACAGCTGTAGATTTTTAATATAATAAAGATAAGATTAGTCTTATGGTTCCACATTCAAACTATGGTAAAGTTTGTGCCATTACTTCCATTTTCAGAGCTTTATAATTCCACTGTAATAATCTGTACTTAGCAGAAATGTGTTCTACAAGCTCTCAGCTGAGAGTAATATTTTTGAACAGTTTTTTCAATGTTCTGGTTATGTGATTATGGGAATTTAGAGCTCAATATGCTCTTGGGTTTTGTGTTTGTATTTCTCAAAATGCTCCTCTTTTAAATAACACAATATAACTTGAAATAAGACTATAAGTGCCTTTAAATGGTAGAGATATTTCATTACTTAAATAGTGGTGATATTCATTGTAGGATGATGTAGTCAGATATGAGAAGAATTTACTGGGAGAAAATGAGCCACTCTTTCCCTCTTATTCCCATCACTGAGATTTCCTTTGTGACCTCATGCCACTTGCTTTGTTTATGTAATAGTTTATATAAGTCTTTAGGTATAAAGGAGCTATCGATCTAATTCATTTTTTAACCTATAAACTGAGAAATGTTTTATTGAACAACAAGCATTCCCACTTGGTCTAAAACTTGACATCTAAGAACTATCAACATTTTAGCCATATTTTTATACTTACAATTTTCCCACACCCTAATTTTTTTTTCAATTCTACCTAATTTATTTCAGTGTTCAGTCCACCGCTGTAGTTACATATGCGTGGGAGAGGTCTATTCCACATCTCTCACTTTGCACTTCACAAGTGTGGGAAAGCCTAGGCAGGGGCAAGGGACCACACAGTGGCCTGGCAGGAGGCGGGAGCCTTGGGCCGTTGTGCTGGGCCATGCTGGCCTGAGACCCAGCATAAGGTTTCCTGAAATCTTCATGGAAGATTTGTGAGAGATAATGAGTTAATATTTGTGGAGCTCTTTCAATAAAGTATAATTGATGTTTCAATTTTTATAAACCACACACAATATCTAGCCCTGAAAGCTTTGTAAGAATATTTAGCACACATGTACGTGCCAGATGGATTGTAATGACAGTTGATAGACCTCTCCTAACCCTTGCGTTCTGTTGTCAAAAATCTGCACATCAAAACAACTATAGTTTTCACAAGAAGATTTATTGGATAAAAGATTCGGGTGCACATTGAAAAATCTACTGTCTAGATAAGACTGTAAATTAATGTTATACCAGATAAGACCTTAAATGAGGGGTTTATATAAGAATATTCTTAACATGCCCTAGAGAAATATCAGTAGATAAATTCTGAAAACATATCAGATAATATGTTCTTGATCTTACATATTTTTTTCTGCATAAGTGAATTTTTATGAAGAATTCGTGGAGTATGATGCAAGACACTCAGAAATTATTCTTAAAAGCTCAAGGATATGTGGAGATCAAAGCAGAACCACATCATAATACAAATAGTCATCACCCGGAAGAATGCTTTTGTGATTGAGATAATGCTAACAAAAGAGTTTAAAATATAGGAAATTAAGTTAGCAAATAAAATTGTTATTCTAACGTATTGTGACATCCTCTATAGTATTATTGTAGGAACCCTCTAGGAGTACTTATTCTGGGTGAAAAATGATAGCTGTAGATCCATGATAGGGGGCCAGGTGGCCCCACCAGTTATAAATTCCCCAAGATTGTAAATGTATATTTTATCGCCGTGTGTCAAAATATTCATTTTAATATTCAAACATTGTACCACATAATAAGCTGTAACCATATGTTTATTTGTTATATTATATCACTGTAACATTAATAAATATTTACAGAGCCACAGTGTATCATAGACATAGTCAAAATGGTCTCAGTTTGATTTGAACTGAAAATCTTTAGTGCCTCAGAAACAAATTTTTAAAATGTTACATTTGTTACACATCAGTAAGAGCCAAGGAGTTTAAATTTTTAAGACCGACACCCCCTTTTTAACTCATGCCGTTTTATTTGTTTTCCCCAATTGAGTGAATTAAAAATGGAGTGTTATCTCAGCTTTGAGTTCTTAGCTTGATGTCACAGCTCTTGCTTTATTTGTACGTGATTTCGGTCTTTAATAAAGATGAGCTCTGCTGAACTTTCCATTGATAAGAGACGCTTAGGTACACAGCTCTTTATAAACGATTTGGTAGTACCAGGAACATTCAGAAATGTTGCTAGTCTATTAAAAGTTCACATGGCAAGCTGTGTGATTGATTAATCAGAAGTTTTATAATTTCTAAAAACGTAACTATCTCTGTAAATAGGATCGTGTCCAACTAAGTTGACAACCATCAATTTTAAAAAGAAGAAAAAAAGAAAGTCAAACTCCTGACTCATACTTTTCCCGTTACAGTGTTACACATGAGTATTTATCCTTCTGTGACAGCTGAAACTAGACCAAGACATACATTCAGGAGACAGGAGGTTCGGGAAGAGGCACTGACTTTTCACTTTCATGTGTCAGGAGGCAGTCTCAGGGTGACCCTCCTCAGCTGCAGCCAGGAGGAACTTTTGCTACTTCAGTAGTTACTGACTTGGTTACCTCTCTGCAGTGTTCTTTGGCTTCCTTACTCAGGTCATGATAATGAAGCCCTAAGCTCAGCTCTGTTGCCTTTTCTTTCCAGCCTCTGTTTAGGCAGACAACTTCTCAGTATTATCAATTTCAATACAGGTTTTCACACATATAGAACTCTAACCAGACTAAACAAAGGTGATTCACCTTATGATCACAGGGTCTGAACATTCTTAATGGGTACTTCGTGAGAATGTGAGCTGGGTTCTCCTACCACCTTTTGCGGTCAAGTGCACACCCAAAGGGGTGGCAGGACACTTCTAGTGCCAACCATTATGTTAAACTCAAACTAAGGATCTGTTGCCACTATTTCTGCTTTTGTCATGATCACGTTTTCTGAAATCATTGCGTAATGTCCTAACTTCTAATTTTTCTGTGGGAAAATAGTGTTGCAATTTGCCCCCTTATTTGTGTTCTGTGATCATCTGTCACTAGATGTTTGGAGCACATATGAATTCCAGATCATGAAACTTCAATCCTCATACCATCTTTGTTCGTTGAATTTGGTTTCAGAAGGAATATTTCCCTTTTACTTTTTTTTTTTTAAGTAGTAATGAGTGCACTGTCGAAATGACTCATGGTGTCTTTCTACGGTTTTTCTTTACCCTAATGTAATATAGCACATGTAATAACCTAAAATACTGGCAAGCTTGAACGTCTGTGACACCCTGAATGTCTTTTACAGCCTTTGTCTAGGTTTGAACTTTCCAAATTATGTATTTCAGACGTTGAGAAAGAAGGGCCTTAATGGCTGTGACAGCCCAGATCCTGATGCAGACGATTCAGTAGGTCACAGCCCTGAGTCTGAGGACAAGTACAGGAAAATTAACGAAGATATTGATCTAATGATCAGCAGGCAAAGATTGTGTGTAAGTACTCAAAACACCCTTCATTTTTTTTACTCTTGATATTTCTCTGAACCTGGCAGGCCTTGAACAAGAAAGAAAACAAAGGCTGTGAAAGCCCCGATCCCGACTCCTCTTATGCACTCACCCCACGCACTGAAGAAAAATACAAAAAAATTAATGAAGAATTTGATAATATGATCAAGAGCCATAAAATTCCTGTAAGTACCAAAGGTAGATGGCTGGTCTGCTGATAGCTGCTGCAGTAACATACCTTAACCCTTTCAGTGAGGGCTTTCTCTAAGAGACACTGCCAAGTCAAACCCAGAAAACAGGCATCTCATCCCAAGGGCAGTCGCTTAGAAAGCAGACCCTAAGGGTTGCTGAAATTTTGTCATCTAAAAGATGCGCCATCAGGAAGTTCATTCGGAGGGAGCAAGTTCACAGGAGGAAGAGAAAGATCTGTGTGACACACACTGAATTTACATAATCTCTTAAACACACAGTCCGCACAGATCACCAGGCACTCGTCAAACACTACAGTCTCCTTCTGAGCGAGGATTGACTGCAAAGATGCACGAGTGAAACTGCAGTTCTCTTGTGTAAACTGACACTCATCCCCCAAGTACAAGCTTATTCCTGAATGAAGCTTCAGCCCTCTCCCTAAATATGAAATTCAGCAGCAGCACTGAAGGGTTAAAGCTAATGCTCGCTGCAGAGAAACAGACTGCATGACAACCTAATGGTAAGATTTCAACGTGTTTGTGTGATGGGGTGATTTTAAAGCTTTGTCAGAATATTCGCTTTGCCTATACCAACATTTTCCACGCTTTAACATTTGGCTAAATTTTGTCTTAACCAAGTCAAAAAATTCCTAACAATCAATCTTGTGCCTTGCCAGATATTTAAGAGAAATAACTCTGCATGTATTATTTTGTTTGCCCATATGTAGAGGGGGAGAGTACATACCTTTTGTTCTATTCTGTCATCAGTCAAGTGGTGTTCATTTTGTGACATAAAGTGATGCAACTCGAGGTTCACATGCTTTCTGAGTAACTTTCTGTTAGTGTCCCAACTGTCATTGTAGACAAGCTCCTCAGTAGATAATTAATCCCTTTCTCAAAAAAGTACATTTTTTGTAAGTTAGGGAAACAGCCTAAACCTGAGGATTGAGAGAGACTGCAGGGAAAACAGGCCTCAGTGCAGATATCTGGGGACAAAAGCTCCAGGCCAAATCCACAACGGCACTCACAAGATAAATTAATGCTTTACACATAGTAGGTGCTAACCTGTCCTGGATTAAATTGAATACTTTAAAACTTATTTATAAAATGTATGCATATTAAACTTCATGTCCTCATAAGTATATGCCTGCTTCATTTGTTAAATGAAATAATGTCAACAGGAAATCTTTTATTGAATCAGAATTATTAATACACTGTATCATGAAGGAAAGCTAACTGCTGTGAATTCTTAAAGGTTTTCATAAAACCAAGTACTACATACAGCATTTCCACAGTGGGCACTTGGTCAAATGAAACATTTCCTATCAGATGCAGCAATGCATACTTGTTATACCCAGAATTCTTTTTTTTTTTTTTTTTTTTTGTGGTATGCGGGTCTCTCACTGCCATGGCCTCTCCCATGGCAGAGCACAGGCTCCGGACGTGCAGTCCCAGCGGCCACGGCCCATGGGCCCAGCTGCTCCGTGGCATGCGGGACCCTCCCAGACCAGGGCACGAACCCGCATCCCCTGCGTCGGCAGGCGGAGCCCCAACCACTGCGCCACCAGGGAAGCCCTATACCCAGGATTCTTAAATGAAGTCTATTGGGATTCTATCTTGCCCAGAAGGAGGAAAGAAACAGCTCCTTTGGGCCACTTTTTAGTTCTGATGGCCTGAGTTTCTCCCACGATATAATACACTAGTTTAGAGCTGCCGGGCAGATTTGTGAATGTAAGATGTTAAGGTGAAGCACGTTAGGTGTCTCAGGAGGAACCCCCAGCACAGTGAGGGAAAGGGTGGTGTATGTAAGACTGGTAGTCACTCTCCATGTGTGTGTGGAGCTTTAACCTCCAAAGTTCTGGGAGAACGCCCGTGTTTGCACATTGGATCATTTCTCCCATGCTCTAGGGGGAAAGAGGTGTAATGCCTACCTGGATTCCTTCACCATATTTCATCCTGTCGTGTAAAGAGTTCAAAATCAGGATACATGATTTCTTAAGAGGTGCAGTGATGTGCAGCAGGGGATGGAAAACCACATTAGAGTTTCCAGGCAGAGCTGTGAGAAGGAGCCACACAGCTCCAGGCTGTGCCTCCCAGTCGTCGTTTCTTCAGTAAGTGCTTCAGTCTCCACGAAGAAAAGCCCAGTTTTCGCACATCGCTTTCAGTTGCTGGAAGTAAATTTTGTTGAAAGTTTCCACAGCTGCTAAAACATTTACAGCAGGGCAAGGACACTCTGCCCTTTGTACGGAGAGAGTGTCACTACCTCTTTAAAAACATTACAAGACTGTTTTTCTATTTCAAAGACCCAGGTTGAAGAGTTTCCCTTTTAAAATAGAAAAGTTTAATATTGCAGTCACCTGTCAGTATAATCTAATTTACGCCCTTATTCCTCAATTACATGAAATAATTCATGGATGGTTTGGAATCATGTTGACCAGCATTTCCTCATGTGGGGTTTGCCATGGTTCATGCTGGGCTTCACAGTGAGGAAAAACAGCTCCATTTGAGGAACCAGGAATTAGGAAATGGGCTGAGGGAAGGAGGGGCAAATGCAGGACTGGTTGAGAGAGACCAGGAGGAAGTGGAAATAGACAGTATGGATGCATTTTCTTCAAATAATGGGCTATGAAGAGAGAGAAATAATACTGTAACTAGGATCAAGGAGGGCGTTAAAAGGAAAAGCACTTGAGATGATTTATATGTAGAGGAGGAACGCTTGAAGGAAGGAAAAGATGGGACGTGTAGGTGCAATGGGGATAAAATGGCAAAGCTTCTCAAGGAAGGGAAGGGGGCCGGGATGGGAACGGGAAGGATTTGCAGATGTAGTCAGGGTGGTAGGTGGGAGAGGGAAATTGAGGGGGTGACCACCTAATGACCTCTGTTTTTATACTGAATTCAGCTTCTATAGCTAATGAGATGGGGGAGCAGGGGCTTGGGAGAGAGTGACGTGGGTGTAGATATTGTGAGGAACTGGGGATGGAGGGGGTAGTGAGCACAGGCCAGAGTCGTGGGGCAGCTGGAGGGGACTTGGATACCAGCACACGGTAGTCACTAGTCATCAGCATTGTGTGCTGCTTTTCTCTGCTAGTTCTCAGCAGCCTGGTAATGGTTGATCAAAAGTTAAGGGTGGGCTTCCCTGGTGGCGCAGTGGTTGGGGGTCCGCCTGCCAATGCAGGGGACGCAGGTTCGTGCCCCGGTCCGGGAGGATCCCACGTGCCGCGCAGCGGCTGGGCCCGTGAGCCATGGCCGCTGAGCCTGTGCTCTGTGACGGGAGAGGCCACAACAGTGAGAGGCCCGCGTACCGCCAAAAAAAAAAAAGTTTAGGGTGTCAGTAGTGGCCCAAAAAAGGGATTCAGTTCAGTCATTCACATTGAATGAAAGAGGGCCTATTAAGTAAAAATATTTTATTAAAAATATTTTATTGGACTTTTCCTTGTGGTAAGTTTGGGAAAATCATGGGGTTTGTATAAGAGTTGATACCTTTCTTGACCACGATGACTCACTTTGGCAACCATGATCAATTTGTTCAGGGATAGAAACTAGAAGCTGTTTAGCTCTCATGCCTATATGAAAAAGCCAGTGCCAGTGTCATGGGTGTGGCCCTGTGCAGTTACGCAGGGCCCTGCTATCCTAGGGCCACACTTGGTTAAATCCTCTGCTGTCACCATCTTGAAATTCTTAGTAATTTTTTAACAAGCGCCCCACATTTTCATTTTGCCCTGAGCCCTGCAAATTATACAGCCAGTCCTACCTATAGCATTTTAATCACCCCAAATTCCTTCTTCCTTCCTATCTTGAGGGTTCTAAAATTTGAAACCCGGCCCTGAAATCTTTGCAAGTTTGGAGTTTTTAAATGACTTTTTGGCTTTCACTTTTTAGACAAAAATTTTAAAAATTTAGGTGCTTTTAAGTTCCTTAATTTTGAAAAGTCAAGAAGAAAAAGAAAAATGCCAATTTCTGATAGGCATGGGTATATTATTATAGCCTTGGCATTTCCTAAAGCATCTAGAGCTGGTTGGTCTCTTTTATGGATGCAGCCACTTCAGGTCCCACATGAGTTCGAGGGAGAGTAAATGACTTGCCTGCTTAAGTTGCTTTTTATTACACCACCTGGACTGCAGCTGAGATTTCTGATACAAAGGCTGATGTTCTTCCTCATTCCCTGAAACACCTTACTATGGTCGTATTTAAGCTTATAATTTGATTTTTAAATTATTTAGCCAGTTCCTGATACAGATAAGGAAACAAAGCAAAAGATAGAATGCAACAGATGTTACCGTATTTTATGAATTGTGAATTTTTGAAGTATGCTCTGATATCAGAATTATATCTGACTTCTGTTTAGCCAATCACAAGAGAGTTTTATAATAACTCTCATCAAATTGTTTACAGTCCAGAATTCTGGAAACTGAGTAACTCTTGGGGATGATGGTCAGAGGAAGAAAGGAGTAGGGAGGCTTTCACTAAATTGGTTAGTAGACTGGTTCAGAATTTATTAAATGATTATGAATCATCCTGTTTATTTTGGATGTGGACATAGCATGGGGGAGGAGGGAGGTATTGGCTTTGCTCTCTACTGAGACACAATCGATATTCTGTAGAATATTCAGGGGAGAAGTAGTTTTACAGCAGATCCTTAGGTTCCCAGGTAAACATTTATAAGTAGTAATAGTGAATATGGATTAAAACATTTGTAACCAAAAGAAAGCTTTAAAATACCAAATCTGAGTAAATATGAATGATAGGAGTCTTTAGGGTGTATTTTTCCCCAAGCCCTCCGTCACACCCTGGCATCAGTGGGCATAAGCATGTACCCCACCGTGGACATTCAGCCACGTTCCGTGAGAATCCAATTAATTCATTATGTTTGTGGTTCATAAATAATAAGCTACTAATATGCAGCCCATACTCACCTCACAGTATAATTTCTGACTGAAATATTTTATTTCTATCCAAAAACATATACTGTGTTGCATGGTGATTTAGTAGCAAAACCAATAGGCTCAGTCACCAGTTAGATGACCTTGGGCCACTTACTTAATCTCACCAATTTAAAAAGGAAGGATTATATTTATAGTGAAGGGATGTTGAAATGGTTGAGTCTTATCATGTATGTGAATTATAGTATAGTGTCTGCTCAGAAAATAATATACAGTAAGTTGTAAGTTTGTACTTTTTTATGTTAATATAGTATCTTCCTAAACATTCTTCTTTGAATAAAAATATTCAATTAATATAATAAGAAGTAGACTAGGGTATGTACTACTTCATAGCAAAAGACCTTTAGCACCTTGATGAAAGGGAACATTATTTGACCAACACCTTAACTGATCTTGTAAAAAGAGGGAAAGAAGAGAGAGGGAAAGAGATCAGGAGATGCGGGGAGCAGGGGCAGGATTAAGTAGAGTAGTCAGGGTGGGCTTCCTTGTAAAGAACAGATGTTTTTAAAATTTATTCAAGTATAGTTGATTTACAATGTTGTATTAATTTCTGCTGTACAACAAAGTGATTCAGTTATACCTATATTCTTTTTCATATTCTTTTCCATTATGGTTTATCACAGGATATTGAGTATAGTCCCCTATGTTATCCAGTAGGACCACGTTGTTTAAACATCCTATATGTAATAGTTTGCATCTTCTAATCCCAAACTCCCAATCCTTCCCTCCCACCACTCCCTCCACTCCCCACAGCCCCACCGCCCCCCAGCCCCCACCCCCCACCCCACCCCCCAGCAACCACAAGTCTGTTCTTTATGGAAAAGACCAGATTTTGAAGGAAGGAAGTGATGGGAGTTAGCCAGAGAAATGAGACAGGAATGAGGCAGGCAGGGAGGAAGAGGATGATAGGAAATCGGTAATGGAGCCTGGCAAAAACTGGAATTTATAGGGCCTTGTGGAACATTGGAAGAAGTTGGGCTTTACTCCAACTAAGATGGGAGCTCTCGCAGGGTTTAGAATAGAGAAGTGCCATCATCTGACTTATGCTTTTAAGGGATCTGTTTGCAAAGTTGAAAATAGAAGGGAGGGCAAGGATAGAAGCGGGTGACCATTAGGAAGTGACTGCAGTGATTAAGGCAAGAGATGATGGTGCTACAACCAGCCATTAGAAGGTGAGAGGTGGTTGGAGACTATATGGAATTTAAGCCAGTAGGATTTCCTGGTAGACTGGATGTGGGGAGTGGGAGAAAGAGAAGATTCTGGGATGACTCCAAGGATTTTATTGTGTGCAAACAAAAGCATTGAGCTGTCATCAGCTGGAGATGGGGAGAGTTACATTGGAGCTAGTTTTGAGATGTCTATCAGACATTTACGTAGAAATATTGAGGGTATAGCTGGATATGCAAGGCTGGAGTCAGGAGAGAGATCTGAGCTAGAGATAGAAAAAGGGCTGTGGTACTCTTACATTCAGAGAGCAGGGAGAAGAGGAAGAACCGGCAGCGAAGACTGAGAAGGAGCAGCTATCAAGATAGAGCGAGGGCTTCCCTGGTGGCGCAGTGGTTGAGGGTCCACCTGCCGCTGCAGGGGACACAGGTTCGTGCCCCGGTCTGGGAGGATCCCACATGCCGCGGAGCGGCTGGGCCCGTGAGCCACAGCCGCTGAGCCTGAGCGTCCGGAGCCTGTGCTCTGCAACGGGAGAGGCCGCAGCAGTGAGAGGCCCGCGTACCGCAAAAAACAAAAAAAAAAAAGATAGGAGGGAAAGTTCAGGGCCATGGAAAGGGTGGAAGTTTATCAAGGAGTGACCATCTGTGTCCCAGTTGAGGACTGAGAAGTTACCGTTGGATTTAGCAACCTGAAGGTTATTCACGACTATGACATGAGCATTTTCAGTGAAGTGGTGAGGAAAATTTTTTAATGGAGTGAGTTAAGAGAAAGCAGTGTGCTGTATTTACAACAAAAGTCACAAGAGCAGCATTGTCATGGATGACATGATTTTCCAAAGTAGTGAATAATTTTTAATAAAGTCCCACACCAAACAGAGTGAAACATTCCCTCACCACACACAGTAACTGCATTTCTGGGAATTTCAGTGTTTAATAAAATCTGCATTTCGGTGTACTAAAAATACCTTGTGTCTGCAGAACAAAGTTAGTTCTGACTCAGATCATTATTAAATAGGTTTTTCACCCACATGAATGTCCAGTGGGACATTGGAAAGTTGGATGGGGTAAGAGACAATTCTTTGTTGTGTAGAACTGTCCCACGTGTAATAGAATATACAGCATACCTACCCACCAGGAAAATACCAGCCATGCCCCCCAATCATTGTGACACCCACAGATTTCCAAAATGCTCCCTAAGGAGATAGTTCACCTGTATAGAGCACCACTATTCTAGATCTGGAGAGTTACTATTATGGCTCCAGTGCGAAACAGGTGGCAAATTCAAAAGGGTAATTGAAGAGAGTTTAATAAAGGGACTATTTACAGATGGGTAGAGATCAGGGAAACTCGAGAAATAGTGAAGTACATTAGGGCTTACAACCTAGAAGCTATTACCACATCTAGATCTGAAGGTGCAAGAAGAGGAAGAAGTTACCGGAGCACAGTTAGATCTATGTCTATAGGAGAGAGGCCCCCAAAGGGGCGTGACCTTCACTAGGGGAATGCAGCCTCTGCCATCCTGTGGCCCAGCAAGAGGGATGCTACAGTATAAGACAACCCTGACCTCTCTCCTCCTACTCTCTGTACTTCTGACGGTGCCTCCACTGGCCCAGCCAAAGCCAGAGGGCCAGGGGAATCTGGTGGATACAGTCTGGAGCATCAGCCTTCTGGACCCAGAGCAGTGAAGAGGGTGGAGGGGCAAATGGTGAAAACCTAGAAGGCTACTTCGTTTTCTTAGGTGTGCTAGAGTAATTCTTTTTTTTTTTTTTTTTTTTTTTTTTGCGGTACGCAGGCCTCTCACTATGTGGCCTTTCCCGTTGCGGAGCACAGGCTCTGGACGCGCAGGCTCAGTGGCCATGGCTCACGGGCCCAGCTGCTCCGCGGCATGTGGGATCTTCCCGGACTGGGGCACGAACCCGTGTCCCCTGCATCGGCAGGCGGGCTCTCAACCACTGAGCCACCAGGGAAGCCCTAGAGTAATTCTTATTGGGCCTTTTAATAAAGGAATGCAATATTTTATTGACTGTATAGACATTTATTTTACAGCATACACTAATATTTTTTGTTGTTTAAAGACTCTGGGAATTGGATATATTCATTCTTTGATGTCTTATCAAACATTCATGTTCGATTATATCATGGTGTTTATCCAAAATTGTTTTTGTTACCCTGTTTACAACAGATAAAGCCTAATAAAAAAAATGACTATGTTAACATAACACTTGAACATTTTTATTTCCCTCTAAAAAATGAAGAATCAAAGACATGTAAAAGAAAAGAGTTATGACACGTTTGTTCTTGTCAGTATCGCCATGTCCAGATCAGGGAAGAAAAGACAAATAGGAAAAATAAAGAAAAAGGGAGCAGAAGCATAGAAAGAGGACAGTATTGTAATTATCACCAGGATAAACAAAGAACTATTGCAGAGCACAACGTATGATGCAGGCCAGCCAATGAACCAGGAAAAACAAAACAAAACAAAACTTGATGTTAGGATTACAGAAAAAAATAGTAAAAAAAGAAAACTTTGAGCCATATGCACTTATGTATTTAAATTTTTACAGTGGCTCATTAGAGACTCCCTGAGGGAATGTTCTATATAAACCCTAGTATACATATTAGATTCACACACATACACGTACATATGTCCATTTTATATTAAGAATGCTGTATGCTCTGACATCATGAGTCCTCTGGCAATATATGGAAACAGTATTTTCATTTATAATGTTAAAAACGAAGAAAAAGAGGGAGGGAATTACAACTATGATTATCTAGCTAATGCAAGCAGAAAAATAAGCATGTTTGGATTAAATTGCCAAAATAATACCAAAAAATCAATGATTGGGACTTGAATTACTCTAACTAGACATCCACAAAGCCTCGGTTCACTAAATGCTTGCAGCTCTCTCATTGAAGATATAGGTCTTGCCATTTGTCGGTGTCAGTATATCCCAAAATGTGAAGTGTAATATACATTCTGAACTATCAGGTTAAAATATGAATTATTGAATGATACACGCTCTGTTGAATCCTATATCGTAAAATGTCTATTATCTTTAGAGTTAACTTTCAAAAGACAGACTTTTAAAAATAATAATTAAAGTATATGTGCTATTCACACGCCTGGAGATGATTTTATATCATTAAACTTCTGCATAAATATGCTTCAATAAGCAATTAAACCAAAGGCTCCAGTTTGCATTTTAATCCTTTTTCTCTGTGAAGTCTTCACAATCATATACCTTTGATCTTGCAGTCATTTCTGGCACCAGATTCAGATATCACAGATGAACAATCACTACTTAATAGACCGGAATTCAAAGACAACGGAGTCTAATGAAATGGGGCTTTGTTTGAAACAAAAGTGAAACGTTTTCTAATAGTTGCAAAGAAGGCATTCTAAGCACATTAAAGAAATCAATTTAGGATCCGCACATCCTGAGACCTCTTCTTAATGGTCTTCTAGACACCAAGCAGTTTGGAATTTGAAATTTTTCTTAGAAAAGTAAAAGCTGTCTGTACTTGGAGGGCTCTGTTTCTGTTCATTTCATTTACCCGTGGGTTTTTTTCCTGCTCCTACAGGCTGTTCCACCTCCCAACTTTGAGATGCCAGTCTCCATCCCAGTGTCCAGCCACAACAGTTTGGTATACAGCAACCCCGTCAGCTCACTGGGGAACCCCAACCTTTTGCCACTGCCCCACCCTTCTCTGCAGAGGAATAGTATGTCTCCTGGTGTAACACATCGACCACCGAGTGCGGGTAACACAGGTATGTTCTCATAAGAACGCAATGGTAACAAACCATTGGAAGGAGCCACCCTTGGCAAAAAAAGGCTATCTTACCTACAAGATGTCGTGTTTTCCAGTTTTCCATGTCTTATGTCCCTTCATTGCTTAGTAACCATCCCCAGCTAGGTCTTCCACATGATAAAACCTAACTCAGAATATCTTTCAGAATGTTTCATAATCTGCAGTTTATTCATTGAGCCTATCTATCACCAATCTCCTCATTTGGCTATATTTTAACCACATACTTTCTCAAACAGAACATCAGATATCCTGTTTCCATGCTTTTGCTTCTCCTCTTCTCCTGCCTAAAATGCCCTTTTCCCTCTTCCTCCTAGCCAGATATCACCTCTTCTGTGAAACCTTCCCCTGTGTCCTCTGATAGCATTTATCTCAGTTATTTATTATTTTGGTCGATATTTATTTATTTATACAGTAACATAGCACAAAAGGATTTAAGGCAGAGAAAGAAATGTGATAGGATAGCATAATTTAAAAGAACAGTGAATTAAAAACAAAACTAAGTCAGTAGTTAAGAGCACATCACAAAGACGTATACACCTGCCACAAATGTGTGTCTGCACTTCTAGGAGACGCTTACCGTTATACAATTCATAGTGTCCCAGAGAAAAATCATCGCTCAGGAAAAGTTCGACCATTTTTAGTACTCAGATCAAACGATACACAATATGATGTACTGTATTGAGTATGTGTCCATTTCCCCACTGAACCTACAGAACCTTGAAGGGAAGAATGTCCTCTTGATTTGTCAGACTCACCATAAGAACTAAATAAATGTGAGTTGAATGTAACTAAACAATTCCTTCATATTTCTAAAATAAGCACCAAAAAGTCATTGTATTTCTAAATCACATACAGCAAATCATTATATATTTACATTTTATTTCTTTAAAAGCACTTAATAGGAAAGTTTTAATGTCTTAGACACACTTTTTATTAAAAACGATTTATTCACAGAATTTTTCCTTTAGAATATTTGACTATCTGCCTTCTAATTTGAATTAAACATGTGTTACTTTTTTAGTACAGAAACTTCATGTGGAGAATACAATCAAAATCAGCCACATTAAAAAAAACGACAAATCTTGAATCTGAGAGATGTGTATAAACAACTTATGCTATTCTTTCTACTTCTGAATATGCTGAAATTTTTCATAAGCATTTTCAATAACCATATGTATTCCTTTCAGATCATACTCAAATGCTATTGAATCTTCTATTTGATGAACTCATGCTCATTTGTTTTTAAAAATCCCATTTATTTCCAAAATATTTATTTGATTGGAAATAATAAACATTTTCCTAAAATGTAATGAACAGTTTCTTCTAATTCCACACCCAGAACCAAATAATAATTATAGCAATTAGAGAATAATCTAGCTGATATTCTGTTCTTTTGGCTAAATTTTGTTCCTTAAAAAGTAAAAATAATTATTATATTCAGTATCTTTTTGAAACATCCCAACTCTCATAAATACACACTGCCAAATTTTAACCTACTTTCTTAAGCTAACAGTGAATAAACATATGTTTCTAAATTTGTAGTCAGTAAAACCTGTTTTATTGTGTTAGTAAGTAAAATCCGGATAGTAAATGAGATCATTCACTGTTAGAAGATTCATGAAATGACCAAAGTTCTAGACAATTAGCATTGCACAGAATTAATTGTATAAAATACACTTACAAAGAATTAAACATCAAATATATGGTTATTTGAGCATAGAGTAAGCCTTACTCTTTTCCTTCACTCTCTAGAAAATATCACCTTAGGGAAAACTAGACTTGTAAATATGATAAAAATTTAGAGACCATTCAAAGACTAGATTTTTTTTTAATTTATTCATTTTTTTTTAAATTTATTTTTGGCTGTGTTGGGTCTTCGTTACTGTGTGTGGGCTCTCTCTAGTTGCGGTGAGCGGGGGCTTCTCCTCGTTGAGGTGCGCGGGCTTCTCATTGCGGTGGCTTCTCTTGCTGCGGAGCACGGGCTCTAGGCGCACAGGTTTCAGTAGTTGTGATACGTGGGCTCAGTAGTTGTGGCTCACGGGCTTCAGAGCACAGGCTCAGTAGTTGTGGCGCACGGGCTTAGTTGCTCCGCGGCATGTGGGATCTTCCTGGACCAGGGCTCAAACCCGTGTCCCCTGCATTGGCAGGCAGATTCTTAACCACTATGCCACCAGGAAGTCCTAAAGGCTAGCTTTTTAAATGTAATCTTTCTTAGAAAGAAAGATTCTGCAAAATGTCAGTCAGTGATTGTATTTTTAATGTTTGACCACAGCATGTCACAGTGAAACGAATATCAGCCATCTGACCTAGGTAGTACTTGACAAATTTAGGACTCTTGGGTGAGGACCAAATGCTAAGGTTGCTAAAGGTAAAGTGTGTTGCTCTGTGGGCCTTTTAGCCTTTCTCCTTTTGATCTTCCTCTTTCATCCATAGGTGGTCTGATGGGTGGAGACCTCACATCCGGTGCAGGCACCAGTGCAGGTGAGTGGAGACTTCAGTACTAGAGTACGTTTCATTGTTTAGGGTTCCTTTACTTGGTGATTTGCAGAAGTAAGTCTTTTGAACAAAGTCAAGTTGAGAGATCAGTGAGAGGCATGGGAAAATGGCCCCTAGAATTTCTAAAGCACTTTTATGAAGCAGGAGTGGTTGGATAGTAACTCAGAAGACTATTTATTAACTAGACCTTTCCTTAATAAAACTTCAGCTAGTCAACATAATCAGAATTGGGGGTTCTGATCAAATCAATTTAATCCTAGGTACCATCTGTAGCCACAAAAGTACCTTTAACAAGCCTTGCCGATCGTGTTCTTTGTTAATCATTTCACGTTAAATGTGAATCACTTTCTACACAAAGTACCAAACTTCTGTACACTTCAAAAGGAGAATACATAAAGAAAAGGAAGGAGTGAGATTATAACCCTTCCACAATACTGTTAATAAAATAAAACCACATTTGGCATTAAAATGAGTTCTTAGAGAATATGAACACAGTGGACCCCGCGAAAAAGCCCCTTAAATATAGTTCAGCTCTTAAGAACTTCTTCCATTATGGCCAATTGTCTCCTGGTCACACTTCTCCAGGGTTCCATATTAATTCATATAATTGTGATTATTGAGATATTGATGTCATTTTCAACACAGCGGTAAGACAGGACAATACTTTCTGATGCTAACTGCAGTTCACTATTGGCACAACAAGTAACCATGGTAATTCCTGCAGCGGGAACATGCTCTACATTTAAAATAGTAGGAGGCAGGCATGATAACATAAGGTTATGTTTGAAATGTCAAAAAAATTCAAGTTTATTGAAATATCTATGGACCGCCTAATTAAAATATTTTGCCACGTTCAACTATAATAGCCTGCTAATTATAAGAAAGAAGATTAACAAATTGGCATATAGGGCTTCCCTGGTGGCGCAGTGGTTGAGAATCCGCCTGCCGATGCAGGGGACACGGGTTCGTGCCCCGGTCTGGGAAGATCCCACATGCCGCGGAGCGGCTGGTCCCATGAGCCATGGCCGCTGAGCCTGCGCGTCCGGAGCCTGTGCTCCGCAACGGGAGAGGCCACAACAGTGAGAGGCCCGCGTACCGCAAAAAAAAAAAAAAAATTAGGTAGATTCAAATTAATGAGTAGACTGAATATACTATTTTGCTGGACATTGAAGCAAAGTGCTCATTTTTTTTCCCTCAAAAAATACTGTATGGTTTGTAGCCCAAAGGTTACAGGACCAGATCAAAGCTAGACCATTGTAGCTTGGATTCAAGTCTCTGTCAAACACTGGCTAGAGAGCGTGATGGGGGCTGAAAACTGGATTGTCTCAAAGACCAAGAAAAAGATAAATAAGAAAAATGGCTTCGATGTTATGGTATTTTATCCAGTATCTCGATGCATCAGTTTGCTTGCTCATGTGGGAACAGCCAGTAGTGGTGATAAAGTTATTAGAAGTAGTAAAAAGAAAAAAAAAACGCACGGGTTTGAGGGGATGGGTCACTCATCTTTGATGAACGTGGCCTCTTGTTACTGCTTAATAGCTAGAATGCTTTAGAATTCTATGTTGAAAATAAGTGTTGTTGTTCAATTATGCTGTCATTGTCAATTCCCTGACAGTCCACTAAGGTAAATGGCCCTCCGGGGACAAAGAAGACACTCAATCTTGTAAGCATACAAGTTAGCCACATATAGCCTATAGCGTCACTGAACTAAAAAAAAAATCTTACAGGCTTAGCAAATTCATCCCCCTGCTTCAGGACCTCTGCTGTAGCACAAGAATCTTCTACTTCAAAACTGGAAGGGAATAAAAGAAGCACTCAGTTGCTCCAACTTGATGATAATAAACCTTGTATTTTGATAATTGTATCTTGTAGCCATGAGCATATAATTGTCACAGTTCCTGTATAGTTATGAAAGAGTTACTTCCCCACTTTTTAAAAATAGAGGAAGAAGCCCTTTCTAACCCTGGTTCCACAGAACACCTGTTGCACATGCCACTGAGTCTTGGGCTTAGCTGCTATGTCCTGCTCACAGACTCAGCCGTCTGCCCCTTCTTTCTCATGCCAGCCAGTATCATGTGTCAGAGATGAATATATCGGTGCTGATGTCAGACAATCACATAATACCGAGGGAAAGAAGTCCAGCCAGAATGTCTCTACATTTTCAGAAAAGAAAACTAAAGCAAAATGGCCAGAAGATATCTTCCAAATTTTGAATATTGTCATTGAAATTCAAAGTCTCAGATAAAGTTAGAAACTCTGAGGTCAAGTGGCAAGACTCTGCAATTAAGTTAAATATTTTTTCGCCTGTAATTTTTTTTCAAAATCTAGTCATCTCAGCTTGTAAAAAGGGTATAGTCTCATGAGGGAAGGAAATACGTTTTTTTAATAAATTTATTTTATTTATTTTTGGCTGTGTTGGGTCTTCATTGCTGCACACAGGCTTTCTCTAGTTTCAGCGAGCGGGGGCTTCTCTTTGTTGCATTGTACGTGCTTCTCACTGCGGTGGCTTCTCTTGTTGCAGAGCACGGGCTCTAGGCGCGTGGGCTTCAGTAGTTGTGGCACGAGGGCTCAGTAGTTGTGGCTCTCGGACTCTAGAGTGCAGGCTCCGTAGTTGTGGTGCACAGGCTTAGTTGCTCCGTGGCATGTGGGATCTTCCCGGACCAGGGATCGAACCTATGTCCCCTGCATTGGCAGGCAGATTCTTAACCACTGTGCCACCAGGGAAATCCTCGGAAGGAAATAAATTTGGCATTTATTGTTTTCTTATAAATACCAAGAGACCAAAGAGCTCTCAGCTCAATCATAAAGTATAGCATCTTTCCCATCCACTCCCTGCACTGTACCTCTTCCTCATGCCACCATCCAGTGAGTCATCAAATCTTACCAACTTTGCCTCGAAGGTATTTCCTAAAGCTAATCCTTTCTCTCCATTACTATCCCACTGCCCTGGTTCAGCGTTATAGCAACACTCCAGAACTATTTCCAGAGATCCCTAATTCATCTCCCAGCTTCACACTGCATCCCACTCCAGTCTCCTCGTGACTCATTAGTCTTTATCAAAACCTTAAACTAATTGTAGGTCATCCTTCAGATACTCAAAATCCAGCCATGGTTTCCCAGCTCTTTCAGAATTAACCATGAGCCTCTTATCTCTGGCCCATCCCTACTCTCCAGTCTTCAACCTTCTTACCTTCTTCCACTGCCATCAAAAACCCTGCACTCCAACTCTAATAATGGCAAACATTTAAATTGCTCTTACTATGTGACTTACAAAAATTAACTCATCTTTTTGCATTAAAGTATACCTTTAATCTATGTATTCATATGAATGCCCTTTCTATAGTTGGGGGAACTGACGCACAGAGAGGTTAAGTAATGGCCCGAGGTGGAACCCAGGCAGTCTGTCTCCAGAGTCCATGCTCTTAACTGCATTGTGCTGCCACTTTCCAAACAGTGTCAAGGCTTCTTGCCTTTGTGTATGCATTCCTAGAGCTCTCCTGCTTCATGCTGCTGAGGACCGTTTGTCATCCCTCAGAATTCAGTTCAACCATTCAGGAAATCCTTTCCTCACTCTTCCAAAAGGAATTATGCACCTCTCCTTGAGTCTCTCTTGGCAGCCTGTGCCTACGTTATTTATTTCCTTGCATTGTAATTGCAATAGCTAGGCACACATCTCTCTCCTGGACATTCATCCCTCTAGGGGCAAACTGTGTCCTATTCAGTTTGTATTCCCAGCTCAAGAAATAAGTGAGAGGACATGGCAGACATTCAGTAAATTTTTGTTAGCTGAATAAAGGAAAAGTTGATCTTCTAGACATAAATTTGTAATACTGTTTATGTGAAAAAAAAGAACACTTCAAAGAAATAATGTAATTTTAAATACAAAAAGATACACCCTTGATCTGTAATTCACAAAAATAATGTATTCTTCTGATACTGTGTATAACGAATAGTGCATTAATTATTTAATTAAATGGCTGAGCACTATTGACCAATGAAGTTTTACTAACTTTAATTTACTTAATGGAAAACCTAAAGAGCTGATATACAGCAGTAAATGAAATGGAGGTTGGTACCTCAGACCGTCACAAATTCCCTCTTAAAATAGTGACCCTCTTATTGCTTAAGTTGAAGTCATTTCAGAGATGAAGGCAAGTGGCGAGAAAGAAGAAACAGGATGGGGTTGTGCTCTTGATGTAAGGGAAACATACAGCAAGTCATTATAATACATTAGTAATAGTGACACTTGTAGGTTTCAGTTGACAGTTATTCATCCACTATTTAATCCTTTCCTTTCAAGAGACAAAATGAAAAGTCACTGCTTTTAAAATTACATTTTGTCATATCTCCGTACATTAAAGCTTTTAACATGCTAATCTTAGTGGTTACAGATGATTTTAAGATCAGGTTCAACTGAATTTTTGTTAGATTTAATAGAAATAATCCTTAGCACAGCCATGCCTTGTGTTGGATTATTCACTTCCCTCTTGGTACCCTTTGTTTTCACTTGGATAACATAGTTGCTTTTTTATTGAGTCAAAAGTACCAGTATGCTCTAGGATATACTGTTTCCTGATTGAGACCAAAAAAGGGAGGTAGGGGAGCAGAAAAAACCCTTTAGGAACCTCTTTGAACATTTAGGAGAATTCTACAGTCTACGTAGCTATTTGACAATAAGGCGAAGGATATTTATGTATATTGATTAATAATTTTAAGTGGCATTTATTGTAAATTAGATATAATTTTATATAAAAAGAAACTAACAGCTGTTTCCTTATTTTGATGTTTATTGTTTACTATTTTATGCATTTGGTTGTCAAGCACTGTCACTTCTGGAATGCTTAATTTATATCAGCTAAATACATGGAGACTTGGTGGTGGCAGTGTACTGCCGTGGACAAACCACTGAGCGGTGGCCGAGTAAGGAGACCTGGCTTCCAGACTCCAAAAAGACTCCATCCAGTTAAGACTTTGGGTCATAACTTTGAGCCTCTGAACTTAGTACTCACATGAACGATAAGACACGAAAGTCTTTAAAGTCCATTTACATGCAGTGTTTTATGATCATATAATCCCAAAACTTTCCTAACATGAGTTTTTTGTAATTCATTTAGCATTGGAAAAGAAAAATTTAGCATATTATAAAATAGAACTAAATGAGAAGAGGAAAAGGTCATACAATGTTTAATTATTCTATACTAGTACTATTGCTTTGCAAGTATTTGTTTTTGAGAATACTTATCAAAAATTTCTTGGCTGACTTTCTTATCAACCAAACAGACTTCTGCAATTCTTGCTCAATAATTTAAACTATCAGTGAAGCGGTTAAAAATTCGGTTTAAAAGTATTGGCTTTAACAAGTTTATATTTTTGTTTTCTAACAAAGCACAAATTCAGAATGCAATATTCAAGAAAAGGAGACTGATACCATTTAGTTACTCTCAAATAAGAAAACTTTTTTGTTAGTATCAAAATATAATTTTATATTACTTTTAAAAAAATTGTTAAGCAGCCAATGAAAAAAATCTGAATTAATAGTTGGATTCTTTTAAAGTATTATGTCAGTTTAAATTGTCCTGAATAAAAATTCTGAACTCATTTGCCATTTTACCTTGGGAGTTCACCCAAAACATAAATAAAGATCCAACAGCATTGTTTTATTATTATCTATGCAATTAAGTAACAGTGATATTTTTAACCCAAACCAAGGTTATCTAGATTTATTAAAAGGAAAAAAAAATACTGTCCTCTAGTTGGAGAATCTACAGCACGTGATAATCAGACACTGCCAAGAAAATCAGTGTCAACTTCCCGTGTACAAGGCCTGGAAGAGGATAGGTGAAGCAGTATCTTGACACCATTCTCTAGGGGTCAGCGTTGAAGTGGGAGAGGCAGGTCAAAGAGGAGACAGGTGAATGTTACAGGCTAAGTCAGGGCACCATCTGCTTTCAACCCTTTTGGTTCGGCTTAATTCTTAAGGAGTTTGATTTCCAGAGGGAAAAACAAAATTTCAAATTATAACTTCCCTAGAGAGGGTTTCAGGAGATTTTAGAGCCTTTTGCATATCCATGATGTCTGACCTCACAAGTTGTATTCCTTTTTATCACCTGTCTTTCTGTTATATTCAGCAAAGCAATGTGAACATTGGTCTCTTCACTCATATCCTATTGATTTAACCTAAGAGTGTGATTGATAATAAAACTTTGGTCTTTTTAATATTAATTCAAGAAGTTAACATTTCCTCCTAAAATATTAGTTTTACTCAACGTTTGTCTTTTTTCTCTTAGCATTTTTCTTTGTCCTCGCACAGTGTTGGTTTCTCTCTTTCCTGTTTTTGACATCGCCATAAGATTTTATTTGCAGATAATACAGAAGGAAAAGCTCTTTTCAAAATCATTAGTGATATGAAACTGTACATCAATAGACAGTAGATCCTGACGGAGGGATGTGGTTAAAAAAACCCCTCTTGGAAATCAATGTTTTACCTACCAGGGACTTTTCGGGGCTTCAAGGCTGTCAGCCAAGAGTATAATTTGCTGTTTTTAGACAAACCTTTGCCAGTCTTAAATTTTAGTTAGACTTATATAGAATCTTTCACTTGAATTTCAATTCTAAGAGTGTATAGTCATGAAACAGTCTCACATTTGAAAGATCAAATCAGATACATTCCTTTAGTTAACTTTCTACTAAAGGAAACTATATTGTACCAAAACCCTGGCTAAACAGTTTCAATTTATCATCTATAGATGTGTCCATAGGGTGCTAAGTATTCACTAGGTTTATTTATTATTGCTCCATTTCAGTTATTTTAACTGAACTTAATATCTACTTAGTAACTGTCTTACTAAACACTGTTCCCTCCTTTCACGATTTTTTGACCTTAGACTCCACTTACAACCTCTAGTTATGGCAAAGAACGGATTTGTCGTGTTTGTAGTGTGAGCAGGGGAAAAAAATCCCTGCCAAATTAGGTTATTTTAATATAGTAATAATAGCAAATCTAAAGCTGTGGTTAATTTACATATTCAAACATGATAACATTAATTTACATAACAATCATGGAAAAGAAACCTTTAGTATTAAGCAACTCAGAGAAAACTATGAAATCATGGAGCAAAATTTTTGCTCAAGCAGTAATTGGGGAAAATATTCTGGAGGCAGATGTTCAGAATAATAAAATCACCAAGAAAAATACATGATATACCAGTTACTTTAGAGATGACATCACCCTTGGAAAGTCTGTGAATTCCCATTTTGCAGGATTGGTGGTGAAAATTAAATGAGATCATCAATACAAGGCAGCACCTAGCACAGTTTCTGCCCTAGAGTAATAAATGTTGGCTCTTGTTAGTATTATAATTATCTATATTCTTGACTTCCTAAGCAAAAAATAAAGCTTAGTGTAATCTAGTCCCAGTAATATTTATTAAATGTGCAGGGTGTGAGTAGTGCACTAGCAGGCCTCCCAGAGATGCCTGCCGCGGCCCCTGCCCTCAAGGGTGGGAGTAGAGAGGAGATATTAATAACTCTGAGGCAGAAAGGGAGCGCAGTGCGACGCAGTGCGACACGTTTCATTTGAACATTATCATCTTCCGAGGTGTTTGCAGCAGTTGTGTAAATGTTAAAACCACAAGTAATTATTCTTTCTCTTCTGTCATGTTCTCTCTAATCTGAACTGTCTCAATATTTTTGTTTATAAAAATGACTGAAAGAATGAACAATTGTGTCAATAATGAAGACACCCCCTCATTTTTTAGTAAAGAGACAGCCCCCAAATCGCAAGAAGTGAACAATTAAGTGAGTCATAAATCTATCATTCATTGTTAAGTGGAACTTTTTTTAAGATAGCAAGGTTCCGTATCATTTTTGTGGTACGATGAAAAACTATCCCTTCAGTAAGTCAGTACTAAGAACAGACCGATAGAGTGCCTTTGTGCATGGGAAACATCAAATTGTCGATTTCTTTCTTATTTGCAAGCGGAGCCTTTATTCCAAGAGAAGGAACAATTCAAGGATGCATTCTAAATCTGAAACATGTGGCTTTTGTAATAATGTAGTGGAAGCAGTTTGTGCTTTGGATTCAGATCAGAGCTCTCCCACTTACTGACAAGTCTCAGAAACTCCCGGAACCTCAGTTTCCTCATCTGTCAAAAATTGGGATGATAATGCCTGACCCACATGACTTTCAGGAAAAATGAAAGTGGTCTGCCAACACAAACCTGCTTTATAACACAGACTCCAATCTTTAGGAAAACAACTCAGTAATAAGTAAAAATTCTTTACGTCTGCCTCACAATCCAAAGCCCATTGTATGTGCTGAATGTTTAAAGTTCTAGTTGGCAGATAGACTTAATTTCACAAAAGATACTAAACAAAACACATCTAAGAAACATCAAGGACAAGTGGGGTAAGTAGGAAATCCGTGAAGGCATGGTTCAGCATCAGGGTGACATGGTCAAGCAGAAGAGACAAGTCTCTTTTTAGAACGTCTGCTGCCCTCTAACTGGTGTAGCCAAGAATAGTCTTGGCTCGAGTGTATTCTTGGGGTATTTTCTAAGAATACACCACAAAAGGCACTGAGGTTTCACAGGAGTTTCTTCTTAGTCTAACATTATACGTTATTATATTATTTCCCTGAGAAACCCCCGATAGATTGGAGACTTGATTTTACTTTTAAGAATCTGTAATCAGGAGTCTTTAGCTGGATAAGAATCAGAAATCTGATTTGCCCCCATTCTGCAGTAGGCATATTGAAATTTTCATCATTCCCAGATTTCTGACCTCCAAATGTTTTGTGGTTGCCTTTTCCCTTAGAGCCATCCCATGAAAAAGATCTCCTTTCCCCTCAAAAAAAAAAACAAAAAAAACAAAAAACTGATTGTGATTTACAACAGCTGAATAACTTATAGTTGGTAGTGCTTTCAACAGCGTTTCAGGCATTCAGGGCAAAGTGAATATAAGACTGAAGTCTAGAAGGTCATAATTTTTTCCCACTAAAAACTATTTTAGGTGTGTTGCTTCCGGTAGAGCAGTGGGTTGTATGAGCAGTTTTACTATGTACAAATAAAATTACATGAAAAGCCGTAGGTTTATTTGAGACACAAAACAATGTCCTGATATTGGAAACTAACTTACCTTAAAACTTTTAAAAAGTCAAATGTAAAATTAATTGATAGTAGTGAACGTTATCATATATGTAACATCTCTAGTTTAACAAGACTGTATGCTGTAAATATTTTCAAAATTGTTCTGTTGAAAGAAAAAAAAAATCTTAAGTGGGCAAAGCATTTTGCTGAAGTAAAACCCGAAAATCAATACATCAGAGGTTCAGCTGTTTGTTCACTTTAATGTTTTCCTGTGGCAGTTTGCTCCAAATTCCCAAAAGTAAGATACCATTAACAAACTACTAAAGAAAGTAATTTTTATAACCTGTGTATGAGAAATTATTTTCCAGATATCTAATAGTGGGTACTATAAAATATTGGGCGCTTCCCTATCATGTTGAGTGGTTCTGATGAAGCTGGTCTCTTAAATAGACAGTAGGTGGGTAAACATCTTTACCCTCTATTACAGGGGAGAAGATTATTGACTAAAGTATTACAAAATCTACCTTTAAAAGCATACTTAATCATCCACTCAAAATAGCACGCTGAAAGTTAAACAGCTGCTCTGGCATTTACTGTAGCTAAACCCAATATTTCCTATTTGTAAATATTTATTTATCCAGAAGGAGGCGAGAAATATGGTTTGGAACATCACCATTCTGTGCCCCTTATGTAAGTCCAGTGTCTTTTGAACCAGAATTGCTATTTTTGATGCCCAGGTTGACCATGTTCCACATCACTGCTGACTTAGGAGGCCCTTTGAGTCTCATGTCCCTGGTCTCACCCTTTGTTTCCTCTCTTCCTTTGTGTTCCTGTAATTTTAGGATGAGGTTTGACAGAGAAGGGTTTTCAAAATCTCAGAGTATGACCAATTCCCAGGAGCAGGGCCATGTTGTGCTTCAGAGCATGGACTCTGGACACACTGCTGGGTTCAAACCATGGCTCAGCCAGCTGATAGCTGTTTAACGCTGGGCAAGTTACTGGACCTCTCTGTTCTTCAGTTTTCTCTTTATGTAACGCAGGGATACTCTTAGCACCTCACAGGGTTGTTTTGAGGATTAAAGGTGTTTTATATCCAGGTATAATAACAAAACACATTGCATAGGTGCCTGTGCTGTTCTGGGTACTTAAGATGCATGCTTGATGTTGTTAATACTATTGGTAATTAGTACATAAAATGCTTGCTGTTGTTAATATTGCATTGTCGTGTTGGTCAGCTGCCTTGGGAGAGTAGGTGGGAGTCTCTGATTCAGATGACTTTTATGCTTCTCTCACACTGATGAAATCATTACTTAGCGTGTGAAAACCAAGGCTCAGTATAGTTGAAGGAACTCTAATGGAGACCTCATGACTAGGAACTGGATTTATCTACTTAATCCTCCTTTGTCCTCGATGCCCATCTGCCTTGTAAATCTTCCCGACTCTGCTGCCTCATTCAGACCTCATTCCTCATGTGTTCCCTGGCAGATGTGTCCTAACTAGCTTCCTTATAACCGTCTAACTCTGTAATGTATCCTTTCCACTGCCACTATTGCTGTTTTCCCAGTACACAGCTAACGACGCCCCTTCCTACTCACAAACAACTTTGGCTGTTCATTTCGTATGGTATAAAGTTTAGTAAAAGTTTATTATAAAGTCTACAGTAGAAAGTTAACATGATCTGACAGGCTTGTGTTGGCCTAGCCTACTTTTTCAACTTCTGAAAACTGCATCCTCTGAAATGATCTATATTTCACCTTCATAGGAATACTTATCCTTCTCAAACACAGTCGTGACTCTGAGATCTGTCATGAATTCCCTCTCTCCAGGAAGTCTCTCTCTGAACCGCCTAATGAAATCCTGTGCACTCTTAATTGCCACCCTTCTACCATTCTTTTTCCTAGGATATCATGCAGCCCGTCTTTTGGTAGAAAGGTCTGTATGAGTAAATTATTATTGAAATTCATCTTGATATAGAGACAACCTATGGCAGTAAACACTTGACAGTGTAGAAGAAAAGATCCAGCATCTCAGAGTTTTTTTTCATTAGGGAAAATTTCTACTTTGAGTCTACTGCTTGCAGTTAGCTAAGGTAATGTGCTTTGAAATGATTAACAGGTGCAATAGGTGAAAAAGAAGCTTTAATTAACTCTCTATTAACAAATTTAGTAGGTGGGCACTTGCATGGTTTTCTGACTTTTATATTATATGGTTGATAAACAGTTTGTCTCAGTGGTGTGCTTGGTCATCAGTGTGTAATCATTATCTAAAATAGAAAATGTTCTCAAGTAGCATAAAGAGGAGAGACCCTTGATGTTTGAAATTAGCAAGTTACACATTATGTTTTCCGTTCTCATCCCACATTCCCTCCGTAACTTGACTTTTAGTCCCATTCCTGAATCATTCTAATTTTTCCAGCATGATTTGCATATGTGTTCTGTGAGCATTTGAAACGCTTAACGGACTAGTGCTCTGTGTAGTATTAGCCTCTAATTATGCACGATTTTGGAGGAGAGTGAGTTCAAGGGGGGCCGAGGTTGACTGAAAGGTATCATGAAAGCACTGGGCCTTTGCCGATCCTTAAAAATGAATTTGACTTAAACAGGAAATCAAACACTGCCAGTTATTGAACTGCTAGAGCAAAGACTCAGGCTTATTCAGAGGATGGTGAGCTTGGCTGTGGCCACTGGAAATTAGGTTAGATAGACAGAGTGGGTCAAACTACGCACAGTTTGGAGAGCCAAGCCAGGGCACTGACCCACTAGTGTTAAGTATGATCTGAAAAAGGAACATGAGAGAAGCAACACTTGAGAAAGATTTTTAAAGAAAACCTTGGGAGTGTACATTAGGTTTATTATAACACATATGCACAAAAATTTGCATACAGCTTCAAGGAGCTCACAGTCTTCCGGCAGCCCATCTTAAGGCTTGGTGAAGAACCCTTCAGCTAGAGACCAGGAACCCAAACAGGGGGTTATGGAAAGACCTAGTCAAATGGCAGCAAAAGCCTAAATTAGGATGGTGGCAATGGAAATGGAGGGAGACATTTTTGAAGAAAAGTTAGCAAGGTTTGGAAACTAATTGGATATGGAGTTGGAAGAGGAAGCGGGAATGAATGAATAGTCAAAGATGGCGACTTGAGAGACTCCAAAAACAGATCGTGCCAACGAAAAAATTAACCTTGCTCCATGAGGACTAGTTTCTGTTTTGTGCTTATTAGATTTATATTCTTGTATTTATAATTGAAAGTCCAGGAAAGAAAAAGAAAAATGACGTGAAAAGACTCATAACGTCTAAACATCCCAATAAGAGAAAGTTTCAGAAGTTCGGGCTCAAAGAGAGCTACATACTCAATTGAGCTCTGTGAGACAAGGCAAAATGTCCTCCTCACAACATCTTAAGCCAGGAATATGTTCTTTGAATTTACAACTTCTTAAAATAGGAGTCAATTTTTAAAAAAAAGAAAAGAGAAAGCAGCAAGTGTTTTCAAGTTAACTGGAAAGAAAAAAATTTTTTTCTCCTAACACCACATTTGAAGTTTTGTGTATTTACAGTAGTTTTAGTATGAGTGTTTAGAAACTTGTAACCAAGAGACGTAGATTCTATTATCCTTTATGCAAATTATATCGTGAATGCTTAAATTGTTTTCTGTGAAACAATATTTTTAATCAAACGAAACGATAAAACAAACGAACTCTAAAGTTGGTCTGTTCTTCGTTTTCTTATAATCTATAATCAGGAAATCCATTCACTCATGCTTTATAATTTTGGGGCTTTTAAGTGGTCAGGGGAATGTGACATCTGCATGCAGTCACATCCAAATTGATAATTGTCCCCGGCGGAGGGTAATTTTAAAACATGAAGGAAGGTGGAATCTGTATCTCAGAAGGTTATTGAAGGGTGGCGGTTCCCACCTCCCGACCCCTGACTTTGAAAGAGACTGTTCTTTTGGGCGAATTTATCTTAAGGTAGGACAGCAGCCTCAACCAAGGCCAAAGCGTCCTGAGTGGGGAGGCGGCTGCGGCTTCCGAGCCAGTTTAAATGCAGGCTCTTCTTAGCAGTAAACCACACGAATGTATTCATCACTGATTTTCAAATGATAGGTTTCTATATCACTGGTTTAGGATCCACAGCCTCACATTCCTGAATCTATATTATGCCAAAAGAATAACAACTTGGTGGCTGGAAACAGAAATGGTTATTATACGGCTCCAAAATGCTAGCTGGCACAATATGCTAAAAACAGCAGAAACTCACCGGTAAAAGGCAGAATTTATTTGTTCTCAAAAATAACTTTATGCTCTAAAAATATGAATCTAAGAAGTGTCATCGTGGTTCAAAATATTTTACCTTCAATATGTAAACACCTTAAAATATGTGACTAATCTTCTAAAATGGCATAATTTCCAAACAACAGGAAATATTCCAAGGGGAAAAATAGAATGCTTTTCCAATCAATTTTTTAAGTTTTGAGGCATTTATTGGGTGAAAAACTATAATATATGTTTGCTTTTTTTTCCCCCGACTGCTGCCCCAAATCATTGTTTAAAATGTGGGCAGAAAGGGGTAGGCTTTGTTGGAATTTCTCAGAGTTTACTGTAGAAGATGTTTGGTTTTTTTTAATTTAAAAAAAAAAGAGCTTTTCTCAGAGCCTTCGTGCAGCATTTCCATTTTCACACACTGGCCCAGTGCTCGTCATATCACAGGACAACACATTTCATAAAGTGGTTTTACTTCCTTTTAGCAAAATAACTCCTCCATGCAAACCAGTATCGGCATCTACGACGCCGGGGTTTTAGTTTCTTCAGATCTGTTCAAGCTTCATTGCACTGCTTAACTGACTTCTTTTTCCCCCTTTCTTTTGAAATTACCCAGCTAATTTTCCATTTGATTGTTTACTTAAACCAGATCTCACGCAGGCTTAATAGATAAGTGACATAGGCATTCAGTGTGTCTGTCAGTCTGGGCTTCAGCTGACAGGAAAGTAGAGAGCAAACTTTGTCTTGGTTTTCTCACTCCCTTTTTATCCAGTGGAATCTATTGATTAAAACGAAAGCCCTAGCATAGTCACGATAATGATTCAGTAAGACACCTTAAATATAAGACTCCTGTGAGCATTCCATTTGATCGAGCGTTTTTCTAAGTGAACCTATCCTTTGTATTTCTCCTAGTGGAAAAAGGTAAATTGCATTTGTTTCATAAAACAACTTTTGCCACAGAAAACAATCCAAATTAACTGTAAAAAAAAATGTTTTGGGCTTTTGACATATTTAGCTGGCTTTAGAGAATTTAGCTAATTTTCTTGAAGTTTTATTATAGAAGAGTAATTTACATACAAATTCAACCAGCGCTTCTTAAGCAACTACTTTATACTTGACACGCTTTGGGGGAGGAGTTGTTTGTTTTATTTTGTGGGGTTTTTCTTCCAGTAAAGTGGAGAATTTTATGCATAATCCAATTGACAGATTTAATCTTGTAGTTATTTGTTATATATTCAGCCCGTTTATTCATGCATAAAATGAGACAAGTAAATGAATGGGGTATGAAGAACCAGTGTGCTCTGCACAGTGTGCCTCAAATAGATTCTAATTCAAAAGATGTACCCATAAATCTCTCCTGAAATATACCTGGGCTTTGCCTTCCCAATTCCTCATCGTAGCTCAGGTCATCATGGAAGTTTCCAGACTGGATCACACTATCAGGCCTTCCTAATGACAGAATATCCCAATACCAGTAGATCTCTCTGTCCACTTAAAGGCCTGTGTTACCTCTGCTCTACAACCTTCAGGGGTCTGCATTTCCACCATTTAAACCCAAGACATGTTAGCCTGGAATTCACAGGCTAAACTTCTGTGGGTTCCACAGCCCAGCCCTCCACGTTCCTTCAGGGTCTCTGACACTCCCCTCTTTCCATGGGTTGCCTTCTCACCAGGATGCTCACGTGCCACCTTGAACCTTTCCCAGTGCCTGGTCACAAGCCCAGAGATCTTACTACCTCCTCTCTTTTTACAAGACTCACATTAGTTCTTGCCTCTTCCGTGAATCTTGTTTGGATAATCTCTTCCCTCCTGGGAACCCAAAAGCACTTAATCTGTATTGCTCTGTGGCACATCACCCCAGGCTGCCTTGTCTTAGTGCGTATGTTTCACGCGTGCCTGTATTGGATTGCCACAAAGGGACTGCAGGGCCTTTGAGGACCGGGGGCTTGTCTCTGCATCCCCACTGGGTAGCACACAGTACCATTCCTCCTGGGGTAACAGATACTTGTGTTTTACGATAATGATAATGATGACAGTAACAACGAGGTTTGACTGTCTCCTTTAGAGAGCTTTAGAAAACAACTGTCTAGGTAGGTTTCCAGCACGGGTTGTTGAATCACCTAGGTGGTTTCTCTTAGCACGGGTTGTTGAATCACCTAGGTGGTTTCTCTTATTCTCCAATCAGAGATGGTAGAGGAAGCCAGCAGGGGACTTTCCGGTTCAGCTCAGGTTGCATCGACTCCCTCCACAGCTCTGCCTGTCACGGGACAGTATATTTTGAATTATGACAAATGGACACCTTCAGATAGCCATTTGTCTGTTAGTGGAGGGCTAAGCATCAGAGACCAAAGAAAACCCTTTCAGGACGGTTGCCACTCAGTGGCTACTCCTGTGCCCTGTGCATCAGCACTTTAGTGGAGGCATCGTCCCCTCATTTCGGCTCCTGAGAAGGAGTCCTGCTTTTTGAAGTTCTTTGTGAGCAAGAAAGCAGGGCTTCAGGTTCGTACACTGAGCTTAGTGAGGAGAGCAAACCAGATGGAAGAAAGCCATAGGGAGAAATCGCTTAAAGACAAGGGGAACTGAATAGCAAAGCGTGTGATAGGCTACTACACCTCCTGCGTGTCCTAGAAATTATAGTCTTGCTGGTATGCCCTTTCTTCACTTAAGGACACACAGATACACAAAATAAAACCCAAATCGCTGAAGCAAAAGAGTGAGTCATGCCGGCCAGGCCTCCGCCGAGCTAGTCAATTAAAGTGCAGGACCAATTCAGTGCTTTTCTTAGACCCTGAACGACTGACTGTCTGACTTTCTTCCCAAATTTTTTTTTTTAATTAATGAATTTATTTATTTTTGGCTGTGTTGAGTCTTCATTTCTGTGTGAGGGCTTTCTCTAGTTGCGGCGAGCGGGGACCACCCTTCATCGCGGTGCGCGGGCCTCTCACAATCGCGGCCTCTCTTGTCGCGGAGCACAGGCTCCAGACGCGCAGGCTCAGTAGTTGTGGCGCACAGGCTCTAGTTGGTCCGCGGCATGTGGGATCTTCCCAGACCAGGGCTCGAACCCGTGTCTCCTGCATCGGCAGGCAGATTCTCAACCACTGCACCACCAGGGAAGCCCCCGAAATTTTTTTAATAGAATAAAAGTATATGCTGGTTTCTGGGCAAGTTGCTATCTATTAGGTCTCTTCTCATTAAGAGTTTTTAATCTTCCTTCAGAGGAATGTTAAATAACTGATTGGGTTCCTGATGTGGAGGCTGTCAGTCATCCTGTGAACTTTCAGTGTACGTTATTGTCTCACCCTGTTAATCCTTTATTCTTAATCTCATGTAGTGTATTCTCTAGAAACATTTTTGAGTCTAGATTTTTTTTTTCCTCAGTGCTCTCATTGTTTTGTGTTAACAGGGAACGGGTATGGCAATCCCCGAAACTCACCAGGTCTGCTGGTCTCACCTGGTAACTTGAACAAGAATATGCAAGCAAAATCTCCTCCCCCCATGAATTTAGGGATGAATAACCGTAAACCAGATCTCCGAGTTCTTATTCCACCAGGCAGCAAGAATACGATGCCATCAGTGGTAATGTGAAATTACATTTTAAATAAATGTTGCTGTTTTGTATATGTTTTGCTATTTGTGTATTTGTCTAACTTTATGAATTACTCACATGCTCCCAGAAAATTAACACGTCAGTGCTATTGCTGGGGCCCTGTTGGATTTAGCTATTATTTCTGGTAACTAGTGTGCATTTTCCCTTTTCCGTGGAAAAAAAAGAACCAACATCCAAAAAAACTCCACTATAGGGCTGGTGTTCTGGGGCAAAGAAAACATTTCCTTTTAAGGCCTCCAATTTATAATTAGAAGAAAATCATTACCTAGTACTCTGCTTATGACACATATGATTTGATTTGACCAATGGTAGAACCACACTCACAGAATGAGGTATTTCATAACAGATTTTTACAGTATTGAACTAAATAAGTATGTCCTTAAGGTACTGACAATGAAAAATCTTTCTCAAAATTCCTAAATGAACTTTCTCCCGTTAATTAGCAATTCTTTTCTTAGGTGTATTGCAATGATAATGTTTAATGTATCACGTGCCTATGCACTGCCTCAATTCATCTTTCCAAATATGCATTTTATGACAGTAGTTACCTCTCAAAAACAAATTGTCTTAAAATTCTAGGCATTTTGAGAACAAAGGTTATATTTTTATTTTACATCAAAAAACAGTTGTGGCACTTATAAGAATAAATAAATATGAAATATAAATAATATCCCTGGAAGCTATCATTTTTCTTTCTCCTGGGTCCGCAGGACGAAGGTGAAGATAATATTGTGGGACCACATTCAGCAACAAAGAGACTTACATCCGTGTTCTCCAAATTAGCTTTGCTTAAGAGCGAGAACATTTAAAACCAAGATTCAGCAGACAGATTTAGATCATTCTGCAAACACATTTTTTTTTCTTTCTCTGCTCTGTGGCAAGCTTCAGGGTAAAACAGTCCTGCAAGCTGATTAGTTTATTATGGCACGGTGCAGATTAATTTTGAATATCAGCCCCCAAAAATTCACATAATGTGCAACATTCCCTTCGGAAAAGGCTGGATAAATAAAACCTCCCACAGGGCCACAGCCAAGCAGTGTGGGCCATGCATGGCAGGCTGTCTCTATCAGCAGATTTATTCCCAGTCCCTTAAAACTGAGGCTTTCCCAGGGTTTCTTGCAAGCCATCCGTCAGGTCTCTCACTGGCAGCCAGGTGCGGTTTCCCCCCTCCTCCAGCAAGTGGGGTTTCAAAGTACAATCTTTTTTTTTTTTTCCTCAAAATGTGGTGGTGAAATAATGAACGTTGAGACACTGACCTGTGCTGAAAACTGGATAGATTGTCTTCATGTTTGAGACAAACAGCTCATTAAAGAAAACAAAGAATGTCTTTGTAAGGAGTTATCTTTAGAGTCTTGAGTTTTAAAACTGTTTAAACTGTTGTGTCTATCAGAAGATGCTTCTCCTTTTGTTGAAAAGATTTTGCCCAATTATAAATATTTACAGACACTAATTAATAAAACTCCTTCCGCATGCTCTCAGTCTGAGGATGTCGACCTGCTTTTGGTAAGTGGTGAGGGTGCTTCTCTTCAATGGCACGTGCAAGGAGAAATCCAAAGTGACTGTTAGGTGGAGAGGAAGCAGTAGTAAAATGGAAAGATTTCAGGAGTTAGTGTGTGTCAATATTGATTATATTTAAATGCCATTCATTTCAAGTATCACTCATAGGTGAGATATCAGGTTATCTATTTTTCTGTGTCAACCTCTGTAAGTAAAGGCCATGTTTTCAGTTTATTTTAGGATTTAATTTATAGTAAAATTGTAACAAACAAAAATATCCTTAGTTATTTAAAACCATGAATATGCTTATTTTTCTAAGAATTAAATTCTCAAGATATTTAAATTTATATGAATTTTTAATCTCCTTGCTCTAAGGAATCAAATATATGTTAGCTGCTTTGCCATCTAGTTTGAGGGAAGGTTAGAAGAATCTGAAAAAAAGTGGTCAGAGCACCACCTGCTGGTCAAAATATAGCATGAACCCTCTACCCATCTGCTCTGGTGTGTATAGAACTGAGCATAAAAACCACCATGGTTGATTTTAATTTTTTTAATTTGCATTTGAATAAAAACTGAAACAATAGAAGTACAGTATACATATTTCATCAGTTTTCAACATAGTCTGTTTTTACCCATAATAAAGCTATGGTACTTGTTACTAGTTCAGTTGCCTAGGAGATACTGATGTAATGGGTTACTATGGCAACAACTGGTCTCTTGAAGGATTGTAAATGATAGGGTTGGCAGAGTTCATAGAGACACATGTTAAATGATTAATTTCATGAGATTTGTACCAAGTTCTCTTTATGTGCAACACTAATACTGAAATCTAGTATTTTTAACTCTTAAAAAATTCTATAAGTAATATCTTTTTATTTACTTTAAAAGAATCAAAGGATAAATAACTCCCAGTCCGCTCAGTCATTGGCTACCCCAGTGGTTTCCGTAGCAACTCCTACTTTACCAGGACAAGGGATGGGAGGATATCCATCAGCCATTTCAACAACATATGGTAACGGTGAGTAGTTTGCCGTGTTCAAATAATACATTAAATACTTTTTATTAAAAAAGCAAGATGAAAAAGATATTACTCTTTAGTCTGCTAGGAAGCTTTATTTAATACCTGTGGAGTCCAGAGCACTATACCATTACCTATTCATTACTAAGACAAAGTGAATATCCACATGTTTCTTTCTTAGTGAGCAAAAGTTTTATTAACCCAACCTGAATTCAATATATAAGAACAATTTCAAGAAAATGAGCTATTGTTTTTTTGATGTAATAGAAAGCTCACTTTCTCAAGGTTGTTTAAAAAACATTTCTAGGTCATCAAATACTATGTACCTACTTGTGATACCAGATTGTAGTTCTAATAAACTAGAATTGCAGGCGGTATTACATTGAAGTTTTCACAGAATACTTAATTTTTGGTATATAGTATATCTCTTTTAAATTAAAATTGTCCCTAATGTTTTATCTCCCTCCCTTCTGCAAATAAAAAAAAGCATAACAATCATTAAATAATACTAATAGAATATTTTAAAAATTGAAAATGATTATTCACCACTTGATAATTTCCAAATTGAATATGTTCCCTAACTCTCTTATTCTCTTCTCTAGAGTACTCTCTGAGTAGCGCAGACCTGTCGTCTCTGTCTGGGTTTAACACCGCCAGCGCTCTTCATCTTGGCTCAGTAACTGGCTGGCAACAACAACACCTACATAATATGCCGCCATCCGCCCTCAGTCAACTGGGGTAAGCAATATTACTTCTTTCATAATACACTTTTAGAATGCATTGTTAAATGACAAATGGCAGTCTCTAACTGTGTGCTCTAATGTCCCTCTAGAGGATGTAAAATTCTACTTTATCAAAATCTGGAAGTTTAATACCTTTCAGGTAGCTTAAATATTACTTTCCTTCTTCTTTATGAGGAGGGAGAGCTCTGTGATGATAGGGTATGTTATTTCCCAGTTGTTTTAGGCTATATTTGTTTCTACTTCTGTCAGTGATAAGTTTTTCTTCAGTTAAGTTTTCACATAGTTCATGTGGGACATAAGAAAACATTTATAGTTATTAGTTTTTTAAATTTTTGAGATATTTGAGAATCCTTTTCACTTAGCATAAACCACATAGTTCATGCCTAATGTAATGAACATAGTTAGCCTAATACTCAGAGGGTCAGCTATTCCACTGATATACAAACTTCATATATTTATAATGTACTCATAATATAGTTGTATATTCATAGATGTATGAATTTAAATATATGTATATGTGCATACATACACTAATTATCTAAATTTGGGTATAAAAATAATTTTTGTTGTTTTCTGAAGTCAGAAGATGTCTATTTCTGCCCCCTTGTGGTACTTTTGAGATATGTCTTTATTATAGAAATAACTCCTGTCATTTATCAATAGGAAAGTTCAAATCTTAAAAGGCCCGGAATTCACAAATAATACTACTTGTAAAACCATTTTTAAGTTTAAAACATGAACCAAAGACATGACTTTCAGTTTAATAACTCCAAAACTTCAATTAATCTTCAAAAGAAATTACTAGGAGGATATAAAATATTAAAGACAAACCATTTTTATATTTTTATACTTATATTTTAGAAAAGTGGGGTATGCCTACCCCACTTTTACTTTTCTGCTGAGATGTTGGTTAAAATCGTTAGCTAATTCTATGTTCATATTCTAAGGAGATAATGAGAATAAAACTCTGATTAGAATAAAAATCACTGATTACCATCACAACTTCTCTCTTACTCCGCTCCAGCCCCACTAGCTTTCACGTGGAATTGATTTCACATAGATTACTGCTCTGGTTGTGGAGTCTTCACCCATTTACTATTTGCTTATATGCATTTTACTCACTAATCACTATTGTTGAAACTCTAACCTCTCATGTAAAAAAATAAAAGAAATTCACTTGACACTGTTGCTCTGCTTTCAAAGATTAACTTTGAAGATATGTTATATGTTGAACAGCAACAGAATGTCTCTATTTAGAATAACATTTAAATTTAACCAGAAATGTTAACTATCCAAATAGACATTTATGGCAGTAACTTCTTCAGGCAGTTATCACTAACTACATCGTATCAACCAGGCAATCTTAAAATACATACACGTGGCATTGTACTTCTGTGGTTCGGCAGTGAATCCACTGTTCGTGCTTCTTGTCAAAAATAAAGGTAGCTGTTTACTTCCATTTTTCACAAAATTCATCCATTATAGGACTGACTTTCCCTAGAAATTATTAATGTCAAAAGCCATATTATTTTCTCCGACTATGGCTTTCTTTTCAGTAACACCCAATAATTTGCATTTTTACATAGAAAACACATGTATTTACGTATTTTAACTACACTACAATTTTTAAATTCTCTTCTTTTACATGGGAAGAACAAAATTCTCTGCTGCCTTTAATAGAGGCTTCAGTAAATGAGAAAGAAGTGACAGCCCTGGACTAGAGAGGAACTGAATTACAACAGCCAAGGATGAAGCATTTTGTTTAATTCCAGTTTCTTTCAACACCAATTCTCATGGTGCATGAGTTGACTCTGAGTTATGTGTTTTTATTGCACTTAATCACTTCCCTTATCCCTCAAATAGATACCCCTTCCAGGCCTTCTAATTTTAGCCCGCCTGCCTGCTTTCCTTCTTTCCCTCCTTCCTCCCTTCCTTCCTTCCTTCCTTCCTTCCTTCCTCCCTCTTTCCCTCTCTCTCTCTCTGTCTCTCTCTCTCTCTCTCTCTCTCTCACACACACACACACAGTAGTTTTCAAAAGGAGATTCCTTCAAATGAGCTAGCCTATGCTCACACGATTAAATATTAAAAAGAAAAACCCAAGTTGTAATATTTTTGTAAAATAAATTACATGAGCTGCCTTTATTCCTTACAATGTAAATCAGTTTTTAAAAACTGATATTTTTGCAGGCCAAAGTAGTCCCAAATGCTTGTGTGGTGGACTCACATTCTTTCGGATAGATACAGTATTCAAAGCAGAGTAAAATACCTTTCAGCCCACCTAAGTAGAAATTCCTCGCAGCCCAAGAGGTTGCCACAATTCTTTCTCAAAATTAAAGAAGTATGAAAGAGCTCTTCATATTTTGTTCATAGAAATACCTTTAAGTCCTTAAAGCTATACTGTTAGAACTATCTAGTATCTGATTTTATCTAAGCAAGTTAGATAACCAGCATAAACTGACCTATGTAGGGGGCAGAGCAGACTGGCAGAAGAAACTTGCCATCAAGCGTTAGCAAAAGTCATTCGAATACTAATATTTGAGAAAATGACCCTCAAATTTTTTGGTATTTTTCTCCTACCACCTAAAACAAAGACAACCTATTTTCTAGAAGCATTTCCATCATCATCCTTGTTGATGTGGGTATTCAGTACATACTGAGAGATGACTTTAAGTAAAGATGATTTTTAAAAGGTTAGGTTACATATAGTTTGATAGTCTAATTTCCAGGCGGGGGCAGGAAGAAATTTGAATAAAGCTACCCAGTCATGTTTCATTTCTCAACAATATGGGGAAGGTCGTTGTTTCCCCAGCTGGAAGGAAGGCATCTGTAGTAGCTGGGAGCTTGCAGCAGGACTGGATATGGGAACGTGCATATCTGCTTTCCCATGCACCTCCTCACATAGGAAGTATCTCACAATTATCTGTGTCTGTAAAAATTTTGTTCTCAAGAACAAGTAGACCAACATGCTTATATCTGAATCTAGTATATATACAGCGAAGTGCTGTCAATGCTCCTTTTTCAAGAACATACATCTTTGACAATGGAGACTAGCCAATTAAACTTCATTCTCTTTTGAATCCCATAGCACAGTATAATGAAGCTGAATCTAAGATATCACTTACAATGCATTACTGTGGATTTAGTGTCCCCAGAACTACTCAAAATGCTTCAAGAACGCTTTCACTGTCAAATGAAATGCCACCAACTAGGTGTATCTTATCTTAGGGACTAGCCTATTTGTTTGTAGGGAAGGATAAACAAGTTAGTGTTGTATCTTTTGTGGGGAAGAGAGATAGCAAAATCTATACAAGCCAGCTGACTTTGGGAAATGGAGTGAATAAGTAGAAAAAGCAGCTTCCAAAAGCTGTATTAAAGAAACAGCATTTTGATTATATTATTTTTTGCTCAGTTTATGCAGATTAACTGCTTATACTGGTTCAACTCACCAAATTTTTTTGTCTAATTTTCCATGTCACCCTGCCTCTGAATCTAAATGTCAAAGGGCAGGCAAAGGTATTTATTGATATGCCACTTTATCTGCAGACCCCTAATTGACATTCATTATTAAACAGTTGTGTGATTCATAGTAGAAGCATTTAATTAAATTTTAGTGAAATAGTCTTTCTTAGCCAGAGCCAGGAAAATTCTTTCTTCCGGAAATCAAAAGATGATTTCCTGTGACATCAAAATGAATCATTAAGTAACTCTGAACCAAGATAAAATAGTCCACCATTATGGATCCTTTTGAAATACAGGTGTTCCCCTCCTCATTTCAATATCTTTTTGACTTAAAGAGTATTTAATTAAAAGTCTTAGAAAATTAGTGTACTAATATACAATGTAAAATAAAAACAAATAAATAAAAGTATAAACAGGTGATTGAAAATTATATACACTCAATGTGTAGTATCTTGATACAAATGCTAAGACTGCGTTGATTCTGTAAGATCATAAAAGAGAGAGAAAGAAAGCCTTATTAGGGAAACAAACAATTCTCCCTTCTGTTATTCTCTACATTAGCTCATCTATTAATAAGAGAAGGAAAGTAATTCTTTGCCAGTAGGTGGTGCTTTTGTATAAAACATCACTCAGAGATAAACTCATTTCTAATTTTGTAATCTCTATGTATCTTGAACCTGAATTGCATCTTCCAAAAGCCCAGCCCCAAAGTACTCCACTTTCTCCTCTGAAATACATGCCCGTTTTCTCACTGCTTACAGTGACATTTTTAATACTATCTAATTCTCTCCATTGGAAAGTAACGTAATCACATACATGAGTAGGTGGGTTTGCTTTCCTGTTTAAAGTGGGTGTGTCTGTATGGATGATTCTTTACTGTGACTCTCCTCCGTAAAAGAGATATCTGTTCCCTCTTGACAATATGGACAAGTAACACTGACTCTAGCCGTGGATGTCAGTGCACTCAGAATGTAAGAACAGTACAAGCATCTTAAAATTGATGTCAGCAATATGACTATGGTTTATCCTGATCAAAGTCATTGTGATTGCTAGCTACACCTAAGAGCTTAATGCTTTTCCCTCCAGAACTTCCAAGTATCTAAATTCTCCCACACCTTGGAAGAAGGGCAAGTTATTGCTATCCTGGAATTAAATGAGGATTAAGGGTTATAAACCCAGTAAAATCACACTAGATCCTTTTTTACAACAACCTTTCCTTAGGCAAATCCAGATTCATCAACTAATGACAATGATAAATTAGAGGAGTGGTCTTAGTATCCCAGCAGGGAGAGACTAGCTATAATAATATTGAGGTAATTATGGGGGAAAAAACAGTATTTTCATCCCATGTAACTGAGAAAGGATGAAGAAAGTCAAATTCTTTCTCAGTTTTAGTGGGATAGGAAGTCTTAAGTGTTTTTAAGCCAATACTTAAAATTTCCTTCCCCATCTTTCCCGATCCTAAGCTTTTCACCAGAAACGGTTATAGGTAGCATTTTATGGACTCTATTTATTTGAAATTTGAACTCTCTTCACTTTCTCTGAAGACTGTGGAACTTAATATGCATATTAAATTCAGGGAAACATTTATATCCATAATAAGCCCTCTACAATCATTTTCAAACACAGGCATTAGTAAATCAAAGAAGTCTAATTCAGAACCTAAACCCTGTATTGTTAAGCCCTATTGTTAAATCTTGGATTACATTTTGGAACTAGCCTAGGGAGAAATTCCATGGACATAGAAAATGCTTTTTCCAGCGTGTCTTGTTAAAAATCTTCCTGAACCGGTAACCTGTACATTTAGGGAGGCTGTGAGAGACTAGAGGTATGATTCATGAGGCCTGGACTAGTTAAATGCTGGAATTATTACGGGGCAAATCAACAAAAGCATCCCAATTGCTCTAAGAAGGCGACGCCCCCAGGTGCTTTCAAACACGCTCTCCTCTGGGCATGCTCTGTTGTCGATGCAAATCTTTAAGCTGATGTTTTAATGTAATTGTGAGTTCCTGGGGGCTCCAGGCCTCCTCCATCTGTAACTGGGTTTCCTTTCCTCCTACAGAGCTTGCACTAGCACTCATTTATCTCAGAGTTCAAATCTCTCCCTGCCTTCTACTCAAAGCCTCAACATCAAGTCAGAACCTGTTTCTCCTCCTAGAGACCGTACCACCACCCCTTCGAGATACCCACAACACACGCGCCACGAGGCGGGGAGATCTCCTGTTGACAGCTTGAGCAGCTGTAGCAGTTCGTACGATGGCAGCGACCGAGAGGATCACCGGAACGAATTCCACTCCCCCATTGGACTCACCAGACCTTCGCCGGACGAAAGGGAAAGTCCCTCAGTCAAGCGCATGCGACTCTCTGAAGGATGGGCAACATGATCAGATTATTACTTAATAGTTTTTTTTTTTTCTTGCAGTGTGTGTGTGTGCTATACCTTAATGGGGAAGGGGGGTCGATATGCATTATATGTGCTGTGTGTGGAAAAAAAAAAGTCAGGTACTCTGTTTTGTAAAAGTACTTTTAAATTGCCTCAGTGATACAGTATAAAGATAAACAGAAATGCTGAGATAAGCTTAGCACTTGAGTTGTACAACAGAACACTTGTACAAAATAGATTTTAAGGCTAACTTCTTTTCACTGTTGTGCTCCTTTGCAAAATGTATGTTACAATAGATAGTGTCATGTTGCAGGTTCAACGTTATTTACATGTAAATAGACAAAAGGAAACATTTGCCAAAAGCGGCAGATCTTTACTGAAAGAGAGAGCAGCTGTTATGCAACATATAGAAAAGTGTATAGATGTCTTGGACAGACCCGGCAAAGGGTGGCCACGGTTAAATGTTAGGAACACATCAGGTCACCTAACACCCACCCCGAGATCGCTCACAAACCTGCAGGCACATCCTTGGTGTATGGCACTCATGAGAAAGGATCGACGACCATTAAAAGAGGACCATACCTATTTTTAAAAATGTGGAGTTTGAGGGCTAACGTATTTAATTAAATAAATAAATAAATCTGGGTCTGCATCTCTTATTAAATAAAAATATAAAAATATGTACATTACATTTTGCTTATTTTCATATAAAAGGTAAGACAGAGTTTGCAAAGCATTTGTGGCTTTTTGTAGTTTACCTAAGCCAAAATGTGTTTTTTTCCCCCTTGATAGCTTCGCTAATATTTTAAACAGTCCTGTAAAAAAACCAAAAAGGACTTTTTGTATAGAAAGCACTACCCTAAGCCATGAAGAACTCCATGCTTTGCTAACCAAGATAACTGTTTTCTCTTTGTAGAAGTTTTGTTTTTGAAATGTGTATTTCTAATTATATAAAATATTAAGAATCTTTTAAAAAATCTGTGAAATTAACATGCTTGTGTATAGCTTTCTAATATATATAATATTATGGTAATAGCAGAAGTTTTGTTATCTTAATAGCGGGAGGGGGGTATATTTGTGCAGTTGCACATTTGAGTAACTATTTTCTTTCTGTTTTCTTTTACTCTGCATACATTTTATAAGTTCAAGGTCAGCTGTCAAAAGGATAACCTGTGGGATTAGAACATATCACATTGCAACACCCTAAATTGTTTTTAACCCATTAGCAATCAATTGGGTCAACTGACATCCATTGTATATACTAATTAGTTTCTTTCATGCTATTTTTTTTTGTTTTTGTTTTTGCATTTTTATCAAATGCAGGGCCCCTTTCTGATCTCACCATTTCACCAAGCATCTTGGAATTCAGTAAGTGCATACCCTAAACTTGCCCATATCCTAAATGATATGGTTGGTTTTCAGCCTAGAATTTGATAACGCTTTTAAGAAATATGCCCAGAAGAGAGAGCTGTGTTGGGGCACATGTCCCGCCAATATAGCCCTAGAAACAAGTGATATGGAGTTTACTCTATGCATGAGTTATAAATTCCCACAGAAGAAAAATGTGAAAGACTGGGTGCTAGATAAGAAGGAAGCAGGTAAAGGGATAGTTGCTTCGTCATCCGTTTTTAATTATTTTACCTGACCCTTAACAATCTTGTCAGCAATATAGGACTGTTGAACAATCCCAGTGTGTCAGGACCCCCAAATGTCACTTCTGCATAAAGCATGTATGTCATCTATTTTTTCTTCAATAAAGAGATTTAATAGCCATTTCAAGAAATCCCATTAAAGAACCTCTCTATGTCCCTTTTTTTTTAATTTTCAAAAAATAATGATGACTCTTGTCTAATATTCGTCTATAAGGGATTAATTTTCAGACCCTTTAAAAAGTGAGTGCCATAAAAGAAAGTTGATATATCTTGTTTAAAAGAGATTTCAGTCTAGGAATGATTTTCTCTTGGAATGTGAAGATCTGTCGATTCATCTCCAGTCATACACATTGACATACACAGCAAAGAAGATAGACAGTAAGATTGACACTGCTATATCAGGTGTAGGACATTTCTTATCCAGTTTTTTCTTTTTCTTGCATAGTTGCTATGTGTTTCTCATTGCAAAAGGCTGCCGCTGGGTGGCAAAAGCCAAGAGACCTTACTAACTAGGCTATATTTTTCTTAACTTGATCTGAAATCCACAATTAGACCACAATGCACCTTTGTTTCTATCCATATAGGATGCTAGCCTGCCTTGTACTAACGTTTTATATACTAAATCAAACAAAAAAAATCAATCATTTCATATATCCTACTACTCCAGGTATCCATGGAACATGAAAGAAAAACATTTATGCAGAGGAAAAACAGAAAATCATCCCTGAACGCACACACACACGTACACATCCACACATGGGGGAAAAACAGAAAATTATTTTCCTCGCCATAAATTTGATCCCATTCTTACAACCCATCCTTATAAGTTGATATGTACAAAATATGCAAATGTCACAAATGTTCTTTGTCATTTCAAAACTCTTTATCAATAACTTACCAGTGGGTGGGAAAGGGTCATTATGTGAAAATATGAAAAAATAGCCATATTAATTCTTTACCTGCAATTTGCCTCAGCAAGAAAGAAAAAGTGATTTTCTAACGCTGAAGATAAAGTAAGCTAAAGTACCAGCAGAAGCCCTGGCTATTTATAGCAGTTCTGACAATAGTTTTATAAGAACAGAATCACTTGAACATGGATGCCAGTCATCTCTTGTTCCCACTACTGAATTCATATAAAGTGGTGGCAAGATAGCAAAGGGATAATCTGAGAATTTTTTGAAGATGATTTAATGAGAAGAAGCACAATTTTGATTGTGATGAGTCACTTTCTGTAAACAATCGCTGTCTATCTTTACCCTTATACCTTATCTGTAATTTACCATTTATTGTATTTGCAAAGCTAGTACGGTTTTGGGTTTTTATCATGGTAAATCCTTTGTATTCAGGAGTTTAGGGCAGAGCCCTGAGGGAGTGTTATTTTACATAACCCATCCTAGAGTAACATTTTAGGCAACATTCTTCATTGCAAGTAAAAGAACCATAAGTGGCATTTTACACAGCTTATAAGTATTGTTATATCTAATCCTATTTTAGAAGATTTTTTGGTAATATTCAGCTTAAATACTGGTAAAACTGATGCAATATACGCAAGCTGCACAACCTGTATGCATTGGTGCGTGGAAGGCTGTTCATTTCAACCTTTTTTAAAATTGTGTTTTTTAGTAAAATGGCTTATTTTTTCCCAAAGGTGGAATTTAGCATTTTGTAATGATGAATATAAAAATACCTATCATCCTCAGATCACTTTAAGGTTAACTAAGGTGAAAATTTTAAAAAGTTCCAATACACTTTTTAAAAAAAATGTCTGCCCTCTCACACTTTTATGTATTTATTTTTCTTACATACCCATCTTCTAACTTAGAGATAGCATTTTTTGCCCCCTTTATCCTTGTTTTTGTTTTTTACTCCAGAGAGTAAATGCTTTGTATTTCTTTCTTTAGAAAAAAAAAAGTTTTTTTTTTTTTTTTTAAAGAAGAAGCCGCCACTTGAACCCCCAGTAAATGCTGTTGCCTAAGCATGGCGTACTTCATCTGTTCCCGTTTGTGCCGTCTGCTGTGATGTCATCACTTATATGGCGTTAATTTCCTGCCACTACAGATCTTTTGAAGATGGATGGAATACTGGTGTCTGTTAGAATGCTTCAGACTACAAGATGTAATTAAAGGCTTTTCTTAATACGTTTTAACCAAAGATGTGGAGCAATCCAAGCCACATATCTTCTACATTAAATTTGTCCATTTTGGTTATTTTCATAATCGGGTATTGCATTTTGCCTTCCCTGTTCATACCTCAAATTGATCCATACCTCAGTTTAATTCAGAGAGGTCAGCTAAGAGACGGATTCTGTTGTGGTTTGAATGCATTACCAGTGTTCTCTTGGAGCGAAGCAGCCCTGGGTCACTGTAGGCATAGGACTTGGATTGCTTCAGATGGTTTGCTGTATCATTTTTCTTCTTTTTCTTTTTCTGGGGACTTGTTTCCATTAAATGACAGTAATTAAAATAGCTTGTAAATGAGGGCATACAAGCATTTGCAACAAATATTCAAATAGAGGCTCACAGCGGCATAAGCTGGACTTTGTCGCCACTAGATGACAAGATGTTATAACTAAGTTAAACCACATCTGTGTATCTCAAGGGACTTAATTCAGCTGTCTGTAGTGAATAAAAGTGGGGAATTTTCAAAAGTTTCTCCTGCTGGAAATAAGGTATAATTTGTATTTTGCAGACAATTCAGTAAAGTTACTGGCTTTCTTAGTGATGCAGTGTCTGTGGTGCGTTTTTTTAATTAACGTTTTGCTGTTCAAATTTATTCCACTTTATCGTGTTTTTTTAAAGCAGCTTCTCCCACAAGCACAAGTGAGCTTTCTCGGTTTTCAACTCAAAATACTCAAAAAGAGGGGTATTTGTGTTTTGGGGGGAAGGGAGAGTGTGAATTGTTTCCCTGCTCTTGGGGTGATATATGTATCCAGCCAGTGTGGGAAGTTCAAGGTTCTTATCAAGTGGCTCAACTTTGCTATCAAAACAGTTCCGTGAAGATCTTTGATAACTTGCTTAATTACACAGACTTTTCCAAAACTCATTGTGCAAGATATCCCCATGTTTAATATTTTTTAAACTAAAGTGTGTAAAAAGCACTTCCAGACTTTTTTCTTCATCAGAATAGTCTACTTAACCAAAAGAGGTTGAAAACATAGGCTTCTATCTAAATATTTGGGGAAATTAGTGAATTCATCCATTTTTAGAAACTATAAAATATATCCATTACCAAAATTTAATTACTGATATAATTTCTAAAGGAAATGTCCTTAGAAAGATCAACATAGAGACTAATTTAGGAACTGAAAAGGAAAATAAGGAGGCCCTGGCCAGCCGACTGGAGGACTGGACTTTTGCATTAGCAGTGACTCCTCCTCTGATGAAAAAAAGAATGCCTCCTGCAGAAACGCTGCATGTGGCTTCAGAATAGCAGTGCTTTTCTCTTTGTTCTCTTTATCCATTTTCAGCAAGCATTTATTAAGCAATTATTATGCATATCTCGTGGTAGATTCTAGGATGAATCAAGATGTAGCTCTTGCTATTAATAAATGTATAACCTAATAGGAGATTAAAAGGCTAATAGGAAATAGGAAGTGTTTTCAGAGACATCTGCAAAGTGCTAGAAGGGAACCACTTTGGCCCTCTTTGGAACAGAGCTGAAGCCCCAAGAATAGGCACTTCGTAATCTGCCCAGCAGAAGCAGTCTTTGACTTGTCTTAGGAGATGGGTAGGATGGAGAAAGGCCCAGAGGGATAAGGACAGGGCTGATTTGTGGGCACAAGACCTCTGCAGTCACACGTGGCCCTCCACTTAGCTTCACATTCCGTTGTCACCATCTTGAAAATCTAATCTTTGAGCCTGTGGTTTTTGTTTGTTTGTTTTTGCGGTACGCGGGCCTCTCACTGTTGTGGCCTCTCCCGTTGCGGAGCACAGGCTCTGGACGCGCAGGCTCAGCGGCCTTGGCTCACGGGCCCAGCCGCTCCGCGATCTGCTCAGCCGAGAAACAAAACTTTTAAGTTTCTGGTGAGCGGGTGCAGAGATTCACTTATATTGCAGCCACTCAAGATAAGTCTTCTGCGTAAGTTTCCTTGCTTATTAAACCTGCCACCCACCAATCTGGAGTGGTCTGCCTCTTTCTTTGGTCTCTCCTTACCCTCCGTGTACAGAGGCCGGGAAGCTCCCAAGGCACAAGACTGCAAGAGTTGGTTGGGGTCTGATCATATAACTGCAATTTAAGAAGTCTGGGGTTTAAGGAATTAAGTGAAAGATTACAAGAGATGGAATTGTTAAAGTACAGCAAATGATGAGGTTTATGGTAGGAGTGATGATAGATGAGGAATTGTTTATAGTTTCAAGCTTAAATGGTTAGGATCATAGTAATGTTCAAATTGGATATGGAGAGGTCACTGCTTTGTCAGGAAGGTAATTAATTCAGTTTTCAGCCTGTGGAGGTTGAGTGATATCCAAGAAGAATGTGAGAATTTTGTAAGTAGAGACGAGCTCAGGATACCAGTCAATCTGAAGGTTTTGGATGTTTTGGAAGTTACTAACAGGGAGGAGCCGTGCCTTTGAAAAGCGTGTCAAGGGGAAGAAAGGGCAGAGGGAGAAGGGAGAAGAAGGCTTGGAAGGGAATGTTGCAGAGGGGAGACCTACAGGGGGAAAAGGACAAAGTCAGGAGGGAGCAGTGAGAAGGAAAACCGAAAAGTGCGGTCAAGGCATGGAGAGGTTTCAAGGAAGAGAAAAAAGAAGCGTTCAACAGTGTGCAGTGCTCTATTGGGGTTCCAGAGGACAAAGATCAAAGAAGGGTGATATCTGAGAACTAGTTCAACAAAATGGTGTGGGAGAGAGGAGAGACCACAGAAGTCCGTCTAAGAGATGTTGTGAAATTTCAGGCAGCGAGTATGAACTAATCTTTTACAAAGTTTGTGATTAAAAGAAGAGAGCGAGGTGGGGGTGGGGGGCTTCCCTGGTGGCGCAGTGGTTGAGAGCCTGCCTGCCGATGCAGGCGACACGGGTTCATGCCCCGGTCTGGGAAGATCCCACATGCCGCGGAGCGGCTGGGCCCGTGAGCCATGGCTGTTGAGCCTGCGCGTCCGGAGCCTGTGCTCCACAACGGGAGAGGCCACAACAGTGAGAGGCCCGCGTACCGAATAAAAAACAAAAAAAAAGAAGAAAGCGGCCACAAAGGGAAAGGTTGTTAAAAGGCCGGGTAGAATTTGAACGTGTTTATGAGCTAGGGGAGACCTAAGGGGGCAGAACACAGACATGAACCATCCTAACCAAAGCCTAGAGGATTACACTTTGTGCTCCCTAAGTCCAATTTGGATGTGGTTATTTTATTTCAATGATGTTTGGGAGTCTGGATTAAATAGAGTTATTGAATTTGATAAAGGCAAACCACCCAGAACAGGGCATCTTCAGTTTTCATTTTGTGAACCAAGTCCTTTTTCCATTTTGTTTGCATATTTTACGGCATTTTTCCTACACATTCTCCTTACAGACAGACTTCTAAGCAAGATCCAGTGATGAAAGTGGAAAGTCAAGTTCACTTCCCCGCTGTGTGTCTCCCTTGAATTCCCACTCTCTCTATTTCCAGAGAGCAAATGTCTCCATCAGCCAAAATGAAGCTATTCCTTTAACCTCTCCTCTTCTAGGTACAGCCTCTTTCCTGGGGGACTTTTGCCTGAGAGTTATAGTTAGGAAAACTGGTAGGAAAATGTTCATAGTTTCTGGCCCTAAAGTGGTTTCTGGGTTTAGCAGCAACCTTGCCAGATCATCGGCTCCATCACACCCCCAATCTTGACCAGCTCCCACTTGAGGAAGAGCCTCCAGCCCCAAAGCACCCATCTCTAGCAGCCAACCTCTGCTCTAGGCCAAATAGACATGATAATCCCCTTTGAATCTGGTAACTGGTACAAGGGCCAGGCTGAAAGGGAGGAAACATGAGCTACCAGTGGGGCAATTCCGCACTAAACTGAAAGTTGTCAAGAAAGCACTTTCCCCGAACTCTCCACAGCCAGAAATGCGAGGTCCAAGTCGGTTCCCTTGCCCCACCTTCCTCTCCACAAAGACAGCACCAGGGCCTGGAGGTTGCAATGGCCAGGCAACCTGAGGAAAAAGAAATGGCAGCTGGTGCCTGAGTGAGGGCGAGACCCATTGTAATGGACGTTGAGTAGCTTCTCTGTGATGGGGTTGACTTTCATTTTCTTATTTTGCCTGCTCAGTGACCCTGGATGCAGTTTTTCCAGAGGTCATCTAGTCTCCTGGTTGAGAATCAGACCAGCTTTGCTCCTCACAAGCTAAGTAGCATTTCATTTGTCAAGTTATTTATTCTCTCTAAGCACCAATTTTCTCATTTATGACTAACTCACGGGGTTGCTCCGAGGCCCAGTTAAGACCTTCATAGGTGTTAATCAGTGAATAGATCCTCACTCGCCCGAAAAGTTACTCAAAATACATGCTACCATACTCTGTAAAATAACAGTAAGAAGAAGTCAACAAAATTCAGATTTCTCCCGTGATGATGACAATGTGCTCTTTTGTTTCTTGGGAATATCACATCCTCTCCCCAAAGACGATTTGGTACGCCCCTTTGCTGAGGACCAAAGCACACACTCTACCTATGGAGAAAGCAGTGCTTTGCAGGTATTCATCCCCAAACTTCCTGCTAGTGGTGCCAAATATATCAACACACAGAGACTTTTCTACAAGTAATTGTTACAGAAAGAGAATTACCTACTTCAAGCATTTATTCCATGAATATTCCATATGGTACACTTGTTTCTCTTTACAAGAGCGTCTGCTTGGAAATGCAAACCTGTTTGTATGCAAAAGTTTGTATGTGTAGCATTTATGATTAAAATATTGGGAAGGTGCCCGTCCATAAAGGAGTGTTTAAATAAATTGTGGTACATCAACACATTGAATACAGTTATATGATCAGGCCACCCAAGATGGCTGTTCTCTTGCTCTGTACATCTCCTGCTGAAGCAGTCCCTGCTTCACCTACACCCGGCTCACCTGACATCAGTGAGTCAAGAAGGAAGATCATTCCCTCTTAACCATAGAGCCTAATCAGTAAATGCCTACGCACTTGCTCCCGGCCCCAGCCAGTGATTGTTCTAATCTTTAGATCCAAACATCTTCACCTTGACAGCTTATCAAAGGGGTGGTGAGGGGCCTGCCCCTCTGCTAGTTTCCCTGGTAACCGATGAGTCCACCTGACATCAATTCCCCCTATAACTGGTAACCTCCTCCCTCCCTTCCGGAGCGAAGACTGCCCCATGTCCTGCCCGCCTGTGTGCCGCACGCGCGGTGGGGTGTTGCTCCAGGACCTTGCTTCAGACATGTAGGGTCCCCCATCGTTAAACCACTGATTGCTCTTCGCTGACTCTGGGCTCTTTCCTAGGTCTTGTGGCTGGGCAACTACAGAGCTTGCAGGCCTGCGTGGTCCAGCCCAACAGCAGTAGCTCAAAAGAAACATAAAACAAACAAAACTTCTATGTACTGATATGGAAATTTTCCAGAATATATTGTTAGATTCAAAAAAGCAATCATAGAACAGTATATGGTATGCTGATTCCAGAGAAAAATGGGAGACGTAAAGAATCAATGCTCTTATATTTGCAAAAAGAAATACTGGAAGTATATACAAGGAAAACAGCAAAGTAGTTTCAAAGTGACGGCCGTTTGGGGGAAGGGGTGAGCAGGGTGGAAGCCAGACTTGACAACACAGACTTTTTAATATTGTTTTCATGTTTGAACTGTAGGATGTGTTACTTATATTCAAAAAGAGAAAGGTTTTAGTTTAGAAAAAAACTCTTTCCAAACAAAAATAAGTGTCACACAGTGGATTTACAGAAAGCTCTCTGCTGACTGAAGAGGCCCTTGGAAAACTCCAGTGCATTTTCAATTTCAATTTTCAAAACCTCAGGACAGGTGAGCTTGCCTTGAGGCTTCTCCAGGTGCAGAAGCTTTCAACTGTCACCTTCAGCTGACCGGGAGGAAGCCTTAAGATTAGGAGTTTGCTTCTCTGTTGACTACACTAGCCGAACCAAAAGCCTTACTAAAGCAACAAGCTTCCCATAATTAAATCACAAATGTTATTTCCTAAGAATATTTGGGTTTTCTTTGCCATTTTCCCAGCCGCTTACCTGCATTTCTTTTTGACGGACTTCAGAATTCATCCCATAAGATTTAATTTTTTCTGCCTAATCAAGGATCTGTTTATCCGATTGAGCCATCTAATTTTAAGACTGCAAAGTCGAGGGATCCTGACTGGATTTCTGTTGAACTTACAGCTGCCTGGCTCATGGTCATTGCAAGCTGCTCCCACAAGTGGCCAACACAACTCAACAGTATTAGAACACAGAAAACATGTCACCCTTGCTAACCTCTCTGTCCATACCATCAGCTGAAATGACATGGAGAGTATACCACTTTCTGGTACTTCCTAATTCATCAGCTAAGCTACCAAGTACAAGTTGGAAGGCTAAAAATAATCTAACTTTTCCACCCCACTTTCCTGTCCTCCAAATTAAATATCTTGGTTTACGTTCTTCGCATGCACAAAGTTTTACCTTTAAAACATGTTAAAGAAATTATTTGGCCAAATCAAAAAACGTATTCTCTACCACAGAGTTCTACTAAGATAAAAGGATAATACTTTTCAGCACCTCTCCTCCTAAGCTCTCCGTTAGTGCTTGTATTTTTCCTTTGAGTTCATTTATTAAGAAAAAAACTCAGAAAAATGGTTTATTTTTCCTCAGTCGGGCATCCTCTCCAGGATCCTTTTTAAAGGTACTGACAACAATACGAGAGCATATACAACAGCCCTTGAGAGCTCAACTACTTTGCTAAAGGCTAGTTTTCTTCCTGCCTTTAATAATGCATTTTGTGAAATCTGAGAATAGAAGAGAAAGCTACTGTGAAATATAGAATCAAGAAATATGAGACAGGATGCATTGAACTTCTGTATTTAGAAAATTATACACAACTAGTTATTATATAAACCAGAATGTAACCGAAGTTGGTGCTAATTGTGATAATAATTATTTAAACATCACTCATTAAAATGTAAGCAAGGATTATATTGAATGAAAGACATTGAGCACAAAAGAGGTCATACTGTATAATTCTATTTATATGCAGACCAAGAACAGACAGAACTCATCTATGGTAATAGAAATCAGAGCAGTGGTTGACTGTGGGTAGGGGGACTGACTGGAAGGGGGGCACAAAGGGACTTTCTGGGGTGATTGGGACACTGTCAAAATTCACTTAATTGCACATTTAAAGTCTGTGTTTTCACTCCATGTAAATTTTACCTCAATTTAAAAAATGATTATGTGAAAAGAAATCTCATATTCAGATTTTATACACGAAGTATTGATAGTAGTGGGAGCTCTCACTCCATGGTGCTTCCTGTTGAGGTGTAGTAAGGCCTCCGTCAATATAGAAAATCATACTTCATCCAGCCTCGATTCAAATCAAGGTAAGCTGCCCAAAATTATTCTTTCTCTTGCATACCTTGAACCTACTTTCCCACAATATTCGTTGACAAATATTAACAATGTTCATAGATAAAGGGAGGTAAACTTCAATTCGGTCATGATCAAATGATCACAAATGCTAAAATTGAAGAGATAAATTAATATGATTATATTGAGACTGATGTAATATAACAATGCACATCAAATAAATTGACTGCTTCAAGGATGGAGGCATTATGTAATCCAGAATATTAAATGACTGTTTTGCTATCGAGGGTTCCTATACCATATTCTTACCAAGTTTTGCTAAATATAACGTTGAACCTCAGAAAATAAAAGAATAAGAAAGCTAGAATAAAGACACAGACCTACTAGAGAATGGACTTGAGGATATAGGGAGGGGGAAGAGTAAGCTGTGACAAAGTGAGAGAGTGGCATGGACATATATACACTACCAAACGTAAAATAGATAGCTAGTGGGAACCAGCCGCATAGCACAGGGAGATCGGCTCTGTGCTTTGTGACCACCTAGAGGGGTGGGATAGGGAGGGTGGGAGGGAGATGCAAGAGGGAGGGGATATGGGGATGTATGTGTATGTATAGCTGATTCACTTTGTTATAAAGCAGAAACTAACACACAACTGTAAAGCAATTATACTCCAATAAAGATGTTTTAAAAAAAAAGTAAAAAAAAAAGAAAGCTAGAATGTTTAATCTTCTGTCTCTAAACCATCAAAAAAGAGACTTCATTTGTTTTTCTCCTGGGAAAACTATTTGAAGCTGCAATATGTGTAGAACCCAAAGTGATAGTCAGTGCAACCAGTAATATTAAACCACTTTCCTATAAAATTGACCATGCATCTACCCATCCCTCGAGGGTTAAATACAGGAAAACACAAATGAAAGTAAAAGGCCCAGGTGCATTTTGAGGTGCCCTTAGTGAAATTAAGTGCAAGGCCTATCTGCTTAAGTACTCTGGAGCTACCAGTGGGAGGACATTGCGTTCTTCTCTTAATTAGTAAGAAAAAAAGATCCCAAACCATAAAAACATAAAATATTTTTCAAGAAGTATTGGGACTTTGTTTTTGTGCATTTAATCAAATACATGTATATAACCGATTAACATTTGGTACTTACACACACACATGCCTGCACATACACACACATATGCACATACATAAATAATGTGTATATAGTTCATGAACACGAACCAGATTGATACAATAAAACAGCAGATGGGCTTCCCTGGTGGTGCAGTGGTTGAGAGTCCACCTGCCGATGCAGGGGACGCAGGTTCGTGCCCCGGTCCGGGAAGATCCCACATGCCACGGAGCGGCTGGGCCCGTGAGCCATGGCCGCTGAGCCTGCACGTCCGGAGCGTGTGCTCCGCAACGGGAGATGCCACAACAGTGAGAGTCCCGCGTACCGCAAAAAAAAAAACAAAAAACCCCAACAAACTAACAACATTGTAAACAAACTATACTCCAATAAAAATTTAAAAAAGAAAGAAAGAAAAGAAAGGAAGGAAATCCTCATTCTACAAAGTAGGTATTTGGGCCTAAAGTATAAGGTCACTAACTCCTCTATTTTTCCTGGGTAACATCAAAGAGTGATTCTCGTATTACCTCCCAGTGTTTCTTCACACTGAAGAAAAGGATGTAAAGATACACATGTGTTAAAAAGGTGAGCAGGCAAGGAAGTGTCCCACAGAAATACAAAACCACCAACACTCATTTTATTATAAACTATCATATAGATTTAAATAGTCTCCAGTCTTGGTCTAGTGCTATTTTATTATGTAATAAGTAATATCTTAAGTCCTTAGGAATAAGATATAATTTATTATGGATTAAGAAACGTCTTAAATCCTTATGGTCTCACTTACGGCGTTGTGGACATTGGTAAAGCAGCAGCACGATAGTGTCAAAAGATTACAAACGTTGAAGCAAGTGAATCTGAATACCCTCTTGGTCAACTATGAGCTGCGGGGAAATTTGTTTAACGTATCTGGGTCGTTGCCTCATCTGTAAATAGAAATAATAAGATTTACATTTAGAGATATTGTAAGGATTTGAACCATTTTGAAAATTTAGGATTCTACTCTGACCATTCCCGGGTATGATACTTCTTTCTTTTTCCTGACAGTGACCGTAAGCCGACCTAACCAATACGTATTCCAGGTGGCAAGCTAGCCAAAACAGGGCTTCATCAGTTCTGTTCACTGTGGCATCCTAAGCAGCTAGAATGGTACCTGGCATAGAATTAGCTTTCAACAAATATTTATTGAATTAAGAAATATATGGTATGAGTAATATAAAGTATTACATAACTTTTGAGTTCTTTCAGTTGGTTAAAAATAGCTTAATACGCTGATACATTCGGATCTAGTTTATTCATTTTTATTTCTAATACTATATTCCTAGTGAGAATAAACCATAGTTTTTCATTTCTTCTATTGATGGACAGATAGTTTGCATGTAATAACATGGAAAAAATCTAAACATAATTTTTTGAAAAAAAGCAAATTTTTAGATATAAGTATGTAGTAGAAGAATTTTTTTAATGCACAGGAGAAACACATACTAACTTCTGGATAGTGGTTATCTCTGGAAAGAAAGAATAGAAAAGGGATTAGAAGGTTGAGGGATAGCTAATTTATAATGTTTTATTTCTTTTCTTTTTTTATAATTTATTTATTTATTTTTGGGTGTGTTGGATCTTCATTTCTGTGCGAGGGCTTTCTCTAGTTGTGGCAAGTGGGGGCCACTCTTCATCGCGGTGCGCGGACCTCTCACTGTCACGGCCTCTCTTGTTGCGGAGCACAGGCTCCAGACACGCAGGCTCAGTAGTTGTGGCTCACGGGCCTAGTCGCTCTGCAGCATGTGGGATCTTCCCAGACCAGGGATCAAACGCATGTCCCCTGCATTGGCAGGCAGATTCTCAACTATGGCACCACCAGAGAAGCCCTATTTCTTTTCTTAAAAAAGAGAGACTAAGCAAAAAATAAGATTTTTCAGAGACTTCCCTGGTGGCACAGTGGTTAAGAAACTGCCTGCCAATGCAGGAGACAGATCCCACATGCCGCGGAGCAGCTAAGCCCATGCTCTACAACTACTGAGCCTGCGCTCTAGAGCCTGCGCGCCACAACTACTGAAGCCCGCATGCCACAACTACTGAAGCCCGCACGCCTAGAGCCCGTGCTCCACTACAAGAGAAAAATAAATCAAATAAAAATAAATTTATATATTTAAAAAATCTTTCAGGGCTTCCCTGGTGGCGCAGTGGTTGAGAGTCTGCCTGCCAATGCAGGGGACATGGGTTCAAGCCCTGGTCTGGGAGGATCCCACATGCCGCGGAGCGACTAGGCCCGTGAACCACAACCACTGAGCCTGCGCGTCTGGAGCCTGTGCTCCACAACAAGAGAGGCCGCAATAGTGAGAGGCCCGTGCACCGCGATGAAGAGTGGCCCCCACTTGCCACAACTAGAGAAAGCCCTCGCACAGAAATGAAGATCCAACACAGCAAAAATAAATAAATTAATTAATAAGCTCCTACCCCCAACATCTTCTTTAAAAAAAAAAAAAAAATCTTTCAAATGTGGTTGGTGGTAATAAAGATTTCTGTTACTTCGTTTGTTTTTTTTTTTTGGTCGCATTGGGTCTTCGTTGTTGCGCTCAGGCATTCTCTAATTGTGATGAGCAGGACTACTCTTCCTTGCCGTGCGTGGGCTTTTCACTGCAGTGGCTTCTCTTGTTGCAGAGTGCGGGCTCTAGGCACGTGGGCTCAGTAGTTGTGACTCGCTGGCTCTAGAGCGCAGGCTCAGTAGCTGTGACACACGGCTTAGTTGCTCCGCGGCATGTGGGATCTTCCCTGACCAGGGATCGAACCCCTGCATTGGGAGGTGGAGTCTTAACCACTGTGCCACCAGGGAAGCCCCCCTGTTTGCATTTTTTAACATTTGAAATATTTTATTCTCAAAAATTTTAAAATACATAATTTTAAAAATATGATGATATCTTCTGACTTTAACAAGCTGTTTGAAACATAAGGACATAAGCTCAATCAAAGAAGAGTACACTAACATAATATTTTCATTTACACTCAAAACAAATGATTTCTAATAAAACAGTGCTTATTTTTATCTGTGTGAAAATAAAATTAAATTGAATTTTTTGAGGAGAAATATTATCACATTTCCCATTTTATTTGTAGTCCTATAATCTTACGATATGTTAGTGTCATTTCTCATATCCATTATGTGAGTAGCTAGTAATGTCTCATTCCTGGTTAATTTATGCAGAATTTCCAAATAAACTTAATCATACACAGATATTTAAGGATTACATAGCTTTGCAAGAGATGGTCACTCCATTCATAATAATGAATAATTCCATGGAAACACGTTCTTCCTTTCTAACACTTTACACATAATCCAAATCATTTAATTATCAGGAGTTGTATTTTGCTTACAGATCCAGTCTCCTGTATGTTGTATCTTATTTTACGCAGACCCCTTGGGGGATTTTCTGAGAGAATTCTAGCTAATTTAATAATGTATGTCTGCCATACTAGCAATAAGTCATATCTATAAGCAGAAAGAAGCCAGAGTTCTTTAAGGTGGCTAAAAAAAGTAGTCAAAGCAAGTTAGAATATTCAATAATCTTAAGTTGAAAAACCAGATATTATCTAGATAACTTATAATTTGTTCACTATTATGACACATCAACATGAAGTTTAAGTAGGAATAGGAGAAAGAAGCAATTGCATGTCATCATGTGCTCATTTGCATTTTTTCCTACAGGTCAGTATTCTCTAATGGCAAATTTTATGGATTTTGCAATAGTGGACTGATGAATTTCTTATTCTTGCATTACAAAATACATCTATTCATGAAATAGAGCCAACATAATGAAGAGTTTTACAAAGTTCTCAGGTAACTGAGTATGTAATTTCATTCAGACTTTGACCATGAATTTTTTTCTTTATTGAGGAAGATGATGACTTGAACAAGAAATCAGTCTTTTCAGTCATTTGGGATCAAAGGACATGACTGAGAGATGGCTGGGATGCTCTCTTTGTTTTTCTCTTCACTAAACAAATAGATTTTAAATCCTGGGTACAGAACACCGGTAGCAGAGGTGCTTTGGCAAATAAAATAATTTTTCTAAAGTATAGCCCTTGTTGTCAAGGCAGTTTGAACATCCTGGCTGGTTTACTCCCATCCTCCGCCAACTTAACCAAGTTGTTTATATGATGGCAGTAATACTAACACATGGGTTATACCATAAGCAATATCATCAAAGCGGATCTCTAGGTAAAGACAAAATATATACTACAAAGTAAGAAAGGAAACATAACTACAAAGTCAAGACTTTTTTTTTTTTTGGCTGTGTTGGGTCTTCATTGCTGCGTGAGGGCTTTCTCTAGTTGTGGCAAGCAGGGGCTTCTCTTGTTGTGGAGCTCGGGCTCTAGGTGTGCAGGCTTCAGTAGTTGCAGCAGGCGGGCTTAGTAGTTGCAGCACACAGGCCCTAGATTGTGCAGGCTTCAGTAGTTGGGGCATGCGGGATCTAGAGCGCAGGCTCAGTAGTTGTGGTACACGGGCTTAGCTGGGATCCCATGGCATGTGGGATCTTCCCAGACCAAGAATCAAACCCCTGCACTGGCAGGTGGATTCCCAACCACTGCACCACCAGGGAAGTCCCCAAAGTCAAGACTTTTTAGTGTCCAAAATACTACAAGTTATTTTCTTTTACTTCAATTAAATAACATTTTTTTCCCAAAACAAGGGCATCAGATTAAGGAAAAGATACCTGCTGTATATTAATGACTGTATTGTTGTCTCTTATGTTTAGATTTGTGTTTATATATCTTTTCTATCTGGTTATTTCCAGTTTTCCTTTTTCAATTCAGCATGCTGGAATTGAGTTTTAAATTGTGATGGCAATGATTTAAGGGTTTGTGAAACACTGCATTTCTAGAATGACAAATTTTTCTGTTGTTTCTACTTTACATAGAAAAATTAATTTGCCATGTGGAGGCATAGAAGTTATTTTAACCCAGCTTAGAATGTGAATCCCTTTGGGCATACCTAGTGTATGTTCCTCTCATTCAGCGCCTGGGTGAACAGCCGGAGGTTCTTTTCTTCTTCAGAAATGTCAAAAGGATGAGGGGCAGGCTGGGCATTGTGACACTATTCTGCGTTGATGTAATACTGAGTCCCGAGGCTTCGTGTTTCTGAAAGCTCCATAACAATGTGGAACATCATCCTGTGTTTTCCTCTGCCTGTATTTCTGTCTGTATGTGCACACATGCATGTGTGTGGTGACACAGATAACTGTTTGGATAGGTCTTGGAGTGAAAACCCTCACTTTACAGTCTTTGTATCACTAATCTTGCAGCTGCTTCTCTTCCTTGTTTAAGAAAATTGTATCTTATCTAAAGACACCATCGAGCTCATGTAGCAGCACTGCAGTTACACCTCTGACCAAAATGACAAGACTCAACAATGAGCCAGAATACAGGCTTAATGAATTAAAAATGTAGCAGGCAAGAGCCTGGTAATCTGAAAACTGAGACAGTATTTTTTTAATGTAGGAAACCAATTGGAGATGTCCATAAACGATGTGTCATCACAGCATTGGTCCCAGAAAGGAGTACTGAAAAGCATAGCTTTGTTAAGGCCACACAATTTCTTTAGGTAAAGACACTAAACCCTTCATTAAATCTCCATCTCCTCCGAGTCTTTAACAGGCGATGCTTCGTGAGAGGGCTTAGTCTGAACACTTGTGAACGGCCAGGCATGATGCCCTCAGCGGGGGTGATGTCACGATGTTGGGGCCACCCAGCACTTTCTCTTGGAGACCGCCACCTAGGCCTGCTCTCTACAGGAAATGCCTCTGCTTCAGGCCCTTCTTACCTGACTTTTGGGGATTAAAAACCTATATACATCTGTATCCATTTCACCAAGACTCTACCCTCTCTTGTTCCAAGAAACAAATTCATGCCACCATAATAATAATAATTATAATACTAAGAGCTGACGCTACTCAAGTGCTTACTATATGCCAGACACTAAGTGCTTTACATGCATTAACTCAGGGGATCCTCACAATGACCTTGTGAGGGAGGCATAATCATTAAACCTTCTTCACAGGTGAGAAAAAATTGAGGCACAGAGGGATTAAGTAACTTGCCACAACGTCACCCAGTTGATAAATCAGAAAACCAGGACTTGAATGAGATGATCTGAGTCTATGAGCCTTAACCTATAAATTCTGGAAATTAAGGCACTGACACTTTCTAGAGTGTCTGCCCCTCCCCTGACCAGTGTAATGAGGTTTATTCTAAAAGTAAGACTTGTAGGTATTATAGTAGATCAGGATGTAACTCCACAAGCCAGTGGAATTATAAGCAAATCTCCATCATTTCCTTATGAACTGGATAGGGACCCATGCTGCCGTAAACTAGGTGATTTCAAGAACTCTTTCTGAAGTTCATTTAAAGATTGAATCTAGGAGATATAAAATAAATGTTACAAAGAAAGATAGCTCTTTTCAAGTAAAGTCCCAGAACCCATATAACTGTAATAAAAGAGAAACAGGAAACTCTCCAAGACACTCTACAGGATTTGAAAGGGAAATCCGTATGGCAAATGTACTTATTCAAGGCAACTGTTTAGGCAAAGCCTGTGTCAGCTTCGGTCTTTGTGACAAGGCATGGACAACTAGTAAAAGTAGTTAAAGTGTCAAATATGGTGCACAATGAAAATCAAAAAGGGGAAAATGTGAGAGTCAATGTTTGGACAATTGATGTAAAAAAAAATATGGGTACAATATGGCAGAAGGTGAAAGAAGGTGGCTTCCCCTACAAATGCAATATGCTCAATGAAAGAATGTTTTATCTGGGCATGTCAACAGTCAGCCTAATCCGAAAACCCAACCATCAAATGCCAGATGAAGGTGCAAAAATGCCAAGAAACACATCAAGAGGTAAAGAGAGCCAATAAAAAAAAAACTTGCATCTTGTGGCAGTCTTATGAAAAGGATTTACATAGAAATCAAGGGCTAATAATGAGAGCATACAAATTACTGTGGAAAATGATGATTAGTGATAATAATTGTTCGAGAAAACATGTGTGTCACCTGCCTCTAAATGATAATTTACGTTTGACTAATGAATAATTCAAGTCCCTAGGCTTAGGAGAGACTGCTGTTGTTACTAACTAGTATCCTAGTGGGACCAAGGAGGGAGGGCCGCAACTGAAGAGATCCCCAGAACTGACCATCCCTCCCAAGCAATTCCTCCACTGCCACTGACTGCCTGGTCATGATGACTGAGGGCTGAACATCTCTCTCTCTCTCTTTCCCTTCAACCCTCCTCCCACCCCAGTTTATTCATCTGGTTCACCTTCAAAACCTGAATAAAACAAATAGCTTATAACCTCCAAATTTCTAGACACTTAAAAGGTTTAGTGTATATAACATGTGAGACTTTGAAAGAAAACATACGAAGGAATAATCTGCTTGGCGAACTAGAGGGAGAAATTGTCTGAAGATTGACCAGAGTGCTCAAAAAAATGTTTCGCTCTGTTTCTCTGCAAACTCATGTTCTGAAAAATAAAATGCATCAGGAGAGCTGTTAGAAATACTATTTTAAGGTTGAAAAAGGCATTAATGGAACAGAGAAGTTACTATCACCAGTCTTCCCAAATGAGAGGTGTCACGATATCATCCTCAAAGGAAAAGAGCTATTATTACTAAAGAAAGGGGAATAGGCCTGCTGTAGACTGTTTGTATCCACCAAAAATTCATAGGTCGAAACCTAATCCTTTGGGGATGGTGCCTTCAGGAGGTGATTAAGTCATGAGGGCAGAACTCTCATGAATGAGATTAGCACCCTTATAAAAGAGATCCCAGAGAGACCCCTCCTTCCGTTTTGTGAGGTTATATTGAAAAGACCACTGTCTATGAACCAGGAAGTGAGTCTTCACCTGACACTGGATCTGCCTTGAACTTGGACTTTCCAGCCTCCAGAACAGTGAGAAATAAATTTCTGTTGTTTATAAGCCACCCAGTTTATGGTATTTTGTTATAACCGCCCGAAGGGTGCAAGACAAGGCTCAAAGTTACAATTTTAAATATACTCGAGTGGGCTTCCCTGGCAGCGCAGTGGTTAAGAATCCGCCTGCCAATACAGTGGACATGGGTTCAAGCCCTGGTCCAGGAAGATCCCACATGCCGCGGAGCAACTAAGTCCGTGCGCGACAGTTACTGAGCCTGCGCTCTAGACCCCGTGAGCCACAACTACTGAGCCCACGTACCACAACTACTGAAGCCCACACGCCTAGAGCCCGTGCTCCGCAGCAAGAGAAGCCACCGCAATAAGAAGCCCACGCATCTCCATGAAGAGTAGCCCCCGCTCGCCGCAACTAGAGAAAGCCCGCGTGCAGCAACGAAGACCCAACATAGCCAAAAATAAATAAATTTACAAAATATATATATACTTGAGTGGTAAGTTTCCACACCTCTTATTGCCCTTGATGAAGGGTTTATATGACATTTTGAATTAAATGATCACAAATTAACTTAGTAAAAGTCAGCTATTCTCCATAATATATCTTTGCTACAGGTAAGTTATAGAAATAGATAGCATTTTCCTTTTTTTATTTGTCTGTTGTTTGTTTTAGGAGAAGCAACTTTTTTTTTTAACAGTATTTCCTGTATCTTCTGGATTTCCAGAAGAAAGACAGCAAAAATAAAAAAGAAAGAGGAGGAGGAGCATCAAGAAGAGGATGGGGCTTCCCTGGTGGCGCAGTGGTTGAGAGTCCGCCTGCCGATGCAGGGGACGCGGAGCGGCTGGGCCCTTGAGCCATGGCCGCTGAGCCTGCGCGTCCGGAGCCTGTGCTCCACAACGGGAGAGGCCACAACAGTGAGAGGCCCGCGTACCGCAAAAAAAAAAAAAAAAAAAAAAAAAAAAAAAAAAAATCCATGGAGTCTTACCTGTTAGATCTTACAGAAAACTCCTTTTGCTGTTCAGTGTTAAGTTCTCAAAGTTTACAAATAAGCAAAGTAAGCAGTATCCTAGGTAGTGTGATTTCGAGGACATTGGCTTTAAAAATAACTATTTTTTCCTTTCTGGTTTGGAAAGTCCATAATTAAACAGCTTGTCCTTTACTTTCTAATTGGATACAATGTAAGTATATCTAGGAGACAGCCAATGTAAATCTTTTACACTTCAGTATGAAACTTTATCAGATATTTTTTCTACAGATGATTGAAGAACAGGGAGAGCCTGATATAAAGAGTGTCTAAAGGAGAGGGGAGTGAAAGTGAATGGAGAAAGGACTAGATGCACTGCAATTCGTTTTCCCTGCAGTTCTGTCGTTTTGCCTAAAAGGATAGCGCCTGTCAAGGTAGTGCTCTAACCTGCCAGGGAAGGAACCACATCAATTGTCTTTGAATGCATAGTATCAACCTTAGAATAGCCATTCTATGGGTGTTTGTTGAATTAATGAATAAATGAATGCAAGTAACTAACAATTAATATATTCTTGATACTTTGTATAATCTACATGCAACATGAAACTGACTTCTAGAGACATGGCATATATAGCAAGTATTCTTTCCAACTAGCTACTTCTCTGCATTAATTTCTAAACAAGGTTCTGCCTTCCCCCACAGCATTTTAGTTTCTGGTGAGGAAGTTTATTGTGTTATTCGAAAAGCAAACCAGAACAGGCACTTTTTTGTGGATATTATAGTGAAGAATGGCGAATGATAGAGACATCCAAAAAACATATTTAAAATACAGAAAAACATATTTAATAATTTATTCAATATTTAGGGAGTTACATGTCATGTGGCAAGTAAAGAAAGCAAATTCTCTGACTTCTTGGGGGTGTATAATCTAGCAAAAGGAAGTAGACAAAGAAAAGAAGTGCAAATAAATACAGAAACAAAGTTCTTTCAGATCGTTATAGATTTTTTAAAAAATATGAATGTGAAAAAAAAATATGAATGTGGCAGAAAAAGACTGATGGGGTAGATTTGGCCTGGGAATGCTTCCTGACAAAGCAATGAGAAGGATGCAGCCATCTGGATTTCTGGGGGAAGAGTTCCAGACTTAGGGAACAGCAACTTCGAAGACTAAGAGTAAAGTTTTCTGGGGACAGAAAGGTGAATGTTTTTTGTTTTTTGTTTTTTTTTTCAGTACGCGGGCCTCTCACTGTTGTGGCCTCTCCCGTTGCGGATCACAGGCTCCGGACGCGCAGGCTCAGCAGCCATGGCTCACGGGCCCAGCCGCTCCGCAGCATGTGGGATCCTCCTGGATTGGGGCATGAACCCGCGTCCCCTGCATGGGCAGGCGGACTCTCAACCACTGCGCCACCAGGGAAGCCCAGTGAACGTAGTTTTAACATAGGAGGAGAGCAGTCTTCTTTCTCACACAAGCTCAATAATTTAAAGTGCCATTGAATGCTCTTTTAAAATTGTCTGAGAGTTAGAAACTGGTCTTCCAAGCTGTCTAAATTCAAATCCTGTCTTTGCCATTTTTTGACTCAGCAGTCTTATGTTCCAGCGATGTCTGTCCCAGTTCTTTCTCTAATGGGTTTTCTCTGTAATTGCACTGATGAGTTTAAGCGTGAAGACAGGCCAGCCTTAGAAAAGTGAGCCTGTGTTGTATGACTATGCAGCCGTCACTTGAAGTTAGATGGCAAAAGCAAGAGTATTCCCTCCAAATACATTCATTAGAATTAACTCTGAACTGGGAAGCTTGAAGGGACTGTGGCCTAGGATTTGGACATTGACACACTTATAATCATCAACACGATAGCATGAATTCATTTTATCATGTGATCTAATCATTGTCTTGGAAGGCAAAGAATGGGAACCTAAAAGACTAGAAGAAAGGAAAACTAAGTTTGGCTGATGAAGGAGAAAAGAAAGGAAAGCTAAATACATGAAGACAAAGTTATTTACACTCAAAATTTCAGCCATTCTAAATAGCGATTCTAGAGTATTTTTGAAAGAAAGCATAAATGTTTCCTTGCTACAATAGAATATGTACGACTAAAAAGCAAATGAATGTTTTTCCCTAGAGCTATGATGAAGTGCAATGTCCTTGTCTGTGTGTTGTGATTCTGTCCACTGCTGATTGTGTCTTATAAGTCTTTGTGCTTTCCTTAGTTTTAAAAGTGCTTGCAGTACTAAATACATCACGATGGTAGCTTTAAAATGTTATTTTTTAATATTATAGTATCATCTATTTTAATGTTAACCTAATAGTAAATCGATTGTAACTGTGAAGCAACATCTTAAAAAATAAATGCCATTGCAGACTTTCTCTGAGATTGCACATATTGTTCTGAGTATCTGCAGCAGTTGGAAAAGGTATTCAAACTGGCATATCAGAAGATGATATTTCTTTTATATGTTTTCAAAAATACCACTGAAATTAAAAATAAACTAATGAGGCTTATTTTCTTGTGTCTCAGAAATAGATTCTAAAGGCAAAAGGATAGGAAGAAGTGGAGGGGGAAAAGGAGAAGGAGAAGGAAAAAAGTAAGAGAAAGAGAAGGAGAAGAAAAGGAAGAGAAGGAAAAGAATCCAGATATATTGTGGGAAGTGACTTTATTCAAAGAAGTACATAATCTCCCCAGATGAATGCTTTGCATGCATATTTTGATGCCTTTATTTCAAATTTTACTTTATTATTCACATCATAATGTATAGGATGAATCTCTTTATAATTTTATCTCATTTGTCTTAAATGAGATACATAAAATACAAAGATACACTAAATTTTAAAAACACTTTGAATACAAAGATTCTCCATATCAGAACTAATAAAATTAAAAGTAATTTTTTAAAAAACATGACATTTCATTAAACTATTACTTAATTTCCTCTCTGTGTTGGTGTTATTACCAACAACCTTTGAGGGACTAACACCTTTATAATCTTTATTTCTGGTACTTGATTTCCCCCTTTATGTCATTCAATTACGTCTTTCACAATTCTAACCTCACATTTTAAAAATACACCATCAAGGAGAGTAGCAAAATATTTTTTGCATTCTTGACAGAGGTCTGAGGGACTGGCAAAGGATAGGACCAGAATTAACATCACACAGGATTTGACTCTGCCCCTGTGAAGAGCACTGAATGGGGTGGGAACACAAGCCTGTTTCAGGCTTTCTGTACTGGAAGTCAGCTCCACTTAGCTACCCACAGTTTCTACTTCTAAACCACAGCTTTCCCTTTTAGTGGGCACCAAGAACCATTGGTTGGAAGGTACTGGAGAATACTGGAGGAATACGGCCTCACCTGAAAACCCTGCTGACCTCTGGTGTGTTCAAACTCTGCCTCTGCCACTCACTAACTCCTGTACCTTCCTGAAAGTCAGTCAGTGTCTCTGCACTGCAGTTTTCAAATCGGGAGGAAGGGAAGAAGAGAGAAGAAAAAACTGTCTTACATGGTTGTTGTGAGACTTCACAAGAGTAAAATAGATAAAGCATTTAGCTCAATCCCTAGAGTTTTAAAATTATTAAATAAACGGTAACTATTTTAGCTCATAAGCCAAATGCTTTCCAGATATATTTTTTTAATCCACAGAAATAAAAATTAAGTAAAAATAAAATTCCATCAACAGAAGTATATGGGCAGGTAAATCCTGACATGCAGTTTTGTAGTTCTTTTAAATTAACCCTAAAAAAAAAAAAAAGATTTATGATTGGGGGCGCGAGGGGACAAGTGATATATGGGGTGGGGGAATCACTTTAGTAAGAATAAATATCCTTAAAGTTCATCTAAAGCAGATAGGGAGACTGAGGCCAAACGGAGATTATCACTCGCCCGCGGTCACAGGAGCGGTAGAACTGCGCTCTTCAGGGCCTCTACCTAACCTTTGCTGGAGACCCGCCCCACCTTTCTCCCCACCCAGGTGCCCTAGTTCAGAAGAGCACAGAGTCCTGAGCACCCCGCCTAAGCTCCAAAGTCAGGTCCGCCCCGAGGCTCAGCCCAAAGCTCAGCCTCCCCCGGGCTGTCCTAAGCGTCTTTGAACCGCACCGTGGAGTTCCACTAGGGAGGTTCTGCCTGGAGCATCTCGAGGGATGGGCTGACAAAAGAACGTAGAGGAAATGGAATAGGATGAGATTGGAGGGTCAGTAGTGTGGCAACGTCAGGATGAGGGTTAAATGCGCACAGGGAGTTTCGGAGGCGGCTGCCAGGGGTTCCGAAGGTGCTGTCTCCCAAGTCCGAGCGGGGCAGTCGGCATCCTCCCTCGTTCAAAAGTTCCAGGACAGGAATCGAAGTTCCTGCCGTTTGATTCCCAAGATTTTCCCAAACTGAAAGGAGGATCAGCAGAATAGACTCGTGTCACCACTCAGATTATCGTCGTCGTCTTCGTCATTTAAGATGGAATGAGACGTTGAGGGTAAAATAGGTAGTGAAAAATTCACTTTCAGACCTCGGGTCCCACGCCTCAGTCTCCCGGCGGTTCATCCTCCCTACCCTCCGCCCAGGTGCTAAAATTTTGCAATTTCAGGGAAAGAAAGATAGGAAAAAGATCAGAGAAAAAAAGACCGCGAGGCTTTTCGGGTTCTTTTTAGTATAGAGAATCGCTTAAATAGTTCAATTTTATTTTTTAAATAACTCCACACGTAAAATCTATAATTCTAGCCAAGAAAGAAACGTTAATAGCCGGGATCCGGGAGAGAAGGATTCAGCACCACCCTTGCGCGGAGCCCCGGCGTGGCTGCCGGCTCGGGGCCCCGGTTCCGGGAGCCCACCTGCTCTTTGGCCTCGGGGCTCACCAGGCCTTGGGCGCTCTGAGCCTGCGACCCCCTCTCCATCTAACATTCCAGACTCTAGATTTGTCCCACACACACACATTTCCCAAATAAACTGTTGGGGAGAGACAGTCGCTCCGATTCCCAGCGGGGCGGCGGAAGAGCGCGCGGGAGTTGGGGAGGAGGGGGGTTTGCCCTGCGTTTGGGTCTTTCCATCCCCACTAGCGGTCGGGAACCCGGGGGAGGACGAGCAATAAGAGGTGGCCACTCGCTGGCCAAGTTCTCGGAGGTTCTAGGGGCCAACTATTCAAGTTCATCCTTTTCTAAATCTTACTGGGAAAAGATCCAGAACACGAACCGTTTGAGAAGAGGGCGACCCCTTCAACAGCAGGAACGGGCTGCTAGGATACTGAAAACCGGGAAGTAAGCCCTGTCGCCTCTACCCTGGTGGAGAGGGTCCAGGGCGACGCCGAGCGCCCGAAGCTCGCTATTTTGACTCTCCAAGACAAGCCCGAGGCTGTTCCTCATCGGCGCCCACTTAGATGTTGGCTGAGGAGGGCTTCTGTGAGCGCCACCAGCAAAGGTGAATTTGGGCCTGAGACGGGGTCCCTGGGGGCCTGGTGGGCTCAGGTGCGCCCTTGGTAAGTGCCAGCTTACGGTGAGGAGATCCCTGGCTTGGCCTCTACTGGCAGGGCGAAAAGGGCTGCTACGTGGCCAAAGGTAAGTCCCCACATTGACAAGGGCCCAAGCCTGGCAGGACTCCGTTCTGGAGACTGCTCGAAGCCAGGTATATGTCCCCAACTTTGGCCTCAGTTGTGCGGTCGCCTGGCCAGCGGGCGGGAGCTCCGCTCTGAGCGCCCCAAGTGGTGCTGAGGGTTACTCGCGCCACTTCCCGGGGGCACAGAGGTTAAGCGAAGGGGGCAGGAACGCGAGTCGGTCCTTGCTTGGGGCGCTCCAAGTTTTCTTCTTATTTGATTCCCAAGTTGATGGGTTTTTCTCACCCCGGAGTTACAGGGAGCTCCTGGGGCGCAGTGGCGGAGAGGTCGAGGAAAACGCCTACCGACCGAAGCACCTCTGCTGTGCGGGTCACGTCTGGGAGTTCTAAAGTTGAGAATTGTTCTGTTTCCTGGTTACTTTACTGAAGAGATCATTTCTTAAACTATTACCATTCGCTTTTATCTATCAAAATCTATTATTTTATTGTTGTATTTTTGTTATAAGTTATATTTTATTTTGGAGACTTAAAATGCTTGTATTTCACTCAACCCGCTCTCAAGCCTTCCTCTCTGGCCTGAAGTGAAATCTTCTTCGGCCCCCATGGGGTCCCTTTCACCGCGCATTTCTCTCCCTGCTGGGGTTCAGTACCGCCACCACCCTGCTCCCCAGCACTGCAGTTTGACATCCTTGCTCGGAAGGTAGCTACTGCTGTACCCTGTGGCTGACATCCGACTCTGTACAGTCCCACTCACAGGGGCAAATTCACAGGGGACCCTCAACCTCTCTGGCCGAGAGAGGAGGGGATGGGCGGAGCTGAGCCCCCCACGGCCAGAGTCCACTGGGAAAGCCGGACACAGCCCTGCGGAGAGAGGCCTTACTCCTTCCTCAGCCTCAGGGCCTCTGCGACTTACTTCCAGGACACTTCCGAAGACACAGAGGGGAGAGGGGAAAGTTCGGAGAAATAACACTGTTCTCCTCCCCCGCCCAGTGCCCAGTTCTGCTCTTCCTTCCCCCGTGGTCCAAGCTTTACTCAGGAGTGACTGTCTCTCTGGCCCCGCTGTCCCTCCCTAGGACTGCTGTCCCCTGACAGAGGGCCCCAGACGCGCTTCCTGCCGTACGTGCCGGCGCCACCCGACTACCGCGCTCCAGGCACGGATTCTGTCACTGGCGGTGTGAAACCAGCCCCAGGCGGACTGTGCACACGGTTTGGGAAGAGGAAATGCCTCGGGTTCCCCAGATCCGCCTCCTGGTCCATAAGGACAGATTCGGGTACCCGATTAACAGCTTGGCACAGAGGGAGGCAGGACCCGCGACCTGCTGGAGGCTACCCTCGGGGGAGGGGATCATCCCCACTTTCCCGCTCCGAGCGACTCGTAACTCTGGCTTCAGCTCTCAGGGAAAGAGTGCCCCGGGGGTGGGGGGCGGAGAGAAAGGAGACTAAAAAAATCCTCAGATGCCTTAAGGGCGGGACCCCGGAGGAAGGGCCCGGGCAGCCACAGCGGTGGGCAAGGTTAGCTTAGCCACTGCCAGACGGCGGGACTCCGAGCTCCGAGGCGGTGGGATTTTATTGCGGCCTCTCCAGCTTCTGTGTTCTGCTGAGGTGTGCTCGGAATGGGGAAAGAGAAAATACAGACTTCCATTTATTCAGAAACGGGACGTTCGGTCTGAATTACCAAGGCCCACGTTTTGCTTTTGACGCACGCAGCGCGGGGACCATCTTTTCCAAAACAACTTCTGCACTAGTTTAGTAACTGATAAAATAAATGAAGGGGGTGGGGGGTTACAGGTCATTTTATCCTCCTGGCCTTTTTCTTTGTTTTTATTATGCGAAAAGGCTCTTATGTGTTATTGTTATTAGTTTCTCTGTGGTGTTGTCTTATTTGCCTGAAGGGTGTAAACTCAGAGGCATATGGGCTGTTCAACACATCATTTGTTCTCTTGCTTTCCTCTTGTTGAGCCAACTAAGCGTCTTCGTTATTTATTTTTATTCTTGAAAGCAGAAATAGGTGATAGGAGTACTGATGAACTTTGTTTACAGAAGCACATTCTGACTCCTTTCCCTGACTGGCTGAAGACCCCCGAAGCTTTGAAAGCCCTGCTTTCCTCACCAAAGTTCTTGGAGCCCATTTCTCAAACCCCTTCCATAGGCTCTCCCTCCGCTGCCGAAAAGAACGGTAAATAACTGTGTGTGTGTGTGTGTGTGTGTGTGTGTGTGCGCGCGCGCGCGCGCGCGCGTGTTTTTAACCGCGTTTGGTTTAGATTTCAGATACACCAGAAGAGCTAAGGCCCTCGCTCGACATCAGTGCTGAGGGACTTTTCTCCCTTAATATGGGGACTAATGTCACTCCTCGTCGCTGGATTCCGAGGAGACACCAGGCATCCACGCAGGCAGAAGTTTTCTCGGCTACCGAGCCCCACGGGCAGACTCGCCCGAGCTGCATATCCCCTCGTGTCCACTAGAGGGCACTGGCCCCTCGCGGCTCGCGGCGCGGCCGGCCGCCTCCCGCTCCTCCAGCTCAAATTAGCCGCGCGTTAATTAACACCCGAGTCCATCAAGGCGAGTTCCTCGGTACGGTACTCCAGCAGGGCTTATATAGGCAATCCAAACCCAGCCAAAGCAAACCTCCCCAAACCCAACACTTCCAGCATGTCCAAAATGGGAGACAGGCGCCTGAGTAACCCGGGCCAAGGTATAGTGCCATCACGCTTTAACTTTTGTTCGGTGGGAATTGCTAAATTACTGTGAAGATAGCGTTCTCCGCAAGCGCAGGCTCGGCGGGACCGGCTCTGCGCGCCAGCTATTGGAGGCTGGGCAGCGCGCGTTCTTGCCCCTCCAGCCCACTGATCCTCTGGGCAGATTTCTCCAACTCGGTAGCCACCGGGGAGAGGGGCCCATGTCTACACCGTCTTAGGGGCACACGAATGTAAAGGAATATTTATTTAGGGTGTAGAGTACCAAAAAAAAAAAAATGTCCAGATGTCTTTGAAATCGGTAGAGGAAAGAAACAGAAACGACGACGTTTCTCATGCCTATTGATTCTGTCTGGGGAAGTGGGGATGGGGGACATTGAGAAGGACGCAAGGAAATCAGTCGATCCTGGTGATTTTAACCCGCTAGGGAGGGGGAGCCTGCCGATGTCCAGGGAAGGTCCCTGCTTTTTGCTGAGTGAGCGTGGTTTTGTTTTTGTTTTTGAAAGATCCACACGGAACTTGAGGTCTAGCTTCCCCCCCACCCCAACCAAAGCCCAAAAAGCATTTTCCACTATGAACTAGGGAGACTTGAGTCATGTCCCCAGGGGCTCAACTAAATCCCTAAGAACGGTATGAAAGGAAGCCCGGGTTTATTCCAATAGCAGTATCCAAGTTCTTGATATTTATAAACCGCCACGACAAATTCCTTTGACACTGTGTCCTGGTGGGTGGAAGCGTCACCTGAGGAGCTTGTAATTCTTTTGTAGAAAACTCTCGGAAACATTAATACAAGTTCTGACAGAGGAGTTTACACTGTCCGAGGTCTTTTGCCTTAGCTGGGGAGCAGGAGGTTTGGGGAGGAGGATTGTGGATATCCTAGCAGTTTGGGGACTCATCTTTTTTCACGGAGGCATTGGTGCAGACCCCAAAGATCTGGACAGTCAGGTCTTTGGGAGCCAGGATTCAGTGCTTTAACCACCGTTTGCCCCAACTGCTCATCTATAGGTAAAAGATACCGACGCGCCCTCATTGCCGGATAGGGTTTCTCTTGGGTTGGTTTAGTGATGGCCGATTAATGAAGCCACCGTCCGCCTTCAGGGTAAACTGGTATCCCATCAGGCCCCGCCTTGAGTACCTCCAAGATGGGCATGAATAGTACCCAGGAGGCGAGAGCGGGCCGCGAGTGAGGGCCCCACAGCAGGTGAGTAGCCCGCGTCTAATGAGGCTGGAGGGGGCGCCCCAGGGAGCCCACCCTAGCCTGGAGCAGCAAGGGGCGTCGGATGTCCTCTGAGGACTCGGGATCCTCAAAACCGCGGCTTTGCCTTTTTCGCGCCCCGGATGTACTGGGGAGCCACCCTTGAAGGCTCCCCTCCAGGATCCGGCCCCCGCCTTTCCCCCAGACCGAGGCGCCGCCCTCCAGCCCGAAATTCGTTCCTCTTCCCCTTGGCCTCTGGCCGGGGCGCTGCCGAGCCCCAGTTCCAGGCCCGAGGCCGCCAGCACCGGATCTAGCTCCAGCACCGCACAGGTGTCAGCTTGAGCTGGCATTATGTAATGGATTTGGCAGCCCGGACTCTAACCAAACGGAATTAAGGAGGGTGGAGTTTTCTCTTTTCCTTTTTCTGTTGACTACGGCTGGTATCAGGTGTACTTGATCCGCGGCAGCAGGTGTTTTTTTTGCAGGAAAAGACCAAAAGGAATGGCGGTCCAGGTCAAGGCGCTCCCAGAGAGGGACCCGAGGCCGGCCTGGGGGCTGGGACGAGCCTCCAGCGCCTCCTTCCCTAGGCGCTCACCTGAAGTCGCCCGCCGCAGCTTCGCGTGGCCTGAAGTCCAGGCGCAAGGGGCGTGGGGCTGGTTGCTCCTGCTCGCTCTCTGTTTTGTGGCCAAAGTCCTTCGTGTAGAAACAGTGGGGTTCCACCCCATGACTATTCGACTTTTATTAGCCTACCAATCCCCTTGCAAGTGTGGCTGAGTGTGAATTAGGACGCAAAATCAGAAGATTCTAGGTAAAATACCTTGGCAGGCAACAGGGAGCTCCGCCTTTATCTGGGTAGTTTTGCCTGAGAGCAGCTTCCGCCGGCACAGGTCTCTAAAAATCATCCAGAAAGAGCCAGTTCGGGACCCTTTCTAAGATACAAGACCATGGGACTCTTGCTCAGAGTTTTAAAAAACATTTTACCAATTTTGGTAAGCTGTAGAGGGAGTTTAATACAGTCCGCCTCCATTTTATTAGACAGAAACGAAAGAAAATTTAGGATTGGTGGCATCTCCCTCCCCAAGCCTTCAGTTTACTTGTGGACACCAAATAGTTGCCTTCATGGAATTCGATGCTAAGGGCTGGTCTGAACCCTTAGAGACCTAAGGAAAGGTTTGAGACTTAAAAGCCAAATGCTCAATTTTGGGGAGTGGGCTTAATTTTGGATGATAAAATGAGGCATGTTTAAGTGACCAACTCTAAGGCTAAACTTGAATCTGTGTGTTTAGTCCCGACAGCACTGATTCATATTAAAAGTGATAAGAAGGTTAAAAACAAAGGCTTGGAGAGTTGTGACGGCAAATGTGAAGAGGCTGGGCGTCCAAGTGGTTATTTACAGGAGATTTACAGGGGAGTTGGGATAAGTGTCCCAACTCCTTAATTCCTGACTGATGCGTTCAGCCAGAAACTCACATTCATAAAGACTTGAGTTGCAACTCCAGAAATGAAGATATGTCTCTTTCTCTGGAGTAGCTCCCATTTATTAGATAAAGCTACCAGGTAAAGCGGACAGACCCTTTACACTGATATTTACATGGCCCCAAAGTGCCCCTGTATCTCTGTGTTGTTAATTGTAGCAGGACCCCAGCAGTGACTACCTATAAATGAGATTTTAGAAAATCTATTAAAAGATAATCAGGGAGAAGAGTAATATCTGCAGGAGAATTTTAAAAACAAAGTTTAAACTAGCCCCATTAAATACATCATGTTCAAAACTGTTTAGTAGTGAATGCTTGCTTTCTTTGATGCTGTGATCACCACTGATTGTTATCACAGGAGCTCTCAGCAAAAAGAATCAGGAAGCAGCACCTCCTTAAACCCCCCCCCCCTTTTTTTTAATGCACAAGAATTTTTTCATGAATCCCATTTGCTGGATCTCATCTGCCAGCTGAAGGTCCTGTCCTGATCCGGGTGGGGACCAGCCCTGACATGCAGCCGTCTGCTTCTGGGCGGAACTTGGAGATAAAACAATGTTTTCATGCCAAAAGGGCAAAATGATTTTGCCCAGAATCAGGTTGTGTTTTCAAGTTACGTTTCCAGTCTGATCACGCGGTGCTTAAAAGACTGATAACTTAAACTCAGTGCAGTCACCGCCGAACCAGTTTCAGATTTGGGGTTTTTCTTGAGTCCTCATAAAGGGTCCCAAACCTTCAAAAGGGGCAGGCCAGACATCGTTGGGGCTGCTTGGCATCTAATTCAAGCCTTTGGGGGCATTTTGCTAGCAAGAAAGATAAAATCTCCGAGGTTGTAGATGATTTAAAAGAATAAGAAATGGAATGGAATTTATAAAGTTCGCTGTTTAAACTACAAA